>NC_048412.1:13575787-13613887 GCF_013103735.1 Etheostoma cragini
TCCAGTGGGAAATGGAAAGAGTTACAATCCAAGCTATGAGGCCGCATGTTTACCCTTGGAAGAGAACATTTACTTCTGGAGCTATAATGCCACAGGCAGACGAAACCAGAAGAAAAGCATGTTGCTGTGGAGGAGAAGAGATGCAGGTTGAAGAGAGAGGCACCTGGCCACACTATTGGTGGTCAGGCTTTAAGAGGTCTGGACGGGCCAAATAAACTAGTGTCACGTTAAGATGAACACTCATTGGAATAAATACAATAAAAAAAGATGTAGACAGTAATACAACAATTATGAACACATACACACGTTTTATGCTTGATGAACACACACACACATAAAAAAAGAACTATCAAGAGCTATAGGTTTTCTAGTCAAAAAGTATGTCGGCAAACTCTGAATAAATTACTGTGTGTTCCTTTTAGCATCCAATATCTGATAATTGCCTTGAGGACCCCACTCTCGTCTGTCAATAACACACCAACTATTGACAAAAAAAATGAAAATACGTTTTTAAATAAATAGCTATCGACCATCTTCCATCTTTGACAAAACAGTCCAAGTCCTAATTTGATTTAAATGGAGCGCTGATTTCCACTTGTATCGCCGAGATTAGACTGGACCGCTTCCTTTCCTGAGGTAAGAGTACAAATTACCTGAGAGGTTGACGCGCTCCCTCGCGCGAAGAGCATCACATTAAACAGCTGATCCTGCCGGAAGAAAGAGAGGACGGAGCGGTGTGTGTGTGAAGCTAGGATCGGCCTCCCACTCCGCGAGAGGATCTCGCGCCAGTGGACTCAAGATGCTGATGAGTGACTGATGAGAGAAGAGAAGAGCAGGGTCAAGCCAACCGCAGCCAGCACGTCAACTTCCGGCCAAACGTTTTCAAAATAAGTCACTGAACGCATTTTGCGACATTTTGTACAATCACAATTTAAATGATGGTGGGATTTGTCATGCGTGGATTTATTGTTGCCGCTCATGTTTTACTCGATTGCTTTTAACATACATGAAGATTTAGGTTTTGCAGTTGATATCCATTTGCCAACCTTTTAAATTAGCTAATTAATAGGCTACTTTGAAGGGCTTCTATTATGTCATCCTGCACCTAGCTACAACTCAAAAAGATATGATTTGGAAATTGATATGTTTTCCGATTTAAGCAGCATCCCCCTTTCTGGTAGCATCAAACAAAATAACACATGTAGCCTATAGGGGGAAAGCGTTTCTGGAGGCCTGTAAACTACATGCCTTTTGCTGCAAAATGACGCGTAGTAAAGGGGGGAAATCCGGCATACAGACCTTTATGGTGCATCCCCGTGACAGAGACATCCGACTGCAAACATCGACCCACCATCTACATCCCGGAGATCACACGCATCCTTTGTTGAGCATGGACGCCTGTGCAGAGATCAGCGGAAAATGGAGTTTTAGGTGGTGTACCAGCAGCAGGAGAACAGACGGAGAACAAAAACATCCACTTTATGAAACCCAGGTGGTGCAGAAAACCAAGGTATTTGCAGGCAATACTGCACTGTAAACGTGCAATTTGCTCGTGATGCCGGTTTGTTTTGGATCGGCCAAGTTGGAGCGCAACTTGGTCATTGTCTGCGAAGAAATCTTCCCTCCAGACTCAGTCAGCGTGGCTTATTTGCTCCAGCGTGACCTCAGCAATCACATTACCTCTCTCCTGACTCACCCTCCTCCTGCTTTGAAATTAGTTACAGCCGATTTAAAAATAGCAGCTCGGTCATTTCCTCACCTCACACTTTTCCCCTCTTCCAGTGCCCCGGTCCAAACATTTTACGCACTTACCGGAAACCATCCCGAGCTGGGCATCTCGGTACCGGTAGTTCTCCGGGGAAGCTGCAGCTCCTCTGTGGGCGTTGCAAACACGGCTCTTCTTTGTGTTAGGAAGACTTCAGTACCCAGCAGGCGTTGCATTGCATTGATCTGGGGTGGGAAGGGGGTCGGGGGAGTGGGGGTTAAGGCGCATTCCGTTATGTTATCAAGCTCTGATAATGAAACACCACAAAGCAGAGCTGTTCCCGTTTCCCTTCCTATACCCATCATTTTTATCATCATTCATTATTTAATTATAAAACTGTTTCCACATTTAAGCTTGAAATAGAGCCTGGTGTCTGGTGTCAAAACAAATTATATAAGAAATTAAAAAAAAAAAAAGTTAAAAGTACAATAGATTGCTCTTGATAAAACAACAATGTCTGATTTCTTCATTTTTTTGAACATTTGAATTTTAAACAATCTACATGATGTTCAATTGACAGTATAGTTAATTCTATTGTGTTCCATCTCATTTTATTTTATAATACAAATATCTAAGAGGACTACTATATTTGACACAACCACAGTCATGTGTTTAATTTCCAAGCTAGA
Source organism: Etheostoma cragini (assembly GCF_013103735.1). Classification (NCBI taxonomy): domain Eukaryota; kingdom Metazoa; phylum Chordata; class Actinopteri; order Perciformes; family Percidae; genus Etheostoma; species Etheostoma cragini. Next base: position 13,578,182 of record NC_048412.1, read on the forward strand.
AATCATTCTAGAAGATTTTGTGTCATTTTATTGTGTCATTTCAGTCCATATCAGCAATGCTAAAGATCCAACTTGGTGATATATGTTTTTCTTTTTTACATGCAGTTTGTGCTTCTTCTATTGACCACACATGTACAATCTATATAGGCAAAAGTGAAATATGCAGAGCAGTCAACAGCCATCAGCGGCCATCAGGGGGCCTTCTTCACATGTAGTGAGTCATCAGTTTTGTTTTTCCAGTAGAAACAGTTTGTAAGTTTCATTACATTTCAAAGGGAAATATTTCATTATCCACTGCACTAAACCGTAAAACAAAACAGACATTTTGCTCTCCCTTGGATTTTTAGACAACACAATGAGTAGGCTTGTTGAATAAGTTATGTCATCACGTTACACTTAAAAAAAAAGTTTTAGTCAAATGGTGATGTTTCTCCTACAGCATCAACACTGAATGCCAGCGTGAGAGATGATCTTGTCTGAGGTTATGGTAGCCAGAGGCCATCTACTGGCCAACTACGGCAACGGCATGCTCCTTTACTGTTATAGCCCCAAAACAATATGTGGCCTACAGTACATTACAGTATTTTTATGTACAGTACTTAGTCAGAAACACCACTGTGGATCAATCCGTACAGTTAAAATCCAGATGTTTTTTTTTTAGGACTAGCTCATATGTCAAGGATTTATTAGACCAAAACCTGGATTATTAAAGCTTTATCACTATACCAACCCAGGGAAATATTTTGATCCCCTGGGGAAAACCCAAAACCAATAAAGTCTTTTTATCCTTGTGAGCGTTTGATGTACAAAAAAATTTAAATTACATTTTAAAATTAAAAAAAATAAACAAACAATATAACTGAGGAGGAAGAAGCCACAGCACAACACCATATCTGGAGCCTTCCTGGTTCAAAAGTTTATCTGATACCCACAATCCAAAATGTTGGCTACTTAATGTTTGACATGATAAAAAGTCTCAGATAAGCTTTCACCACTTGACTTTTAAACCTAGTTTTATGTTGTTGTTTTTTGTTTCATGTGAATAAAACATTAAAACAGTTGTGATTTGACAATGTGACATCACTTTAACACCCAATATTTCACAAATTGATAAAATAACTACCATGTGCTGGCTGTGGGTTAGAAGTGTTTAGAAGACACCATCCACAGCGAGACACTGCATATTTACAACTAGGTTATCATGTGGGTTTTAATCAGCTGAGGGTACCTCCGGTATCTCTGATCAAAATTAATATCATATCAAACTAACCATAAAACATTAAATGACGCACTCTCTTTGGTAGCGCCCCTCAGCGATAACTAGAGCATGTTAGAGAGAATTTCATATCATGAAAGGGTGTTGGTCTAGTTACTCTCTAACCATTGCACATTGCCCTATTAGTCTACGTTACGCGGGGTTGTACTAAATGGGTTGTTCCTGCATGGCTTAAGTTGTTTGGATGTTGACATGAACAGGACAGGCAGCTGTCACATAAAGAAACATGATCTTGTGCCCTGGTGGTAAAGAAACATTGCAATGCACAGCAGAGTGGGAAACACACACTCTGCTGTGAGGGTTAGTTTATGTTTTTGACTGTAGGATACACTTGTCGTTGCATGACACAGTACAGTCTTGTTGGAAAACGCCTCCCATGGTGAATCTCCGGCAACAGCTGTGAGCATACAGTTTGTGTGTGTGTGTGTGTGTGTGTGTGTACCATGGGCTGTTGCCGCACTGAACATTCTTAGGGAACAGCTGTGGAATATTTGGCCACTGGCTGCATTGGGATTGTTTAACAGCAGATCTCTTCATTGACAAGTTTCTCATTTGCTGAGTTGCTGATGAATAAGCGCTAATGAAGCTTTATGGATGCCTAATAAGTCCCATTCCTTTATCATAACAAAAACTCATAAATGCTGAGGCAGGCAACCCATTGTGACTAAATGAATAATAGGAGGACAAAGTGCCTCAGAACAGCATTATTATTTATGCAATTATTTCAACTTCTGAGCATAATTTTCTTGATTTATTGCTGAAATCTTTCACTCAGCTAGAAAGATGTATGATACAGAGGTCTATTCAAAGAGAGGGAAAATAGTGTTACCAATCATGATCAGTTGGCTGTGACCCAAAATAATGCCTTTTGAGTAAATTAGGAAACAGCGCACTTAAGCATCTAAGGAATGTTTACTGAGTATGTAGAATCAGTATGGGTTGTATCTAATGGGATGTGACCATTTGAAGATAAATATACCACTGGGGTCAGTCCTGGTACGGCACATGAGTCATTTAGAGGATTCAGTGCTATTCAACTGTATCACGCTCACAATGTGAATGTATGAGATCATGCATTCCGAAACATTAGAGCATTACTCGGCCACACTCCAATGGAATTTTTTGGGAAAACAGATTCCCTCAATGTAAATGGCGTGACATATCTAAATCACCACATGTTTTTACGTCAGTGTCTGCTTCTTACTGACAGGTACACTGACAAAAAAAAAAACACAATGTATACAAATCTATCGGTTTCACAACTGATAGTGCTTTAAATGTTAACATCAGGAACCACATAATGCTGATACTGTTGATCAAGAATGTACAACCAAACCGTAGAGAGTACAAACTGTACTTTTCACCTGGTACATGTTGTACCTGAAGTGGAAGAATTGCCCTATACCTCAGACGTAATATTTATGAACACATTCCATTTTGATTCAACTTTATATTTAATCATGTACAGTATGTACAAATACCAACATCTCATACGATAAGAATAAGAGCAGACAGACAGGAAATTCATCTGTAAAAAAATGTGTCTTTGAATACTATTTAACTGCCCAAATTTACAGTGTAGATAGTTACAAACCAGCTAAATATACTATTGTTTTATGTTATTCAGACAAATACATTTTGCAGAAGGAAGCACCCTATGAAGAGATTATTCTGCTGGGGTTGTGAGAGATAAAAAAAGTATATATATATATATATATATATATATATATATAGTATAGGCTAATGTTTGGGGATTGTTTGAGTTAAGAGGTGACAGAACCAGGGGTGTTGCAATTACAGTATGAACATTTCCAACCTCTAGGCCCCAGATCAAAACATAATCTCATCAGCTTTCTTTTTTTTATTTACAACATTTAGAACAATAACTGTTAAGCTTCAGTCCCCATAGATCAAATCTACAGTCACGAAATGTAGATTTAAAGCCGCTAAAGTGAGCTGAACAACACAATGGCAGACAGAAAACAACAATCTAAGCAAGTTCTTCAGACAATAGCAAAGCAAGGGACTTATCGAGGAGATAAGTAAATGTGAGAGCTTGCTTGTTTGTTTGGGAAGAGGAACTTCCTGTTTTGGAGCTCAAAGTTAGCTAAAGTGGATACAATGCAGTGGCAGTCTGGCTGTCTAGGGGCAAAAATAAACAAAAAAAGCACCATTTGCATGCAGAACGTTTTCTAGCATGTAGGGCACTGCATCATATGTTCTCAATTTGGCACCCATCATCATCATAGCTGTCCTTATAACAATGATTAAAAGAATCTTCTGAAATTGCTCTCATCTTCCTGCCAATGCACAAAGTTGGGATGTGCATTACATATGTATACATGTTGCAGTTGTGTCAGACAAATGTTAAGTAAACAAGTTCTCTAACACATATTTTAAACACACAAATTATATTGTGCGCCTCCCTAGGGAGGTGCTCCAGGCACGTCCTAGGGAGGCCAACAATATAATGCTGGGAGGAGGCCTCGGGTAAGACCCAGGACTAGGTGGAGAGATTGTATCTCCAACCTGGCCTGGGAACGCCTCGGGATCCCCTAATGGGAGCTGGTTGATGAGGCTCAGGAAAGGGAAGTTAGGGGTCCCCTGCTGGAGCTGCTGCCCCCGCGACCCGATACCGGATAAGCGGATGAAGATGGATGGATGGATGGACATTACATTGTATAAACTATTTGGATTTAGTTCTACCCAATAAGTGTGACTATTAATCATTTGGCTAAATTCAATAATGTAATATATCATCCATGAAGGAATTCTTTTGGAATGACTCCTGCAAGGAAATGGAAATTTCCACTAGCAGATTATAGCAGCTTACAAAAGGTATAAAAATACAGTATGAAGAGAAAAACAGTATAAAAAAAAACCCAATAATAATAACAATAAAAATAAAACCTTTAGCATAAATTGTCAGTTAAGAGTGGTTATTGCCCAGGTACATATGTGAGTAGACTATTAATTACTTAATTGCAATTGTGACGTTTTGACATAAATGTAATTGAAGCCAAAGTCAACAGACCAACACACATTTTGAATTTATCATTGTAGGAAATGCATGGGGGAAATAATTAAATTAACGATTGCTGAATTCCATTTAGCTGCTTTGATTGTCTTCCTGGTATTGTGCATGCTGGACTATTGTCACTCTCACTGGGACACTTGATTACTAGTGTAATTAGTCACACCTGTGCATTTTGTTACTATAAAAATGTGTGCTGTGAGAAAGACCTGTTTATTCACAAAGATACAAGCTGAAGTTTGCCTACATGACACTTACTGTGCTATTTAGAATGACTACAATTTCTAAAAGCACTCAGGCGATTGACGACAAAAGGTGACACCCAAAGCTTGGCTGGAGCCCAGTGATTCTCATTCATGTATGTCTGCATGGTGGCAACAGTGAAGTGACTCACTGGCGACTCTCCTATTCCAGCACCATGGACAGAGTTCTGCCACTGAGCAGCCTGTGGTTCCTCAGCTGACACAGTAAAGACTGTTTATTTATTTACCTAACGTTAGTTCATCATTAATCAGCATTTGTGAGTTCATCATATCATCTTTATCTCTTTCTGTTTTACATCATATTATACCATTGTTTATTGTTGCTGTTGATGCCACTCTGCAACTAGGATGTTGAAATACCTCAAGTTAAAATGAATCACCGTATCACCAACCCCCCAATGGGCGCATGTCCTTTCCGATGAATGACCTTAGACTGGCCTGTTACTTCCTGCCATTTCTCCTTTCTGTTTCTTTGGACCGACATAAATGTTGAAAATGTTTCCTGTTTTGCCGCGTAGAACGCAGACAACCATTGAAAACCAGAGAGTTCAGGGAGTCAAGTAATGTACAGACAAGAGTGAAACAGATAGCGTGCACACTATGCTGAGAACGTTTTGAATTACGTTAACATTATGACAACAATGCAAAAACAGGGCTTCACAGAACCCCTACTAAAACTTTTAAAAGTAGCCTACATTATTAAAGTATATTAAAAAAGAGATAAAGTATAATAAAAAGTAAAGGAAAGGATTTTTTTTTTCAATTCAGAACTCTGGAGTAACGACAAAGAAGCTTTAAAGCAGAGTTTGAGGAAAGATTGACACCACTGTGTGAAGCTACAGCTAGCAGCTGTTAGCTTAGCATCAGGACTAGAAGCCGCGGGAAATAGCTAGCCTTGCTCCATGCAAATTAGTTTAAATACATGTGTAAAGAGGAGATGTCACAGCTGACTGAAGTATGAGCATCGCACAACAGTATCAGACAGCGTCCACTATTCTACTGTGGATGCAGACAGCCTTTATGTAATACTGTCTGAAGGCTCCCCAGAAAAAAAAGTTGAAGAAGTATGACAGTAATGAAATGAAATGCAACCAAGCAGGAACAACTACTACAGAAATTAGAGCCACATTAACACTTGAGTCTTGTCATGCATCATTGAATCAGACTAAGAGTGCAGGTCAGTTGTATTCATAAGATAACAGATAACTCAGCCCTTGTTTTCTTGGCTGTAGTCCTCATCTGCACTTCTTGCAAATGTAGGCGCATGTGGACGGTATGTTCTGTGCAGGCAATCATAAAGGAACATGGGGGGGGGCAGAGCATTTTGTTCCTCTCGGTCACCCTGTGAGCAAAGTTACAAAACGCTGCATTCTTTCAACAGATCCTTGTGATAACACAGGCGGTGCTGCCTTTGAGTAGCAGGGAAAGCTATTATTAATATGAGCCTTGAATTCCTGGACCATTCATCCGTCTCAGGCATCCTTTTGAACTCAGAAATGTGTTTGCTATTCACACAATGGAATCACACATACTGCCTAAAAGTTATTTATCCTTCATGTTTACTTCTCAGTAATTTACAAAGTGTGCCTTCATACAGCAAACAGTGAAGCTTATGAATTAGAAAATAAGACAAAAACAAGATGAACTTTTTGTTTTGTTTTTTTAGTCTTCATTTATTTTTATTTTCAAAGACTTGCTTGCCCCCCAAATCACTCCCAACAAAAGGAAATCTATACTTGTAAAGTGAATAAATAAATTTGACATTTTACGAAAGAATGAGTAAAAACATGCAATGTACAGCATGTGCGACATTGCTGAACAAATATGTTCAGTATGCAAATCCCTTTTCCTCTGGTACATCCTTCTACATCAGTGCTGGCCTGGCCTGTCTGTACAGTGACAACAGACAACCTTGCAGAGCAGACGGCCAGAGTCAAACATGACAGCCGGCACAGCGTTCTCTAAACAAGATTGTGCTGATCTTACACATCAGTTTCCATGATGTGTTTGCCAAACTCTGTCACCTTTCCCAGCCTCTATTCCCGGGTACAAACAGACATCTTTGTGGCGCTTCAGGCCTTCCTGCGTCCGACAACATCTTTCAGCAGCCCTTTGTTCCCCCTGTCTATCCAAGGAGTGTCATTTGTTCAGGTGCTCGCTTCTCTCTTTCTCTCACTCTTGCCGCCTCAGCTGGCACATGGTTTAGCGAGTGCTCTCGCTTTGAAGTGACTCATCTCTGTCTGAATCAGCTGAATCCTGAGCTGTCTTGGAACTGCTAGCCGCAGATCTGAGGGCCAAAAAGTCAGTTGCACAATCAAAACTATTAACAAAATTTCAGTGAAGTTGGGAGTGTTTATTGAGGTAATCTTTTTATTCAAAGCTCACCTTAGAATGCTGAGTAAGTTGAGTTGATGTCCCTTCACAGATCTCTTTGATGACATGAATGCAGGACTGCACAAAAGAAACAGTGTAGTTACCAAAAGATGACCAGTGCTTTTGAAATCCAAGCTCAACCTGACATTGCAGTTTGTCACTTTAAAAGTTTTATTGATATTGCTGTGGTTAGAGAACACCCCGCTTAAATAACAGCATCCAACAGTATTTCTTGTTTATGCTCTCAGTTACCTAAAACATCTTATCTTTACAGGGTCACTAAATGTTTTATGTTACAAGAAAACAGTGAACCACATCAGCAGATCTCAGTTCTGTAAAGGTTTCAAAATGTCACGGTTTAAACTTGAGGCCTTGCTGGCCTCATACAAAGCCCCCTGTCTCGGTCTTTTTGGGACAACATCATCTGTTTGTTATTTCTAGGAAACTAGAATTCTCAACATGGCTTTTCATTGCTTATAAACTCTCACGCACGTTACACCTTCGGCCCTCAGATCATATCAAAAACAAGCATTGTGAACTTTGTTCAGCAGCTTAAAATTATTCTGCTCCCTCAGGCCTCAGCTGTGTTGTTTTGGTGCTCACACCCCTTGACAATCAGGACCTACAGAACACAGTATAAACACATTTAGGCTAATAATAGCACCGAAGTAAAATGAGATGTTCCCTCATGCTGCACCATACCTTATCCTCCACAAAGGCACTAATACGTACTTTTACTAACTAAGCAAGGCCACCAGATCTGGTTTAAAACACTCACAACTCTCAACCAATGCTTGAAGGCTGTGTGGGATCATAGGGCCCCGACTCACCCGTGATGGCAGAAGTTGGTACAGGTTTGATCGTCATGGTTGGCACAGCTGCAGCGGCCAGTGGACCTTCTGCGTCGGGACAAAGCGCTGCCTAGCCCATTAACTATTGTCTTACTGCAGACAGAAAGGTACACTCAGTGCCAATGCACACAACATAAACATTCTGCAGACTTTGCACTTTGATACCTTTCTGCACCACTGCCCTTTTAGTTATACAATCATAATGACAGTCTATGTTTATTTTGTAGATATTGGCCTCAAAGTAAGTATGCAGCAATTGTGTGTTGTGGGTGGGAATCCCCAGAGGCCCCATGATACGATATAATCACGATACTTATGTCACCATGCCATATTATTGCATTTTTAGACATATTGCAAAATTCTGCGATATATTGCAATCCATTACCTTTTTTTCCAACTTCCAATTATATTCCCAAAGTAAAACTTTTATCTGTTTTTTCAAACAAAAGAAATGTCTCTGGTTTGTTCATATAACTTCAATTTTCCATCTAATGGACTGAAAAAGCACCAAAAGGTTAAATTGTCATTCGCAAATTATATAACTAAAGATTGATACCTGTCGTCCATGTTTCAATATAGTATTGCCACAGAAAATATGGCGAAACTATGCTGCATCGGTCACCCGCCACACCCCCCCCCCCCCCCCCCCCCCCCTCACCCCTAGTGTGTGTGTGTGTGTGTGTGTGTGTGTGTGTGTCTGTGTGTGTCTGTGTGTGTGTGTGTGTATATCGTTTGTGTCCCTAGACGACATGTCCTCATACTCACCTGGGTGTGTTTACCCAGATGATATCTATGTGGCAGAAGTAGTGGCATTCAGAGTCCAACAGGTTGCTGCAGGAACAGCGCTTGGTCCTCACTCTCTGTGCTGGGACCAAGTCACCAGCCTCCACTTCCGGTTGTTTCGTCGCCGGAAGACTTAAACCTAGTGCGAGACAAAGAGCCACTTCATTACAGTGATCCAAAAGCAGCATCAACTCCAAACTGTCAGCGGCCTCTGTCTTTACTCTTTTCCACTTTAAGTGTTTCTCAAAACACAAAACAGATAAGTGTACATCACCAGTCTACCATGTCCATAATTTGCAAGTGAGAACATAAAAAAGCTCATCAATGATTCTTTCTTTCTGCAAAACTCATCACTCTTGATCGTTAACAGTGAGCTAACAGACTTGTTATATGACAATGTATAAATTCCTTTGATACCTTTTATGCTAACATTGTAGACAGTCAAAAAAGACTAAATCTAAAAGACTCACAAACAAACAATCTCCTTTTATTTTAGAGAAAAAGCCTGCATGAGATATGGAAAACAGCTACTCCTGCTACTACTTGTACTTGAGGTATCACTGTAATAAATCCCAAACTGTATGTCAACATTTAGCAACAGTAAAAACATGTTAATGACATTAAATTAGCAGCTTTTGTGCGATAAATGGATCCTTTAATGTTTCCTGTGCTTAACTGAGAAAGGTCTTACTTCAATTTCATGCATAACCCACCAAAATAATACATAAACTACATCTATATAAAATAGATAAAATTGTCCAAAAAAAATACGAAAAGTAGACTCACCATCCTCCATGGAAGTCCAAAGAGTGATGAGAAGAAGAACGCTGGTGTGAGTGGACATAGTTGATAGCAGATGGATGAAGCTCTGCAGATAGATTATCCATACAGTTACAGCTGTGTTTCTAATGTGCTGCTGCTGCTTGTCTGCAGGTGTCTGAGCTCTGTCACTCTCTTATACCTCACATGATGTCATGACAAAAGCTCCACCCACGGCTGCTTGCTACGGAGCCACAGACCCCAACTCCAACCTGTGACACATTCCCGGATTATCTGATGCTTTGCAGCCTCTGTGTGACACCAATGTCACGTGCTGAGTGACATTTATGTCTGCTGCTTGCATTTGAATGAGGAATTGTCTCTTTCCTCTCCCTATACATGAGATTTTAGCGGGAGGAAGAGCGGGATGGAAGAAGAGATAAGGTCAGAGGGATAACCTAATATGCTAGAGTGGAGAGATGGAGGCTGGTGGATCCTGACATGAATATACTCTAAAAAGTGATGGAAGAGGCCCGAAGAAAAAGATCCCAACAGTGATCCTTGGGAACACATGTGGGAAGCGATAAGATGGAGATGCAATGACGTGCTAGGATATAAGGGAAACATTTTAAATTGGGTTTTCCCTAAACCAGTTGCTCTATTGGAACACAAATACAAAAATGGAAGGTTAATACTGATAACCAGACCCACATATGTAAATCCAAGGATTATTTTCATTTTCAACATTTAACTTGTGAAGCTACTAATACAAAGACTGACCCTATGTCATTAGGACCTTTGAATGTATTCTGAAAGAGTATCAGTAACATGTATGGATGAACAAAGCTTATAACCTTTTAAAAAACTGTTGGACTTTACAGGGACTGTTATTTTTATATTTTATATATATATATATATATATATTTTTTTTTACATGATTTGCTTATACGTAAGTTACATGCAGTAACTAATCTATTGCACAATTTGGACTTAATACTAAAAGTAGAAAATATCAATGTATTTTTTAATAACAATGAATCACATGACTACTTGAAATCAATGTGACAATGTAAAAGTTGTGAATTGAAGAAACATTTTCTGAATCTGCAGATTTAGAAAATAATCCCTTTAGGTTTATAGAGCTTCATAAGAAGTTTTAGCTCATTTTTTATCTGTCCTGTCTGCAGCTTTACAATTTTGATTCACTCTCACCGCTCTCATAGGCTTGTTTTTCAGCATAAATCTCTAAAAATCCACTGTACACTATCTGCTCAGCACCGAACGGCAGATATAGTCAGAGACAAGCTGGTGAACATAGCGGAGTTTTTAACATCTAAAGAAACAGTTAATTTCCTCAGGAGTTGGTGGAGACCAAAAACAGAGCTAAAAGAGAGTGAATATTGGATTTACATTCATCAGACAACCAGAACTTAACCAAATGAATGATTCTATTGCTCAGTAACGGCTTGATGTGTAAATTAACAACACATATAATTTGCCACATCAACTCAAAAGGTGTTTCCTCTGCACCCAGTGGCAAAAAACTGTCATTGTAGTGACTCTCACAAAAGAAATTCCAGGGTTACATTTGATTAAACTGATGCCTCCATGATGGGCTGTGAAAGCCCGCACACAGATAATCGTGAAGCTTTAACTAGAAACAGAGGCAGCATTGTTTTATGTCGTCTCCCACCCACATGTTGCCTCAGTGTGCAGGTCAGCCATACCAGAGTCATACAGATAGCCAAATAGCAACCTTTACTCATGTAAATACAGTAAATGCATGTTCAAATTAGTGTTGTGAATATTATCTTCATTCGTTTACCTAAAGATGACAGATGTCACTTTTCTCATCGAAAATTAGACTAAAGAATATCAACATTAGGAGCATGTCTGGCATTTGTTTGTTTTGTCCATTGGATATACACGAGCATGAAGCAGGCTGTGTGTTTGGCATAAAATATAGATTGTAGGATGGATGTGTAGCCTAAACACTTCACGTTAGTTTTGTTTGTTCAAACAAGGGCTGAAAAAATCCTGTTCATTTGTCAAAAAAACCTTCTATTGATAGTGTTTACTAAAAGAGATTTATAATATACTTTCCATGAAACCTGACACCTGAACATATAAAACACAGAAGGAGCCGACTGTACATTTCCTATGTGCACAGAGCATGTCCAGTGCACACAAAAAAAAGTGCCAATGAAAAGGTGTTGCAAAACAGAGGACAAATTAAAAAGGACAATCATTAAAATGGTTTTTCTATCCAAAATACTTTCACAGACTTTTTTGTGCTTACACTTTACGCTTGTGCTCACAAATCACCTCAGTTGGCTCCTACATCTTTCTTCCAAGACTCCCAGAAGAAGACTTAGCTACTATTGAGTCGTTACGGATATTCTAGCTTGTAATGTATAATCTGACAGACTTCCTGTGTGGAGGGGGACAACAACAACAACAACATTTTCCTGTTACGTAAAGATTTGTGCAATTTGTGACATGGCGATGACATTGCCACAGTGCATCACAATGAATATATTTTTTAAAACATTCTTGCAACAGAGATTGTTCCCTCAAGAGCACAGATGTGCCCCTCTCCTCAGGCATCACATCCCATAAGGCTGTCCCGAAAAATGGATAGCCAGTTAAAGTAGGAGTTAGAGAGTCTCTTTTGTCATTCAGCCGCACCCGGATGTTTTGCCAGCTTTTGTCCTAGAAGCAGGTGTTTTTTTTTAATTAGCAACCTTACCTCCTTAGTTAACTCCTTAAAACAACAATCTCCCTCCAACCCCTCCGGCTCTTTGTGATCAGCATGTCCAGGGCTTTAAAAGAGGTAGAATGATCATTCACTTCAAACTATTTTTGATATAGGTGTCTAAAAATACAAGCGCCTCCCCACTGCCTATTTTGTAACATTTTCTATGGAATGTCAAGACACAGCAGCAATCATGTTCTGGCTTCTTGTCAACACACTCGCTGGTTGGGCCTGAGTCAGCTTTACGCAATCCACATCTTGCTGTGCCGCTAATCATTGTTGAATGGAAAACACAGCAAGAATAGGAGTCATACGTTTATGTGAATATGGTTTTATATTCCTTTAGAATGATTTAAATAGTTTAGACACTTATATGACATAATGATGGAGGGTTTAATCTTTGTAAAATCAAAAGAAGCCTCTGGAAGTGATACATGTGTGTCCTTATATCAGAAAACAGAGAATTAATTAACATTTAACCCAGCCATAGTTCATGGAGCTGATAGACATTCAAGTTCAAGTTCATGTTGGTTTAGAGTAGATAAGAAGAATTTCTTTGGAAAGGTGTGTGTCACCTCTGGACCCCAATCAAAAGCAAAAGCAAAATAACCAGAATGTCAAATGACACCAATGGGTGTTAGGGATTTAGTAAGGACATCTAGTGGTACTACTAAATGCATACAGCTGTTTTGTTGCTCCCACAAGAGAGAAAAGCTTAGTAGTTTATTTATGACAGTGTGAGTTTATACTTGCTATTCAACCCTGGCCACGTCCTGGAAGGTGATGAAATAAAGAACAACCTAACAATGAAAAGAAATGATTGTGGAAGCATCATGCAAGCAGATGCTTTGATGCCCCTGGGGGCACAAGGTTCGGAGAATATATTGGTGAGTATGAAAAAAAGCATGTGAATCCTATACCATGGCAGAAACAGTCACTAAATCTCATCCCTACTAAACACTCATGGAATATTTTGGAGTGACGTGTTAGACAGTAGCACTCTTGCACCATCATCAAAACACCAAACTGGGTTATGTCTTTTGGAAGAATGCTGTACAATCCATGCAGTTCAATTGTAAAATTCATGCCGAGATAAAGCTATTCGGGCAACATGTGGTGGTGGCCTACAACCTGCCTAAGAAACAGGTTGTCCACCTTTAGTAGCAAAAGCATGATGATACTGTACACATGGCGCAATGGAAGAAAAGCACAACCTCAAGGGAGCCTGGTGCATTTTTTATTTCGTCAATGACTAGAAATTTTGCTGTGTGTGAAACCTGCAGGGCACTTAATCCTTAGGTACCAGCCAAACGCAATCCCTCATCTTGGCCACCAATTCAAGTCACATGAACATCATGAAAAAGACACATAGATGTAACAAAAAACATCATTTTTCCAATAAAAAAAAGTAAAAAAAGAAAAAAAGATCATTGTCATCAAATAACAATAAATAAGGATCACTCTTCCCTGTACAGAGATATATTCTAATCTAAAATCTTTTGTAATAAAAAATAGAACTTCAGTGCATTTCCTTTGACACGCTTCCGCTTTTCCTTCAATAACGCTACGACTCGACTGTCTGTTACCCTGGCTTTAACTCAATATCCTTTAGAACAGAAACATTAAAAACACCAAATATTAACCCTCCTGAACAACACAAAAAAAGCAGATATAAAATTTCACAGCCTTCTCTTTGTTTATCTGTACTTTACATCTCAAAACACAAACCTGGACAAAAAAAGGCACAAGTAACTACAGTTTGCGTAATACTAGACAAAAGTTGGACAAAAAAATGGAATTATTTTTGATTAAAGATTTTGGTCATTTACAAATTTATTCATATTCTTTTTACATATATTTAAACACATTAAGATTACCAGTATCAATAGAGATACAGGAAGGATATATTCATATTTATATATATATAATTTGTATGTATAGGTAGACATTATTTTCACAAAGAAAAAAGTGCATTTTTATAACAAACCTGAATATTGCCAAAGAACAAACATTTAAGTTAACAATAGTATTGAAAACTGTATAAAATTGAAGCATAATAAAAAACAAGACTAGTGTAGCAACCAATAAAGCAAAATGGGATGCATGATGCATCAAGGTGTAGACACCATTAAGTGCCGTCTGTTGTGGCGTCTTCTTTAGCTCCTCCCTCCACCAGATCACCACCAGACGCTGGCCCCGCCCCCTCTGACTGATGTCCAGTGACATGCTTGGCTACGGGGGCTGCTAGACTGAGGGGTGCTCCTGAACTGTATCTGACGCAGTGTTTGGTGGTCTCAGTAGCAGGACTGTGGGTTTCAGCGGAGCCATGTGAGCTGCCATATTGCTTTAATGCAGTGCTGAGAACGCACTGTCCTGACTGGCTGGTTCCTGCTGTCTGGTGCTCTGACCAGTGGTCTCCAGGAGTCCTAAGCCCTTGGGTTCTGGGGGTCCCGCCCCAGTATGATTCAAATCTGGCCAGTGATGGCCCTTCCATGGGGGGAGACGTTGGGGACGAGGGGGTGGTGGGTTGGGACCTAGGTCTGGCCTGTACCATTTGGATCCCTCCAATAGGGATCATCAGATAGGGGACCTTGGCTTGTTGGGAGTGCATGGGAAGATGGCTGAAGATGTTGTCTGCTGTTTGGTGGCCAGGATAACCCTCACAAGTGGAAAGACGGAAAGCAGGTGGAAACAAGCTGGCATCTGGCCATGTTGGCCCGTCTGCTGCTGTACCCATTTTCACCTGGAGAGGGAGCAAAGACTCCACAATTAGGCCATATTTTATGGAATTTGCTCTGTCAGTACACAGGGTACTGTACACAGATATCTTCCTAGGAGGAAACTGCAGGAAATATATTGTAGTTGCTGTTGTTCAGGTAAAAATACTATGTGCAGTTCTGCAGAAAGACTCACCGGTTTGACATGACTACCCTTTGTACCAGGGCTCTCCCACGGCAGGTATCCAGGGGTCCTGTGCAGGAGCCTGAGTGGTGAGGGAGGGGTCCGAGCTTGTGATGCTCGGTAGCAGCTGGGCGAAATGGGACAAAGAGGAGAAAGGGGTCTGATGGGAGATGGTCCTCTCTCTGGGGAGGGTGAGACGTGTCTAGGCGAGGACAGCTCTGTCCTGGGGGAGAAGCTGTGGATGGGTGAGGACAGCTCCAAACGTGGGGAAAGGCTGCGGCTGGGGGAACAGCTCTCACTGCTGGGGGAGAAGGCTCTTGGGTGTGCCTTCCAGCCTCTGTGGGAGAACAGCGCTCTCCTGCTGCCTGGAGATGCGGCTCGTCTGCTGGGCCAAACTCCCCTCGGGGAGTGCTCCTGGCCTAGGCTGGGACTAGGGCCCGGCGGCTCAGGTTCAGGAGTGCCCTGCTGAGAGCGCCTACTACAGCTGGAATGCCCTGCTGTCGATGGGTGGGTGTCTGACGAACAAGAGGACGGTGGATCGTCATGGGATGCCGACTCCTCTTCCTCGTCATCGTCGTTGTCGTCATCGTCCTCGTCCTCTGACTCATCCACGTCGGAAAACTGATGTTCCTCCTGTTCCTCTGAGCCACACACGCGTTCATCACTTTCTGCTGCTTGCACAGACAAAGACACAAAACACATACACATCCTTTACATGTTATCCCTTTACTTCCATGTTGTACTCTTTAAATCTGCACTGTACAAAAATCCTTACATTGGGAGACAGGAAAAACATTTACAGAACACTTTTCAGGAACAAGCAAGAAGGGTTAGGACAGTGTACTGTATAATTCTGACAAACATCACCCACCACCCATCAAACCCATCTTATAAATAGACTGAGGATGAAAAGACCGGATTTAATTGAATAGCATCATGCCTCTATTCACAAACTATCTCAACAACATTGTGAATGGAAAGATGGTTCAAATGGCGCGTCCTTGGCTGCGATGAGTGTAGTCTGTCAGCAAGAAAGTGACGGGGGGGGGGGGAGAATTGTGAGTTGGCTGGCTTTGAGCAACAAAGCCAGCCAAGCAACATATATTTGCAACATATATTTGAGAACAAGGTATTCTTGAAAGACTGGAGCACATCAGGAGACTGTGGAATGCTCTGTATTCTTCATTTATTTATCTTCTACTTTTTCATATTTCTTATACAAGCCAGAGGGAGCAGAATAGAACATGGTGTTGCATAAGCTGTCAGTGCTGAGCAGCTATAATTCTTTAGAGGCAGAAGTTCATCCAGCTGTGTTCCAATATTTCTCTACAGTGGATAGGAAATATGTGAGATGCCTCCCCATCCCCTCTTAAGTACCTGTTTCCTCGCTCTCTGGCTCGTCCAGTGATGACTCGGATACTCCCATTACCTGGCATTTTTTCCCATGAGCCTTTGACTTCATGTGTTTAGTAAGGTTCCCTAGGAAGGAAGAAGAAAAGCACCTAAAATTGTCTACTAGTCACACGGAGCAAGGGAAGTGATGACATTGCAACAACCAAAGCAAAATAAAGTAGATTGCTATGTTGTGACGGAACAAATAGCAACATGAATCATGTTTGTAGTAACTTAGTAAATCCTCTTCTTACCTTTGGTTTTGAAGGCAAAGTTGCAGTGTTTGCAAATGTATGGACGGAGATCAGTGTGCGTTCGGATGTGCTTTTTCAGCATGCTGGGCTTCTTACAGCGGATGCCACACTCTCCACATATGTATTTGCCCCGGCCGCGACCTCTCACATAAACATACTCTTCATTGGACTTGTATCTAAGAGAGAAACATAAAATAGATAATATAAATAATAATAATAATAATAATAATAATAATAATAACAATAATAATAATAATAATATTTGTTAAGGTACAACATGTGGAAATGGCCAAAATCGCACTAATTTTGAACTTTCAATTAAAAATGTCGGACCTTTTAGGTTTAGGGTATGCCTAGAAGTAACGTCAGTTAGAGCACCTTTAAAGCAACACTATGCAACTTTCCCCTCTTCAGTCCCCCTGAAGGTTGTCTCATTGGAACTACAGCTCCTGTGTCTGTATTCATAGATTTCTTTCGCCACTTGAGGGCAACGGAAAAAGCTGGAAACACAGCCTAAACATATCTTTATCTTGTAAAGTTGTTATGGTGAACTTGTTAGCAAACAGTTGCCTATTTGTAGCATTTGCAAAATTAGGATTCATTTGGAGTCGTGTTTCTGGCCACGTGGCAAATGTCAGTCTAATATTATTCTCCTTTTACCTTGATTTTGGTCTCCACCAACACTTTAGAAGGTAGCATACCATGTTTTTATTTAGCTTTTTCCTGAAAACAAGGCAGATGACAAAAAACTAAAACAGTGTTCTTTAGAGCTGAGGGGGAGTGCACAGTTGGGTGTTAATTCTCTGTGACCCCTTTCACATTACTGCCATTTGACTTGTTCTCAGACAGAACTATTGATTAGTGCAGCTTTAATAGTAATGTTAAATGTGTATGTGGGTTTGTGTAGGGCACAAATACATGCACACGCAAAATAAACACACACACACACACACACACACACACACACACACACACACACAAACACAGAAAGTTGAGAAACAAAGCTTTCTCTATGGAGGTGGGTTGGGGAAGCCCCACCAAAACCCCAGCAGCACTGAGTCCCTCGGCCGTTACTTACCACTACACCCTGGGCACACAAAGAATAGCAGCTATTCTGCTGAGATCGGGTGGCCCTGCCAAAAACAGCAGCAGCTAAAGAAGGAGAAGGGAAGCCTGGCTATGGCCAACAACCTAAAATAGACACTATATATAAAAATCAAGAAACACATTTAGGTCTAGTCTATAAACACAGTTTATTTGCAATCTTGATGTTTACCAAAAGGCTATTTGTGGACACAGTGGACAACAGACATTTTACATCTGAATGAGTTGTCCTCTATGAAAAACTCCATCTGCTCTCACTACTCAATAAAAGACATACAATGCACTCTGAATTGTAAACATCACATTTTTGTTGACTGTGTTTAATTTCAGGATATGCACATCTACAAGAACCCAGGCTGGGAATGCTCCCTGTGGTATAACAATAGCAGCCACAGCAAATCATAACAAATAGTTACACAACTGTGAAACAGTGGCATTAGGTTGTGTTCATTCAGGCTCTGTTGCTGTTCGGTTATTGTTTACTGGCATGCATTTCTTTCCACTGCTAAAAATATCCACCCACATCTCCGGAAAATCAAGGCAGAACTTGCACTTCACACATCAAATGAGCAGCATGTCTCTGGGTAGACTCAACCGACAATCTGCCCCTGCTTGTGGTGCAGCGTTACGGCCGTCACGGCAGATTGTAAAGAGAATACCACTTTCAACCAAGTGGTGCAACTGATTAAGAAGACCAGTGAATTTCAAAGCAGTGACAACCGAATAACAGTAAAAAGCAATACTGCAGATCCTGAAACATGCTTCAATCAGTATTTGCCTCAGAGGAATTTGCTATGACCATTTACCACTGTAGTTAAATTGTCATGACAAATCTGCAATGTTAGCCATTTACACCATGGAAATCAATCTGCATAGAATCCAGGAGACCATTCAGCTTGAGGGATTAAAGCTGATGTTTCACGGACCTTTGCTGCCACCAACAAGGAGCAGCTATGCTTGCTTAATTGCTAAGACATGAAGGGAAAGCTGCCTTGGTCCAATGTCTGTTTCTTTAGCAGTGTGATACTAATGAACTCTAGAGACCCCTGCCCCCCTCTTTCTTAAGGGATCTCTGAAATTGGATCAAGATAAAATCGTGCAAGTCACTGGAATGTTAACAAAGCCGCATGATGCATATTCATTAAAAAAAGTGTTGTTTGTTCTCCAGGATAAAATGATTGCCGCACACTCATGATTTCAAAGGGTTGATACAAGGGAGATGGGGATAATGAGTCCTAACGGAGTCAGGGTACAACACATTGTGCTGTGTTCATTTGCATGGATAGAGAAAACATAGGGGTGCATGTGCACAGAGAGAGGACACAGAGGAAGTTAGTAGGGAATGAAGTGAAATATATTCATTGGTAAGTAAAACTGGAGGAGTTGCCGAAGTGACACAAGAGGCATATGCAGAAGGATGCGAGTTGGTGTTAAACAGAGGACGTGAAGAAGGGAGAAAGCGGTAGGCTGTTAATGGATGTAAATGCTCTTTCTGAATATGTGTAATGCGTGGCTGCAAATGATAAAGACTGGTAATTAGTGCCTTATCTACTGTTAGGCAGACAACTCCTTCACACTCAATCTGTGTGCACATTAACACAAAACACAGCCCTTAAATGTGAATGTCCTAACACGCACACAAACATATAAGCAAAAGCCATTCCTTAAAATCTCTTCCGTCTGCTTATATCGCTAAAACATTTTACATTCCCATCAAAAGGAAAACCAGAATGTTCTGAAATTCTTGCTAATCTGGAACATTTTACCTTGATTCACTACTCAATTTTTTATTGCTGCCCCATTTATCCTAATGTACAGTATTTATACTGTTGCATCAATGTGAACAGATCTGGGTAAACTTTCAGCTCTAAACACAGTAATCCTGGGTCTGCTCTGGAAAACCCCTGCAAAAACAGGTATAAATGAGTCTCACAAAGTATTATCTCTCCAAATTAACATTTCTAAAACACAGACATAATTGACAGCAGTAAGAGGAAAAAGCTTGGCTGCAGGTACAAATGAAGTCCCTGCAGGTTTCACTCGTTTCACTCCCATCTGTTACTGTAATTCTCAGTGCACTATTGTCAGCTCTCCATAGTTGCGGTTCTGCTTTCATCAGGCATTGGTTTGTGACAAAAGAACACATTACTTTTGTTATGAGGCCCCGCGATGATTCACTAATATTAAATTTGGAATTAAACAATGTGCACTTCAACAGCCTCGCTCTTGTAGTTCTTACCCGCCTTCAAAGATGCGAACACGAGAGGGATCGCTCTGTTTGGAGGTGGAGGGTTCTTCCTCTTCTTCTCCCATCTCTTTATTCTCCTCCTTGTCAGGCTGCTGCTGATCCTTTACTTTAGTGAGGGTGCTGGGTGGGATGGCATGTAGCTACACTCAAGACACACATTGACAAATTCAAAACAACTTAAAATAAAATGTTAACAGTTTTACTGTTAAAAGAGCATTCCACCCAGTGACACTCCCCAAGACCTGTAAAAATCATGGAGTCTTCCGTCAAGCAAATTAATGGGGTTATGTGTAAATCTGACAGATTAACATAAAAGATAATTTTATTATATAGCATTGTATTCTATAAAGGATTAAGGTCTCTTTAACAGATGGGTTTTAAATTATAGTACAGTAATTGTATATTGTGATTATGTTTACCTCTGACACACGTGGGGTCATGCTACTGGCAGGGACCAATTTGCTTTTGGCCTGGGATGTAGCCATGGCCATGGTGTACGTCTCTGAGCTGTGCTTCTGTTTGGAGCACAGCAGAGACAACGCCACCTTAGTGCTGAGGCCCGGCAAGTTGGGGTTGTGAGCACTGATGCTCCAGGTAGAATAAACTGAGCTGCGGGGGTCCCTCAGGGTAGACGGGTTGGGTTTAACATAGTTCAGGTAGCACCAGTTGACTGAGGTGGAGTTGTGGAGACTGGGGCACGAAGGGGAAGCTTGTCTTTCAACCCCCTTTTCTACAACTTGCACCTCCTCCTTTCTTTTACTTGTCTTTTCAGTAGACTCCTTCTCCTCTTCCTCCTTTTGCTCTCTATCATGTTTCCTTGGTTCTTGCTCCTGCTCGCCTTCCGCTTTTACAGTCATCACCCCTTGCCCCTCTGGCTGATTGTTCACCCCCTCTTCCAGTTTTCTCCCAGTGGCTTTACTTTCTTCTTCCCTTCTTACCTTATATTCAACATCCTCCTCTTTCTCTACTGTCTTATGTTGCTCCCCTTCCTCCTCCTCTTTTACCCTTTTCTGGTGACGCTGGGCCTCTGTGCTGAGCTCCAGACTGGCTGCAGGAGAAAGCATGCGTTTACTTCCTCCAGCCCCCAGTGGACCATATCCCTCCCCAGATCCTGAGGCCAGCTCCGTGGGTAGAGACAGGGGAAGGAAGCTATTGATGTCTGGGGAGGGGACCATCAAGTAGGACCTTTGCAGCTTGTCCCGCTCCACCTGGCCCATGATGACCATAGGTGTGCAAGAAATGGGTTCCTGTGAGCGAGTGGAGGCCAGGATCTGGGACAGAGTGGTATACATGGCACTGGCATAGGTAGGTATATGGGTCTGGACCCGCACTGGCACCACAAGGGACACTACTGGTGTAAGCTGTGCTAGGCATGTGGCAATGACTGGCCGTGGATGGTGATAAGAGATTCTGACAAGGGATTGAAATGTAAGGGCAGAAGACATGGGCGAAATGGAGGGTCTGCTTTCTGTAGTAGGAAGGGAAAGAACATGCGCAGCAAGTCTTGGAGGAAAAGGCAAGTACAGAGCCTGACTAGCTCTAGTTCTAGAAGAGAACTGGAGAGGAACTAAAGAAGAAGGCTGATGTACTGGTATACCCAAATGTTCTGCCATGTGGAGTTGCGCTGGGTGTATCTGTATAGGTGAAGGAACTGTCTGTGAATGTAAGAAGGCTCTATGGATGGTTTGGGTGGACAGTACTTCAGAGATTGCTGTAGTGACGGGGAGTAGCTGGGATAGTGATCCTGGGGAAAACGTTTGCTGCAAAGGGAGCACATCCTGAGAGGGCGGAAATATTTGTGGCTGTAACAGCTGCAAGGCTTTCCCTGTGGCTTCCGGGCTGAACCGGGCGCTTGTCTCTGGTGAGCAGAAAGGAAGATGGATGGAGCGGGAAGGCCCAGGCTTTGGACTCTGGGCTCTGGACAGCTGACTCATGTTGCCCCCCTCCTCCTGCTCAGGTTCACCTAAGGTGGCATGCTTCACAAGGAGACACTTTCTCCTTTCTTTCCAGGAGGATGCAGACTGCTGAGGGGTCAGCGACCCATAGTCAAATGACTTACTTCTAGTCTCTGAGACCTGCTCTGTTTGTTGGGGGCTAACTGGGGTCTGCTCTGAGGCTGAGCGCCTCATCTCCTTGTGGCTTTGGTGGTAGGAAGCGAATGGCACCATTAACATCTGGGAGCTTTGGCTACTGGGGGCCCAGACAGCAGGCTCCGTTCTTGCTGTGTCCTCAAAAGAAGCAGAAAGGCTTGAAGTGTGGGAGATGTTGCTCTCTTGACTGGGGCTGCGAGGCAGAGACACAGACTCAAAGCTTGACTCTCCAGAGGACTGGGCGGCTTCTGCCAGGCGGAGTCTCTTCTTCTTTGGTGGCAGCTTCTCTGCAGGAAGCTGGGCCAGACTCTGGCTACGCTGAGGCCACTGGAATTCCTCCACTCTCTCTGCCTCCTAGGACAGATAAATAATGTATTTATCTAACATAAAATGTATGAAGAAGCAATACTGAATACTCACTGCTCATAATGTTTCTACTGATGTTAAATTAAAAAAAAAACTTAAACAATGCATGTTTAACATTTACTTGAAGGAGATGAAATTGTGTAAAATGTACAAAAACGTATAGCTACTTTAAATAGTCACGTACCTTTGACGAGGATGCCGTCACTGGCTGCGACACAGATGGCATGTCAGCATCAGGCTCCACAGTAACAAGGATCTCTGGCACTTGGATATTTGGCTGGCGGATGAGGCGAGATGTCGAGGGTGATGGTTTTGGCTCGGGTGGCTGTGTTCGCTGACACTCTCTGAGGTCTGGTTCCTGGCTCTCCATGGATACACTCTCCTGCTTCTCAAAAGAGCTTGTGTGTTGGATGACAGACACACCTTTCCTGTCTTGCTGCTGTTGTTTTGGCTCAGTCTGTAAAGAAACACCTAAAACAAACAAAAGAAAGAAAAAAGCTACTACTGTATCATATTGGTATGCAGATTTTGAATTGATGACATTTAATTGATTTTGCACTTCATTCCTTTAGCCGTGGTGTAGTGTAATTTCCCACGATAAGTTTTCCTTTCTGTTTACTTTGCTTTAAATAAATGATGTAGAAGCAGCTATGGATTTATTATTAATATATTTTCCTTAGCTATTCAGGTTTGTCAGATGTTAAAAGAAAATAAAAAGGTATGACAGATAAGAAACGTATTGCTAATGTTGTTATAATCTGATCTGCAGCTGCAGGTGATACATAAACAAACCTGAGTGGGCCTGGCTGTGATCTGGTCTGCTTGGCACAGGAATGAGGCTTGTGGAGCTGCCTGCAATGGCTACAGACCCAGGGATGGGCGGATCCTCCTCCAGACTTTCCTCTTTTCTCCTCTTCCTCACTGCCATGGCCAACGCTCGAAATTTATAGTGCATCATCATCTGGGGGCGATCCTTACTACATGTTTTACTTGCATCCCCGCTGTCGTGGTCAAGGGTTTGCTGTCCTGTGCAGATGCCTTTGTGGGCCTCGTAGGCATCCCTGTTTTGGAAGTGGGTCCCACATGCTTCACATTCAAACTGAATCTTTTGCTGTTGTTGTTGTTGTTGTTGTTGTTTTTGCTGTGGTTGCCTGGCATGTTCACCTCTGGCTAAGAAAGAGGAAGTGGTGCCTGCCTCCTCCAGCATTAGCTCAGCTCCCAGTGGAACTTCTATGGCAGGCTGGCGCCTAAGCATACGCTGGGCATGGCCAACCCTCATCTCTGCTACCAACGCTTGCTGCTCATCGAATGACTGGCAAAGACGGTAACCTCTGCGAGACATGGTGACAGAGGTGGAGGGCTCTCCTTCGCTGGTAGAGGATGGCATTGAGTGGCTTCTAAGAAGAGGCACCGCTGACAGCTCCTGGGCACCTGATGGATCTGCCTTAGGTTTGTGGGGTTGCTTCAGACTACTGGGGCCAGGGGCTTCTGCTTTGGCATCGAATGTGTAGGGATCTTTAGGGGTGGTAAATTTGGTTGATTCCATGCTGTTCTTCCTGGACAGAGAGGAGCGCCTGGGCTTCACACTGTCAATCTTACTGGTGTCTACTACTTCTTCATTTATATTGATGAGCTTGGTAATGTGTTCTATTACTTGGGTTTTGGGTACAGCGAAGGGAATGTTCTTCTCCTCCATTCCTGAGGATGAGGAAAGTGAAGAATGAGGCTGCTGCTGATGGGGACTGCGCTGCTGCCCTCCCATCCTTCCATATTTCCCTAGAATAATTTCTGCGTAGGTTTTGACACTGGCACTGGGAGGGCTAACTTGGGACAGGTCAGTGCTGCCTGACCCGGAGAAGTATCCAGACTCTGTGCTGCCCTTGCTGCCAGGGCCTAGAGAGGAAGATGAGGTGGAAAGAGAGGAAGGAGGATCATCTGGAGAAGCCAATGGGCCACGTTTCCTTTCACTAAGCCTCAGTGCCAGCCTTTGCTTGACAGCCTGGGAGTCTTCCGGCTTCTGGCTCTCCTCTGAGCCTCCTAACGGCTCCCTACCACCTTTTCTTTGCAGGCCCAACATCACCTTAGCGGAGGATTTTCTGTGTTGGCCCGTCTCTTCTTCAGATTCAGTGCTTTCTCCCTCTGTGTGTTCCTCAGGGTCTTCTCCAACGCCACTGCCCTCTGGTCCACTCAAACTAGGCTCATCACGACTGGACGCCAGGCCTGCTTTAATGCGATGGGCATGGGACTTGCGGTGCTTGTACAGGTTGCTCTTGGTCTTAAAAGAAAAGCCACAGGGGGCACAAGGGTAGGGTCTTTCTCCTGTATGAGAGCGGATGTGTTTCTGTAGAACACTTGGCTTGGCACATGGACGGCCACAGTAAGTGCACACATATTTCCCTGGTTTTGGGGGTTTCTTCTCCCCTTTTCTGGGTGAGCTGACTCCTTCTAGGCCGTCTTGGCTGGACTGAGATGCGACCCCATGACCATGCTCACCCCGGGTGGAGGAAGTAGATGGAAGGGAAGAGGTTGATGAGGAAGCTGGAGAGAAAAAGGGAGGGACCCCTGAGGGACCTGGGTTGTCTGAATGCTGCCATGCTACTGCTTGCTGCTGCTGTAACCGAAGCAGAAGGTCAGTGCGTTTGGGTTGGCGACTTTGCAGGCGGCCCAAGGCTCTGTGTACAGGGCGAGGATTAGGAGGCTGCTGGGGCTGCTGAGGTGGACAAGATCCCAGAGAGGATTCAGCTGTCACATGCTGCTGCTCTTGCCTTCCAGTGCGCTCCCCATCAGCCGGACGGCTGGGCTCAGCCTCCATAGAGTGGGGAGGAGGCCTCACAGACACACAAGGAGGGGCTCTGGGAGCCTCATGGGGCTAACCGCATGGCAGCAGAGAGGTCAGATGCAGGGGAACATCGACAGACAGAGTTGTAAATCACAACGAAAGGCCTGTTTCAGTGTGGGCCAAGAGTTATTCAAGAGGACCAAATGAGGCATCATTAAAAGGTGCCCTGAAGCTGCATGGTTGCAGGTAAACACGGACCATCTCTCCGTACAAAGCAGTTCTGCTTCTGTCCAGCCTCAGCCATTCTAAAAGCCCTCCCAAGGTCTTCTCTGCATCTTCTGGGTTGGTTGTCAAGACTGTTAGCCGTTTCTGAATGGGTCTAAAGAAACAGAAAAAGACAAGGAAGGACTGTGTTAATATTATTAGATTTTATCACAGAGAGATACAGCATGACAAAGTGCTGTTCCTTATTTCTTTTCTTCACTTGCTGGAAAACAGCACAGCAAAACATAGGGGGACCTTGTGAAGATGACTTTGGCTTCTTGACATCTTAAGGGGTTTCCCAAAACCCTGCTATGCAGTCTGAAAAAGACTTATGATGGTAGAGCAGAAGGTCAAATCATAATTGTCAAATTATGAAATGATATCAAACTCCCTATTAACCCCCCCACCACCACCACCACACACACACACACACACACACACACACACACACATATCATACTATTACAAATAGGGGTACATTTCCTGGTCTGGTGTTGAGTGGGGTCAATGTTGGAATGAGAACATTAGCAATGTAATTGCATCATCAAATGCTATTACTCTCATCTGTCCTGGCTTCAACACTTAATAAGCAGCAAGTGTGCAGTGATTCAGGAGACAAAGGCACACCTACTGTGCATCTATTAAGAAATGTGAGGTCCCTATGTTCTGTTATTGGCATGGTGGTGATCTGAGCACACAGGCTTCTAGTATGTGCATGTTTAAACATGCCCTTTCAATTTTAGACTTACTGAACCTGATTCATATCTGACCCACAACTGGCCTGCTCTGCAGGAGTCAGAGCAGCACCATCCACAGCACAGGCACCAACAGAAGAGACCACAGTGTCCGGGCAAGGAGTCAAAACAAATGTTGGAAATATATCCTACGCTTATCTGATCTGACACTAAAGCTGAAGGGGGTAAATGGAAGGGGTGCTGTTTTCTAGTGGATAAAGGCATTAAGGGGCAATTGGGTTTCAGTCTACGCCCCTCACACTCTGTGGTTATACCGCCACTAGGGTGCAGTGTTTATGAGGGGCCAAGAGTGGCTGCTTTTTCAAGCCTGTTGAGAAAGGGTACTCTGAGAACTTTTATCAAGATAGATCTATTGTAATATTTCCCACTCACACACTACTGCAGAGCTGTGCTTATGAGAAACCAATATAGCTGATCGTGGAGACTTGCGGCTCCAACTAAATCTCCTATTTTATCAAGATGTATGTTCTGTAATATCCCCACCCACTTACTACAAATCTTGCACTCCGTCTCAACTCGAGACACGGGATTCTTGTATCACGGCCAATCAAAACACATTCTGGGAATAGATTGGGACAATCATAACATTTTCACTGAGCAGCCGTGCCCAACTGGAGACAGTTCCAGCACAGGCTCATCCATAGTATCAATCACTGCTCAAGACATTGACACTACTTGCGGCCCCCCCAATTCTGTCAGACTCGGCAGATCAGCACTTACTAAAGGAGGACGCTTAGAGATATGCATATGAAGTAGGAGTAGGAAAGAGTGCACAATGACATGAGCAGAGGTGGTGAAGAGAGAAAGAATCAGGGACCCAGTGGCTAAATAAACAGACCCAGCAGAAGACTGCAGCTCAAGGGGCCAGTGGTGGCAACGCAGCACTGACAGATTTTTTTTAATGAGCCACACTTGCTCTCTCTCTCCATATGTCTAAAAAAACACTGCAAAGTCAGCCTTCATTAGAGCTAGTTTACAGTGGGATAAAGAGAGAAAGAGAATCAGTCTTCTTCTTAGAAACAACTTGACAGATTCTCGGCTCCATCTCCACGTTCCACCCATCTGCTGAGGGGCAATCATCTGTTTAGTGTGTGTTTCTCCAAGCAGACCAATGCCTTGATTACAGCAACCTTTTACCATCAACACACAGCAATTAGGCAGCATAACAAAACTGTATTTAAGGAGAATTCCGGGCAATTTCTATGTTAATCTTCAACGCTGTAAGTATGCGAGTACTTTCGATTGAAAAAAAAAAAATGGATTGTTGTCGGCTGCGAGAGGCAAGTAAGACGGGGAAAAAGGCTGCCTGCCCGGCTAAGGAATCTACCACACACATCAACACTGTCAAGCCTCCTACTCTCCAACACCAGATCGATCACACACAAAATGGATGAGCTACAAATACACACGGAAGTGCTGATTTATGAGTTTCACAAAAGCCTGGCTGAACACACTTATCAACAGCTAGCAACTAGATCTAGCAGCTAACACCTGCTAGAGCTAGCAGGCAAGCAAGCCAGCCACCGACAAAAACAAGACAGGGTAGGTGAATTAAAACAATGTCTGAGTTGAAAACGCATCTTGATGTTACGTAAGGGCCCACTTAATGTTGTACAGGCATATTAATTGCATTTTATGTCTGTTAAGAGGCACAAAGGCCCTCTAAAACCTTCCCCGTTAACTGCCGTTTTAGCTCAGTGTAAGCTTGTACATGTAGCTACTCCGTGTTGCCTGCATCGATTCTGGTCAAGGTTTTTTCAATCAAAAGTACTCGCATATTTATAGCGATCAAGATTAACATAAAAATTGGCTGGAATTCTCCTTTAACACCAATTATATTTCACTTTTCTGTTTTCATTTGCTGTCATCTGCTTGCTTTCTTCAGCTGTACAAGAAAACTTCTTTTTCTGGTGGCAGCCTTTTCTGTCTTGAACTATTGAGCCAGAGAGACCCATTACTCTTTAGAATTACATGATAAGCTAGATCAGGAGGGAATGGAGTTCGCAAAGGTGTTATAATTTAGATCCTGACTGAAGAGAATTACACTTTAGAGAGAAAAATAGATGCTAAAAAAAAAGGAAGAGAGAGGGCAACCAAGTTAGTAGAGATGGATAAAAAGTGAATGGGGCTAGATGTTAAGTAGAAGGTTGATGCTGTTCATAGAACATAGCAGGATTGAGCCGGAAAGCACAAAGAGCAAGACAAATTGTCTTCATCAACCCCCTGTAATAAATGTCGTTGCTTATGTCGGTTATCAGGGTGTAAGTTTAATGATCTTTGGCTGTTGATGCAGCCTTTAAACAGGGCGATTAGAAGGTTTTTAAGGTTGGGGAGAGCATTGCTTACATTATTCATGGAAGTCTAGACTGCCAGCCCTGAGTGGGGAAACACATAGTCAGGGGCTTGCCAGAAAGAAAAAAAGCCAAAGTCTAGCCTACATCAAGCCAAAACACACACACACACACACACACACACACACACACACACACACACATTGTACAGTACTATTCTCCCCAAAGCCACCAACATACAGCAGCCCTGAATCCACTCTGACACATCTAACCAGCCAATCAGCTGCAGTGCCCTGAAGTGACCTAACCTCAGCCGATCATCCTGCTGTTAGACGAGGGGTTTTCCTTTCTCATCATCCTCCTTCCATAGAGATGACTTTTCATCAACAGCGCTTAATACCTGCAGCACTATGGGCTTATACAGTACAGACACTAACAGAAATCTGTTGACAATGATAAGACCTCTAGTGAAGCACACAGGTTATGTAAATTTGTTTAGCCTTATTGATGAGGGTGGGGCAACTGCGTTCTTTACTCTGCTCTATTTTTAGGCTGAGGTGCGAGCAGAAAGCCACGGATGCAGCTGTTAACCAGTGTTAGGTTTTTTTGATTTGAGGTGTTGGATCAAAACCACAAAGCTAATATTAGTAGCAGTTTGCATCGACAAACCATGAACATTGTCTGTTGAGCATTTCAACCCCTTAGTTTTCCACCTCTAGTCTGGTATGACATATTGTATGAGGCTGCACAGAGCAGTCTGGTGGCGCACACCAAGGTCTGTTATGTGAACTAGTTTCTATTGTCTGTGCCTAAAATGTGATTAATGACCGGTCCACAGAGAAAAGAGAGGAGAATGAGTGAGGAAAGAGTGTGTGTGTGTGTGTGTGTGTGTGTGTGTGTGTGTTCATGCTAGGGGCTTGTCAGCAGAAACAGGCACTGATGCAGGTACCTGAGGAAGCCCTGACACATACACATGTACACATACACACACACACACACACACACACACACACACACACACACACACACACACACACACACACACACACACACACACACACACACACACACACACACACACACACACACACACACACAGCCATCAGACACAATGCCTCCTTCCATCATCTCTGCTGTGTCTAATAAGTCCGGCAGTTCTACTTCTAATACTGTAAATCTGATAAAACAGAGATTTAGCTCAACTCCTGCTCAATACGTAGCAAAGCAGCGCTGCAGCAGTTTTACAGTTAAAACTTCATTATCATGCAGAGGAGAGCATGGCCGGGCAGAGTTTATGTTCATTTCCTCATCAATACCCAGACGCATTTATGCAGCTGGTAATGACGGATACAAATATGGGCTAAATATTAAATTACCTGGTGCCCTGAGAACAGATAAACCCTCTTAAGTGCTTTCTAAAAAATCTGCTGTCATAGCCCTCCAAACAAAACACACACACACACACACCTCTCTCTCTTCCCATTCCCTTTTACTGGCGGTAGCCTGGTGCAGGTTCCCATGGAAACCAGCCTACTCTGAGCAACGGCAGATGGAGAGGGAGCTGGAGGTCTAAATTTATCTCCCAGCATCCTTTCTGACTAAAGACGCACACTGGCAGCAGGAAGTGAGGAGGGGAAATGCTTGGCCTCGGCGTGCTTTGGCCACCTGGTATGA
This sequence comes from Etheostoma cragini, assembly GCF_013103735.1. Taxonomy (NCBI): domain Eukaryota; kingdom Metazoa; phylum Chordata; class Actinopteri; order Perciformes; family Percidae; genus Etheostoma; species Etheostoma cragini. The sequence goes on from NC_048412.1 coordinate 13,608,394, forward strand.
CCCTTGACATCTAACCCCCTTTGGGTGATGACGGGTTGACATGACAGCAGATACACACATACAGTAATGTCTGTGGCAGTTTAAACCGCAAGGGTCATGATCTCAATAAAGGAATACAACATTTGATACTGCCGAAGGCTCTGAAGCATACCCTAAGTAAAAGGTAAACGGAAAGTTAAACCACAGTCCACCAACAGAAAAAACAGAGCTGTCAATCAAATCACAAATCCTAGATGGCCACACTAACCATTTAAAAAAAAACAGAGGAAGGAACAGTTTGGTTTGATAGTAAATGACTGGAAAAGAAAGAAACCCAGACAGAACCAGACGCCAGATAGGGCGTGAAACCTCAGTGGGCAACACTCACTCGGGGATATCACTGCTGTCAGTTAAAGCCTCTCGCTACGGAGGACGCCGCCTGAAAAAACAACACATACCAGAGCTCTCACTCACTCTCTCAGCTCTGTGTGGGATGCAGCGGGATCGTTGCACCTTTGAGGCGAGAGGGTGTAGAGAAGGATTTCACAGGGCTTGGATAAGACTGGCAGTTCACAACCGTCGCAGTGTTCACTTTGATTAAACACAAGCCAGTGAACTGCAGGTCAATACCGGCCTTCAAACAAACATAAGTGGCAACAGCAGAGCCGGGTAATGCACACCTAGAAGGCAGAAGATTGCGCTGTGAGTTTTAATAATATCCCTGGCAGCAGAAAAAATCTGGTCCTTTTGGTGACATAATCAACTGTAAAAGCAAACTGACCACAACTTGGACTAAATTGCAGATTACCAGGTTTTCCATCTTCTTTTTTTTGTGGCCAAGATTTTTACGGATGGAAATCATCTTTTCGTAGTCACTTAGTTCATCAATTTAAATCAAGCAGTCCAACATTTGTCTCAGAGGAGCTCTATCCTGGATTTGGATAAGGAATAAATTCCACGAAATTCCCTGAAATTCAGGAGGAAAAAAGGGAGAGACTTTCCAACTTTAAATAAGTCTGTGAATTTGAATCAGTGTATCATAATGTCCATACAATTCAGTGACATTCTTTGACATGCAAAAAAACAACTCAGGTAGGTTGTCCTTAAACTGAGTTTTTGACATTCAAAAACTTCAATCTTTTAATTTACAAAATACTCTTGATGGTGGTAAGTTACTAGGTCACAATGTACCAAATGATAAATTTAAAATAAAAACAACAATCAAATGTAAACACCCTTGGAACAGCTGCAATAACTTAATAACTGATTTGCCATAGCTGACAAGTTAAGTAATGAAAGGGGGGGGGGGGTGACTGGGGAGAGAGCGGAATACAGAGACAGATTTAAATAAGATAGGAAGACAGAGTGAGAAAGACAGAAAGTGAGAGGTGAGCACAGAGCGAGAGAGAAAGAGAGAGAGACAGACAGACAGTTTAGATTACCTGACAGAGCAGTCTGGTCTCCCCCTTTAGAGACGCTTCACAGGCACTGTGAGACAAGCAGGGAGAGCCAAAGAGTGAGAGCGGATATGACTGTTTGAGTGGGTGTGTTGAGTGGGTGTGTTGCAGAGAGAGAGAGAGAGAGAGAGAGAGAGAGAGAGAGAGAGAGAGAGAGAGAGAGAGAGAAAGAGAGGCTGGGAGTGAGACAAAAAAGAGTGATGGAGAGAGGATGAAGAGACGACAGCAAATGAATGTTTCCACTGTACAATGCAAAGGGAGGAGCAGCAAGATACAGTAGCAAGAAGAAACTAAAAGAGACTTATATTCTTATAGCGTGAGTACTTGCTCCAAAAAAAACAGTGATGGCAATTGTCACATTACTTATTGCAACCAAAGCGCAGGACAAACCAAGAAAACAAAAACAGGTTCAGGACAGGAGCTGCTGGTGGCGTGCGTCACAATGGAGAGGATTAAAAACAGGTCCTACACGGGTTTTCCCATCACAAAGAACCCTGAGGGCTACTCCTTTCAGTTATCATCTCCTTATCAGCAAAGTCATCTTATTGTAGTGGCGTGTGAAATAAAAAGCAGCAGGGACAAATCGCCTGTCTACAAGAACAAGAATCATTTACATTAATCTTCCACTCTCAGCCACTGTGCTGCATCTGTAAATGAATTCCAGAGAAGCATCCATTCAAGCAAGCCCCCGCATTACACAGAACTTGGACTAGGCCTATCAGCGGTGCAACATGAGAGAGACAGAGAGACAGAGAGAGAGAGAGAGAGAGAGAGACAGAGAAAGAGAAAGAGAAAGAGAAAGAGAGAATTAAGAATGAATGGAGGTCCTGCTGTTCCATAGAGCTTTGCCTCACTGGCAGAGCACAGGAAGTGTGAGTCACACACTCTAAAATAAACACACTCACACTGCAACGAGCCGGCACACAGAGCAAGTGGATGGCTGAAGGCAGGCAGAGGGAATATGGATCCGCAGGCCAGCAACAAGTGGTGGTCTAGTGGGACTCACAGCCAGATGATGGGATGTTTCTCTCCTTCTCTAGTTGATCAATTATATTTATTTTAGTTTTTCTTTTCAATCTCATTAATCCACACACCTGTTCATCTGCTTTCTTTATCAATGTGTCCCTCTGCTCTTCTCCTGTGCTTTTGCTCACAGGTCCTCCTAGTATTTCTCCTCTGCTCTGTGTTTCCATTCTGAATTCATTTGGTCCCAGTCAATATGAATGCTGATCAGGACTTGGTGATTACCCCCGGCTCTGCTGGCTGACTGCTGTAGGGGACCGTGCTGAACTGATGCTGGACTCCTCTCACAGGCTGCTGGCTTTGCGGGCCGAAGCCCTGTATTGTGTCTGCCTGAATGTGCTCATTGTCACCCTTTACAGCACGCACCTTCTATACTGTACTTCCCTGCGAGGGACCTTCACCCATCCGTCATCCCTTTGTCCTCTGTTCTTCAGACTGAGCGGTTCTGACGGGAAGGTTGGGGGGAGGCAGAGGCCCGGGAACAAAACTGCCACTGTTGCGATGATTGACAGGAAAGTTGCTCTACACAGACGCAACGATTAGCAAAGCCGGGGACCGGGCTGCAGACACACACAGTCTGGTTAGGAACTAGAGAGAGCTGGCAGGCATTAAGTTGAACAGCCGTGCAAGGCAAGCGCCAACAGAGAAGATAATAATTTTGAAGACTGGGATCAAAATGGGAAGTGCAACGATCATGAAGGTGTGAAAGCAAGCTTTCGTGATGCAAATGGTACCCATATGCTACCCACTGGCCCCAAGCATGTCAGGCTCACATTATGTAAAGCTGTTCTCATTTTCAGTTAATGGAAACAAGGTCTCCCCTGTGGTATGCATATGATAATTACACAAATATGACAAACACCCACAATATAATGCAGAGGCAAGCAACACCTAAAATGTACACATCATGCTTTATAAGAAACTCCATGTTGTTTTGGAGCAGCCACAGACTATAATTTAGACCAAATGAATGGTTTGCGGATTTCCAGACAGATGACATATTTTTGGACTTTCACCCTATGAACTGCAGACACAGGCAGTAAAACAGGCAAATATGGGAGTATGCAGAGAGGGTGCTCTCTGTTCTGAGGGCAGATTATTTCAGATGTGTGGTCTTCCAGTAAACTGACCCCTGTCTGTCCATAAGATTGTGGTATTATGATAGAAACAAAACCTATTTCAAGAGGGAGCCCACCTAGTGTATAAAAGCCACTGTGGCTCAGTTTTGCTCTACCTGTTTGCATTTATTTCAAAAAAAGAACAAACAAAAAAAAACAAGTGGGCTGAGTCTTCTGGAAACAGCATGCCAAACCACTAAATCCAAGTCATTACTTGGTTAAATGTAGCTGTATCATCACTCCACTTGAAAATGTAATGGCATGAAATTTAAATACACCTTAGTTGACATAGTAAAGTAAAATAATAAAGTAAAAGTTTGACATAAACCTCGTACCCTTTTTTAAGATACAGCTTTCAGTTTCAGAAAAGACCATGACTGGATAGTACCAAAAAACAGTGTTATGAGTGTGTGTGTGTTCTTAAGCATATTGCGCAACTAATGTCATATACAGAGCTGGAGGATTATCCAAATCTTTTTGATATGATCCATCTGAGTGCGTGACTTTGGGGATGGTAATGTTGGTCTGTCAGTTGGTTCGGGGGGGCCACCACTTTGGTCCCGACTGAAGTATCTCAACTATTGGATGGGTTTCCATAAAATGTAGTACAGACATGTATTTCACCCTGAGGATGAAATGTAACAACGTTGATTATATGCTGACTACTTACTTAACATTTCAATTTGTCCAACACTTTTGGTTAATGACCAAATAATGCAAAAATGACATACCCATCAGCCTCAGCTGTACTTTGTGTTTATTGCTAATTAGCTTATGTTAGTATGCTAACACTCTAAACTAAGGTGAACATGGTAAACAGTATACCTGTTCAACACGAGCATGTTAGCATTCAGCTCAAAGCACCATTGTGTTTAAAAGAGTACTCCACCAGTTTATCATTATAGTTAGTCAGTTTATAACTATGAAAACCTTGGCTTAAATCAGGAAATATTTGATCAGAAAATAAGCAATACTCAAAAGTACCTTTTGCCAACTTTCAGCACACTAGTTTTAGATATTTGGATAAGGCATTCAAATACATACAAATACAAATGTATTTTACCACAAACATACACAGGCATCATACAGCTAGTGGCGAGCGGTGTTGTACATGCAACCAACCGGCCTGCTAATGGAGTTGAGCATGCTAGTCTTTTGTTAATGCCAATCGATATGTATCCTCAGCAGATGTGATATCTGACCCTTTAAAACACTGAAAGACGGACCACCCTCTGTTTCACTTAGCATCTCTCTTTTTTTTATCTTGATGGGTTTCTCTGCCTCTCCTTTCTCTAATTATTTCTATTTTTCTGAGACACAGAAATATCCAATCCCCTCATTGCAGCCACTCTCTCCTCATTTAGTTCTCAGTTTCAGCCTTGGAACACACTCATTATCTTTTCCTTGTCCATGGTGCTGAAGCAATAATAAGTGTCACTGTCTTTAAATGCAGCAAAGTAAACTTTTTGTGTATTATGCGGAAAGCTACCAGGAAATCATGTCTCCAGGGTTGCTGTGGGTAGTCATTATGGAAAGTAGCCTTGCCCTGAGTAAAGTCCCTGATTGGTAAGTGATACCATATATAGAGCTGATATATCATTAGCAATTTGCCACGGCAGTGTGAACCCAGCTATTATGGTTTATATAATATTAGTGTTTTCTGAGTCTTAAGCATTAGTTTTGTTTCACTGCCTCAAAGGCAAAATGGTCTTCTGACATGAAACACACATTAGGGACAGCAGCAGTGAACAAACAGACTCCGGGGCCTCATAGGGAGTTACTGTAGCTGAGTTAAAAGAGATACACAGTGTCTGTCAAAGAAACCTCATCTGCCTTTGAGCTCGACACCAAGCATCAGAACGCAGCACGAGTGGTGTGCAAATGAAGTAAAAGCGTGACAAAGCATAGGGTGGGGGG
>NC_048412.1:13613897-13683611 GCF_013103735.1 Etheostoma cragini
AGATAAATATAGAAAGAGGAACTGACATTTTCAAAAGCTGTCCTCCTGCACCCACAAGTTTCAGTGATGCGTGGACGTCAAGATCAGAGTGCAAATTCTCCCACGCAGCTTATTGTACCTGTCGTTCACAGTCGGCTGCATTTTATTTGCTCTCTTAAATCCTGGTGCAACTGTAAAGAATAGGCTGGGCTTGTGAGTCGATGTGGGGTGATCTTTAGTTAAGGTGATTGGAGAGGAAACAAATATGAAGCTGAACCTCAATCTTTTTTTGGTAGGTTAAAAATGTTTTGTTATTATCCAATGCAAACATGATACGTGTATTTTTTTCTGAACCACAGAAATAGAAATCTTCCTCTACGTGCCGTCAAGCTGTGCAAGTGTGCAGTCATTCTTCATTTGAAGACAGCCGTCATTTCAGTGCAGTCATTTTTGTTTTCACTAAAGTTATCTATTTCATTGTAAAGTCACCCATGTGGATTCCTCCCCAGTGATGGGAAACCCTGTGCTAGTTCCTCTTTTTGCAGCTGTTGTACTGCATCCGACGCTGCAGCAGGTACAGCTAGCAGTGCTGTAACACTGGGCATGACCCGGCGCCGTGCCTTATCAGCACATCTCTGTAACCTGTAACTATGTGCATTCAAGCTGTTAAGTTGGAGCTGCGGGTGCTTTCAGCGCTGCCTGCACAAACACAGACACGGCAAAGAGTCAACAGGTGGAAGCTCAGCCTGAGTGTGTTCAAACACGAGGACCGGGCCTCAGAATGTGTCAACACGGCCTCCGTCCCTAACTCGCTCTCTAGGGCTGGCAAAGGGACGCCCTTCTGATCAGGGAGTTCACTCAAAGCCAGGCCAGTCCAAGTAATTTCTACCCACTGTGACAAACAACTCTATTCAACCTAAGTGTCGGTTTACAGTTTACTCTCCCTCCTCCGCTGCTTGCCCCTGCTGCCCATTCTGCCTGGTGCCACGCTGCATTAGTGGCCTGTCAACAGAGGCTCTCCTGGCGCATCCACGCCTCATCATCTGCCCTTTATACCCAGTGCACATATACAAACGCAATGTGCCATAACCCATTGGTTTATGTGTTTCTCTGAGAGTGAAGGTGTGTGTTTGGAAGAGAGAGGGAAAGAGTGTGAGACAGAGAATAACAAGATAGAGGAGAAAACACTTTGTGCAAATGCGTAGGACAGAGACAGAGACAGAGACAGAGAATAAGCTCTTGTACATGGTCATTGCATTCGTCTTCTCAATACATGACTCCGACCTATGGGAGTGTCTCTATCTGCCAACTGAGAAAGGCTGTCAATTGTGAACGCAGTGTGCAGCCTCTATATCTTGAGATTGCAGCTCCAGGACAGCTTATCAATCACACATTACAATCAAGTCTATTAGCAAATCTGTGTGTGTTTGTGTGGAACTGATATGCAGAATGTACAGAATACAAGTTAACTATAAACTACACTGAAGGTTGCTTACTGTATGCATGCACCATGTAGGTTTTTGTGTTTCTCTAAAATAATTGCAGACATCAATGCAAAAAATTGATCTGGTTCTTGATTTTTTTCGTTTGCTGTACTTTCATATCTGATCCTCCCAAATCCCTGATGTTCCCAATATTTCTTCTCTCTCTATTGCACCAGAACATATTTTCTAACTACTTAGTGGTGTCTGTCTGGTAACACAAATAGTTTTGGTTAAATTATGAGATATCCATCTGAGTTTGTCAATATTAACATTATTATCTCTTTGCGGAAACAAGGACCTGGAAAACCCCTTAGAAGCACCTTCTAGAAAATAAATAGTCCCTATGAATACTACTGTGTTAAATGAATTATCCATACAATAAAATCGTTATTTTTGAAAGAAAAAGTTTTAAGTAGATTTTTCTCTCCAAAAGGAGCTTTTCAATGCTGTGAGCGCCACATCGAAATCTACCTCCAATGTTTTGGTGGGGGTGGAAATCTCTGAGACCGAGACCCCAAGACCAAATACTAGCAAAAATGTCATGGAAAGACACCAAAAACTTCAGCATTATTTGGGTTAACAAATCCTTTAAGTAGTTTCAAAGTTACATGCAAGTATATTTCTAATTTCTGAGAGTATACGAGTGCCCAAACATTCAGCATTTTTTGGGTGAACAAACCCTTTTAAGTAGTTTCAAAGTTACAAACGAGTATATTTCTACAGTTTGCCAGTGGCACATATGTATTCTTCAAGCTGGTTTCTCACTGAAAATGTTAAATCATCACGTTGCTTTTACGGCATTAATCTTATCTTCACAGTAACAGTTGTCAACAGCAAGGTGCTAAAGATACCGAGCCTGACTGTTCTGTAAACACAGGGTTGAGAAGGATTGAGGTGTCGAGATGAGTGTCAATACCTGCATGCTGCTTAGTAACAAAGCGCCAGGGACAAGCATACATGCACTGGGGTCCAACTTCTTTACCTAAACTCTGACTCCAAGTTTAAAGTTCCTGTAAAAATAAGTTATTTGCTATGGAAAAAGGGGACACCTTCATAAGTAAGTCAAACATGGCCCTCCCTAGTGAAAAAACTAACTGGCCCACATTGCATTAGCAGACAGACAGAAAGGTGTCACTGGCTGTACTCATTGTTGCTGGGAGGTGTAGTCTAGTCTGGCCGCTAGGGAAGGCCACGCCGTCTGGTTCCAGGGCCCAGCAAAAAAAATAACACATTCGTGCACAATCCCTCTGAATAAGTTCAAATACAGTACATGATACACACACATCATGGATGAACACTTTTTTATCTCCCCATGTCCAAACAGACCGTTCAAATTGCTCTGGAAGCTAAGTGAGCCCAAAGGTCACATGACCCACGTTAGGGGAATTAGCAGGGCATTACTTTAGCTGTCATCACCTCATAAACATCTGGTAAGAGGAGTAGAAACCTTAAACCCCCCCCCACCACCACAACACACACACACACACACACACACACACACACACCACCATCCCCACTACCAACCTGCTAGTCCTAAGAGCTGCATCCTACTGCCTGTGTGAGGCGAATCATTTGAATACAAAGCAGAGAAACAAAGACATCCTTAAAATAGAGATGCTGTGGCTTTCAAAGAAGCAAACTGCAGAGACACAGCCAGAAAACAGAGAGAGAGAAAGAAACAGTGAGTTGAGCAGGCTTATGTTAAGAAAGTGAGACACTGTATCGATGCAGGATAGGTGGCTGGATACATTGATTTCCTGTTAGTTCTTGCCCGGTTATGTATGGCTGACTTGTCATCCAATACAGGTTGAAGCACTGTCTCTGAACATGCCCTTAGCCAGGCTTCACTGGCTTTTCGGTATGGATACACATACATTGGATCATTATGTTACCTCAGAGAATGTTCCCCACTGAGGATATTTACTGTAAAAGCTTTCTGTCATGCCAGGTTATGAAAAGTTTTATTATTATCATTGTCAATTTTAACCACAAACCTTTCAAAAACACTGTACAGATGTACAGCTTGCTGTTTAATGGGATTGACTCCATTTCTATACAGTACCATATAGAGTCATGTGTTTCAACGGATTTATTGCTTTGCCGATTTGCCCGCCAACTGAGGATAACTGAAACAAGACTGATGTTTGCCAAAGTAATACTATTTTCAAGTCGGGGCACAATTGTATTTCAAGCCATTAGAAAAAACAAATATGAGGACACAAAAAAAATGTTTATAGGTTCTTGATTTCCTCCAGGTTAAAATACCTCTACATTCCCTTCACAATAACAGTCTCGTTTCTGAAACACTGACTTTACATTCACACTGTAAGTGATATAAGTCACTTGAAGTTAATTCATTTCCTAGAGAGCTGGAGTTACGTGAAAGCTGGTTGACATGCATGTTTGACAAGCTTGTCAGCGGACATGTTGCGGTCAGCAGCTGTAGATTCAAACAGGTTGAGTTAGGCTGTTACTCCTGACAGGTGCGATCGCAGTTTCCACGACGAAAAAACAGAATTTAGAGAAGAGCTGCTTGTTGCTTTAATCATGCTATTTTAACTTAAAGATTATGAAGCCTTGTAAAAAGGAATAAACATCAAACAGTATGATTTCCCTTTCCCTTTCATTATATTGATTGAATCTAGGCTCATTGTAGTCCACATTTCACGAGTAAACAGCTAACAACTTCAGCAAAGCCTAAAGCTGACAGACTAACAGCATAACTTTCTGGAAAAACGGAAATGTGTTTATAGTACATTTAAATAGCAGATGAGACAATCATAAGTCTTAACCCACAAAACTTAAACAAATGGCAAGATGTGCCCTCCAGTAAAGGCGGAAATCTAACCTAAAGACTAAAAAAACTAATCTGGGGACCGCAAGTAGGATAAGTTTCATTGTTGAAGCAGTCTGACTACACATTGAACAAAACTCAAACAGTGCATACCATCAAAGTTAACCGGCATCTGAACAAATGCTACAAAGTGAAGGAGGTTTAGGGAAGAGTGAGCTTACCTGCTGAGGTCTGTGATTGTGGAGAGAAAGAAGTGTAGATAAGGACTGTTTCAGATTCAGTGAGAACTCTACCTGGGTTTTACACACACATGCACACGCTACCAAATACACAAGCTGCCACAAACACGACAAAATCATATTAGGCAGGTCTTGGCAGCACCGGTTTTGTCAGCCCACAGTGTTCACTCTGCTCATCGTGGTTTGGCAAGACTCAACAGGCATTCGGTTGGAAGAGACGCCATTTCACTGGGCTGGAAGAAGGATGACTGACAGGTCTGGCCTTTCCTCAAACATCAAAATAAATCTCAGTTTAAGGTTCAGTTGGTGTATGGATATATATTGGTGTTGTTCCTGTAATATAATATGGATGGTAGAGTCGCTACAACATAAAGTAGGTTACTAGATCAATACTATAATTATTATCATACTATAATAACAAAGTCAAAGAATGTTACGAGTAGCAATATTTAGTGGCCGAGAAGTATAATGAGTTACTGAAGTAATAGGTATTTCATCTACAGCCATGTGTTGTCAGGCAAATCAGTTCTTTAAGATAAATGCTAATGCTAACATGCACACAGTGAAAAATCCTTAAATGGTAATGTTTAGCAGGTAATATTGACCATGTTCCCCATCTTAGTTTAGCCTGTTAGCATGTTAACATTTGCTAATTAGCAGAAAACTTAAAGTCCAGCTATTAGTAATAAACCAATGGGGAGCTAGATGAAAAATCATCTGCAGCTAATTTTAGGCCAATTCATTCAAGAGTTCACTCAAAACGAAACATGTCAACCTTACGGTAGGACTAGATAAAAAGTCAAGGGATCACTAATGTCAGAAGGTTTCATCATTTTGGAAAAAATCTCAAACTGTCATGCAATTAACCCATTAGATGTATTTTAGTATGGCCTAAAGTCGTGGATCAACTGAACGAACCCCACTGCCGTCCACAGAGCCAGCCCACTAGCATGAAATGTCTGACATTAGACAGAGGATAAAAATGAATACCCATAATAAATATCACCCTCCGACTAAAGGCCTAGTCTGGCTTTAGAGGGATAACATTTTTGAAAATCTTTCTAGACTTGTTTGATGACATAGACACAGTAGTAAAGACTTGGCAGAATCCAATGAAACAAAATGTTCACCATGAAAAACTGCACCGAGGATAATTTGATAACACTGTAGTTACACAGAAAAGCAATAAACAGTGCATTACACAGATTGATGGAATGAAACACCGATACTCTCTGCAAAGCAAACTACATCTTCTGAGTTGTTGCAGCTACACTTAAAAAAAAAAAGAAGTGTGAAAGATGTCCCCCTTTTCCCAATCCTTCCATCCACTCGAAAGCCATCGACTATGCCATCCAACCTATGACTTGTGTATCTGTAATGCTGATAACAACATGTCCAATCATGCAAGCCAAAACACACAACCATGACCAATGAAAGAAAGACTGTTGTAGGCTTAGCAACAGGGACGGCTCGTTCTCACATGACCGGAGACACCATCCGTCTCACAGGCGGACAAAGAAACATTATGCTTTTATACTGATAAAAAAAACTCCCAGGGAATTTAGCTCAAGAAGTTAACTCAAAATATACAATCTTGTTACACCGCTTGTCATAAAGACAATTTTGAAATTGTGTATATCTTTTCTTTTTTACACCTGCAACAATGCATGTGTGTCTCATCTCTTTTCTCTCAGCAACAAATTGATTTCTCCACTCCACACCCTCCACTCCGCCCTCCTCTCTCTCCAAAACTCTCACTAGGGTTTCCCCTGATATCTCTCTTCTATGTAATTTAGGCACTCCCACAGTAATGGACACCCTACTCAGGGGCAGCGAGTGGAAACCCAGCCCCGCTGCTCCAGCCACTGTACTCTCAAAGACTCCTGATCAGCTTATCAGATAGTTACATACACACTACTCCAGCTTTAGTAGTGAGACAAAGAAAAAAAAAGAAAGAGAGTCCTGGGGAACAATGAAGAAGAGGAGTCGAGGGAGCTGAACCTCTGGCTGGTCACAGGCTTTCAAGCCATGCAGCTCCTGGTCTCGTTGTGTGTGTGGGCGTCAGAGTGAAATATGGCATTCACCCTGTGGCCAGAGATGCACCAAAAGGCTATGTGCCCAACCTACCGCAATCTTCTTCTCCCTCCCCCTAGCTTCTTCACTAACCTGGCACGCTGTCAATCAGCTGACATTGGGGCAAGACTGGGTCTCTAAGAGGGTGAGTGCAGTGCCATTAAGCATATTACAGTTAGAGTGTTGATGAAAAGTCAAAGTCTGCCATGACTAAGCTTAAGTTGCTCCTTAGCACTGTGCTGATGGTGCAAAGCAGGGAAGAAATGAGACGAGGTGGGGGACTACCTGGGTGCAAACACTGTTTGAGGTTGTTGAGGACGAGGATTACATAATAGAAATCACTGCAACATTGCCAATGTAGGAAGAGCTTCCAACAGCATTCTCTGTCCTTCTACTCAAAACATATGCCACCAAGCATTTTAAAGTCAAAGCTTTTGTCTCAGTTAATGCTGTATATTAGCCCGGGTCTCTTGACCCAAATCCAAAGGGACTAAGGGTCTGGCATCAAGTAATGAAAGTTGCCACTGCATTGGAAAATCTTACTGCACGCAATTGGATAACATTACGACCAATCACAAAAACACGGGGTATGTATCAAGAGCCCCACATGCTTAGCTGCTAGCGGAGCTATCTGGTAGATTAGACTTTTCCGTATCCGGTCGGCAAAACAGTAAAAACGTCCTTCTTGCAAAAGAATGATTTGAGCGCCGTCTTTTGGTCCTCTTTTAGATAAGTCTAACTCGTTTATTATAGCAGCTAAAGCCGGTTCAAACAACTGGTGTTTATCCGTAGCCATCTTGCAATGTTTACCAATGACTTTGACGTTACAGCGGCTGTCGTCATCCATTTAGCTAGCCTCTGGCCGCCTATATCAGATACACCGATGTGATTGGTGCAGCTCGGCTAAAATGGCATAGGTAACGAGCAGCATTACTTGATGCCACAGTAACTTGCTGAGAAAATTCTAATTGTGCTCTCCCGAGAACTCTGGATTTCCAGGGTAGCTGTAAATCCTAATTCATATAAAACGTATAATATCCAACAGCGGGTGCACGATTCACAATATGTCACAATTCAATATGGATTTTTAGGCTCAAGAATCAATTCAAAAATCTATTTTAAATTCCAAAACGATTCACAGTATGTAAATGTAGTTATGTTTCCCATGTGATGGGAAAAGTTGAATCTGTAGAGCTTGAATCGCGATACAATTATGAATCCATTTTTTTGTACACCCTTAATATCCAATTAGTTTAACTTTACGGTTATGCGCCACAAGTCCAGTATGTGTTGGGATATGCTGCAAATCCAGGATAAGAGGGTACAGTATAGAAAATGGATTGACAGGTGTGTGGGTGACGAGCTGCACTCGTTTTTTTTCTTTTTCAACATCTGTTTATTTTCTCAATTACACCGCAGCAAATCTGTGTACGTAGCTCTTAGTGACAGACCATCTACAATATCAAACAAACTGTTCCATTCACAAGTTCCTTTAACAGAGTGATTCATGCTGAGCAGCACCATCACCTGACCATTAGTCTCCATTTTTTAATCCACCGTGACAGAGTGACAAATGTGACACGGGATTTCTTCACTGAGGCTGCAGTGCATTGTGGAGCTTGATCCTGCCCGAGGTGATTCGCCTGCTGCCTTTTGTTTGACTATTAGGCTGGTGGATGAACTCTGCCTCATAAAGGATCATTAGGGGTTTGAGACAGACATCTAAATGAGCAAATACAGGATAATCTTAGACTCACATTAAGACCAGTAGCACAGTAGATTGTGGTTTCTCGGCTGGACCTATGCTTAGCAGTTTTGCTGCATTCTGTGATTTCAGCAATTACACGAGTGGATATAATGTTATCATAAATTATAGAATCAATGTCCAGAGCTACAAAAATTGAACTAAGCTGTAACAAATTGCTGTTTTCTGTTTTACTCATTTCTGCAGACTGTTTTTGGGTGCTATGCCATTTTAAATGTTTGGATCTATTTTATAGCTGGTTTACGTTCAGCTCTGACCAAAATACCAAAACAGATTACCAAGATAAAAAATGAATACAGACTTGATATTCATAACAATGAATGACACATCTCAAACTGTGTCAACACGCTGAAAACATATCATATTGTGATATAGTTACCAAAAAAAATTAACATTTCTAAAACAGAGCAGCATGGGTTAGCAGAAGGGTTAGTTGTAACGCAAAGTATACGTGACTTTGTAGTAAATGAGCTAAACATGGATAAACTACAAAAATAATCCTCTAATTTGGCTTTTGTGTATTTGTATCTGCCGGGACAATACAGTCTGTTCACTGGATGCAACACAGTAGAGCCAATAGGGCTGACGATTATTTTTAGTGTTGATTAATCTGACAATGATTCCTTTGGTCTATGAAATGTCAACTTGACTGATTAATTCTTTGATTAATCGTTTCAGCTCTGGACTCAAGTTACTCATAGACTAATCTGATTCATAATATGTGGACCCCAGGAACACTGCATTATATTCCCTCTCTATACTCTCTTCCTGTCACTGTTGCTGTCTCGATAAGAAAACGTATTATCAAATAGGGAAACCCCCACATGTTAGCTGAATTTAATTAGCAAAGTGCCACATTTCTCAGAATCATTCCCCAGTAGTATTTAGCCATAGAAACAGTGCGCTTTACAAAGTTTTGCCTTACACTTGTTGATTTGGATTGGTTTCAAAATCAAACTGCTTTTTTCCCCCCATCTTATCCAGAATTATAGCTGGCTATAAAAAAAAAACTTCCACCACTTTGGCATGGTACAAATGTACCGTAGTGTAGAGGGATAGGTTTGGCAGTACTAGACTAGAATATGACAGGCACTCTGATTTTATTGAAGTACAGTAGTAGCCTGTGTTCTGTCTAGACCAAGCTAGGAAAGTTGTCTGTAGGAATGCTCATGCAAATATTGACCTTCAATTAGGTGAAACAGACGCCCTCGCTTAGGGGCTGCAATATGGAAGCATCAGCAAAAACCTGGTACACATAAACAGTCACAGAATATATATAAACATGCAGAGACATACCTAAACAGTGTACACAAACACGACTTGTGTAAATATACTTCTTTTTTTGCAGTGTGGCATCAAATGGAAGACAACTGCGAAACCTGTACCCTTTTAAAGTTAGTTTTGACCTCAAACAGGATGTCAGCACAGCATCAGTAGCTTCGCAAAACCTCAACAAAAGTGAAAAAGGTTACCCCATCGCAACACACACAGACCAACATCTGGAGAGTTTTGTGCCCTTTAATGGGGTGAAGAGCAAATAACCTTCCCAAGTGATGGCAGTGGACCACACTGCATAATTAACAGCATCTAAAATCAGGTGTTCTTTATTTGACCTTACCTGACAATGTCAGCGCACAGCTTGCCTTCAGGGACTAGGTGGTAAATAACTAATAGGGGTGGGGGAAAAAAATCTATACAGCATAGTATTGCAATATTTTCAGTGGTAATACTGTATCGATACACAGGCGCCAAGTATCGATCTTTTATTACATATGTGTTGGTCAGTTTGTCTGCTTGACATCCCATTTAGCAGCAATAAAATTGAACTGATATGGACAAACAGAGAAATGTATATTTGTAAGATTGTTGATTAGATGTTGACAAAGTTTCATTTTGGGGACATCATTTGAAATTGGGAATAGAAATTGGAAAAAAAAGTTTATAAATTGCAATATATCGCAGAATATTATAATATGTATAAAATCGCAATACTATTGTATCGTGGCATAATTATCGTGATGATATTGAATCGGGAGGCGTCTGGTGATTCCCACCCCTAATAGCTAATGCACATGGCCTGTATGTGTGCCACTGCACAGCACACATACAGGCCAACTTGTTTCAGATATTTAATATGTTAGATTATGGATCATACAGCAGAGTATGGCCCAGAATTTCAAAAGGAGCATGCCTCAGAGCTCCCCGCAAGCCAACACATCTCATTGCATAAAAGCACGCTAGGTACGAGTGTTCCTCAAAGCTGAAAATGGCACATTACAGACAGCACTGTGAGAGAGACAAAACACATCTGGATTCTACTGAAGGCTGTTCCATAGATTTCACAGAGCCTAATAAACAGTGCCGGTAAAGGAGGGAGTCCAGAGGTTAGTTCAACCGCTCTGCTTCAGTGACAGTGACTTGGCCAAGGAGGTTTGTGCTGGAGCATCCCCTGCTGACTTGATTTGCTCGGTAAGATCTGGGACAGAGTTAGAAGGATTTTCCTCCCAAGGACCTCCCATCCCCCCCTTACAGAGCAGAAATCCCCTCCAATCCTCACTCGCACTTACTGCAGCGACAATGTACACGCTGAGACAAAGGACTCCAGAGAAGGAGGACAGGACAGAATAAGTAACAAGAGCGGAGGAGAGCAAATGTGAAGAGAGGAGAGGAAAAGAAACAAGAAAAGAGAGATGAGAAAATGACAGCAGAGAAAAAGAAACATCAGAAGTCAGAAGGAGAGCAGAAGAAACAAGAAGAGAAAAGGAGAGAACTGGAAAAGAAACAAGAAGAAAGAAGACAAACAAAAGGATAGGAGAGGAAAAGGAACAAGGGGAGATGAGATGAGAGGAGAGGAGAGGAGAGGAGAGGAGAGGAGAGGAGAGGAGAGGAGAGGAGAGGAGAGGAGAGGAGAGGACTCTAAAGAGGTAAAATGAAAAATGAAGCCAGAATAGTACATAAAGAAAAGTTTACTTTACTGTCTCTCTTCTTCTCCTTCATCCTCTCAGACACATGTATACATAATACACATCGATATGGCATCCAATAAGAAAGTTTGACTGTGAGACTGTGATCCGTGCAGATGCAGTGTGTGCTGAGGGGTGTGGTCAGAGGGGTATCATGGGACGCGGAGAGAGATTTGGAAGAGGCAGAGATATCTAGACGGGAAATATGATTCCTTGCCTGCATCAACGATCAATGTGCACACTGGTCATGCATCTATAGCTAATCCTTCAAGGCAACACAGTACCCTTACTAGAGAGCTACTAACATGCCTGACTTCCTGAGGGCGAGGTTTAATTTCTTAATTCAAATATAAATATCCAGTAATTGAGAAGCTACCACGTGTGTTATCACTTTTTGGGTAGTCCCAAGCAGCTTTTCCCTCCCAAGCATTACACAAGCCTAACCATTGAGATCCTGGCTGAGCCCTTCACAGACATACCTGTGGTGAGCAGCGCAGAAGCTTACAATCACTATTGCACAACATTGGCCACTGTGGAAAATGAAAACCTGCACACAGATGCCCTCAATGTTGATACAAGAAAGCCACTGATTATAACATATACAGACGAGAACAATTGAAAATGCAAATCTAGTCTGAGTGACACATTATGGCCAAGTAAAAAGTTGGAGTGATGTAATAAACTCGTGGCCTATTTTGAGGGCAGGATTACCCCTTGACATTCCAGGCTACCAACTGTGCCAAAGTAGGTAATGATTAACTCTTACGAAGGGGAGTGTTTGGATGAGAAACCTTTCTGCTGATCTCTGCTCCCTGTGCCGCCTCAACATCCTCGTCCACATATTGCGCTGGGCCAGGCAGGAAAACAAACACACCTATACAGTCCAGACTGTTGCTCTCTGGCAAACACAAGGAAATTCTATCTGCATTTAAAGGGGCAGCCAACACAATAGCATGGGCAAGAAGTTGAGTTGGGGCCAAACACTGATAGACATCTGCACCTCCTACAAAAACACAAACACACACACACACACACTAAAAAAGCTAAAAAGTTAAACCACAGGACTAAAAAACATTTATTCAGAAAACACTCAAATGTAACAATAAAAATATGAGGCTAGTAGGGCATTTGTGAAGTTGCCAGACTGGGACTTCTGGCCTCCATTTTGCATTGTATGTGTGTGTGTGTGTGTGTGTGTGTGTGTGTGTGTGTGTGTGTGTGTGTCTCTAAAAGTCTTGTTCCTGGTTCACTCTTGTCTCCCAGCACTACAGTGGGTCTATTCTTCTTAGGTGCTTCAGAGAACAGAATTAATGTCCAACAGCAGGGACATGAAAAGGCTGTGTCCACCAGTCACCAGGATTTTACAGCCTTTACTCAGTGTGTGTGTGTGTGTGTGTGTTTATTTTTTCTTGAAAAAGACTGATCCTAAAAACATCCTAAAAACAAGAAAACATCCTTCTTGCATGTTCAGGTAGAGAAAACTCAATTCTAAACATGCTCACACATGCCATTTAATACTTTCTGTAATCTGTCAAGCCAACAGTCACGCGTGAAGCAGAACAGTCAGCAAACTGGCACACTTCTTCACTTTTCTTCAGAGTCACACTATCCTGGTAACACCTAAGATTTTCACATCAAGGGTTCAGACTAAACTGTTGCTTTTACTTTTAAAATACTGTAGATCATTGCCTAATCCTTTGCTCCCGTGTGGCCGTGGTTATCAGACCTTGTTATATGCATGGGGTGTGTCTGAAGGGCTGAGCGGGAACTCCACACGTCCCCCTCGCTGCCAGTGGCACCTCATGCATTCAGATCAACACGTCGCCACCTGCATGGCTGACTCAGTGTGAGAGATGAAGTGGAGTGGGTATGCAACGTGAGTGAAAGTAGGGATTCTGCATGAGGTGTTGAGTGCTTCTGTGTTAATTGGCAGAAAACTGCCTTTTTCCATGTAGTGTGTTGCTTGTGCCAGGAAGAGATATATACACACACACACACACACACACACACACACAGACACACACAAACCAGCCTGACTAACTAACTGACTGAGGTCTTCACTAATCAGTGTTAGTGCTGAGAGAGATGTCTGGCTTTTATGGAACCTGAACAATCTCATTGCACGTCTACAGCTGTACGATACTGAATACCAGAACATTATGTAAAGAATTAGCACTGCTAAGTATGAACACAGGTTGTAAAGTTACAAAGATTCTCACGTTCACTTCCAGCTTTTAAAAGCAGTAATTACTCTTTACAAGCCACCTTCTAAGATTTCAGCCAAGTTACAATGGTATAAAAACATCAAAGTAGCGCTGACTAGCTTTTATCCCCATCCATGCTTAAACCATAAATGGCAGTAATTCCCAAAGCCCAGATTCTTTCCAATGAATAAAATGCTTCACAATGTAAAACAATCTTGGAAATTTGCAAGGAAATGGAGCAGCACTCTCCTTGGATGCCTGCTGAGTTTGCACCTTTCTTCAGCAAGCACCACAAGTGATCTTGATCCAGGCGAGAGTGGAGCAATGTAAGACTGCCACTTTGTGCTGATTCAATAAGAAATAATTGCATATTGGCCTCTCTCCACTCATCTACCTTCACCACCATGGTCTGACACTTTACTGTATTTCTGTGCTGTTACAGTAGAGACCCGGATCTTGGGGAAGGACACTGCAGCATCACTGCTATTGTTGTTTTTTACCATCCCCATTCCTTTGGATTGGATGTGAAGTTGCATTCAAGAGATATTGAACCTCCGCTGATATAAAACAGTATTTTTCAGCAGCACCCAGCTTTAAGGCAGACCGCTGCGTAACGATTGTGGTCTTCATCTGCAGAAAGTAACACTCCTCAAGTGCTATACTTACCTCACTTCCTGTCAAACTGGCATTAGAGACACAAAAAGTTAAATGACTTTGCTTCATGTCAAACTTCTTAGTTCCCTAATTTCTTCACCTGATGTAATATCTATATGTGATATGTAATATATGTTATATTAATATACTCCAGTCAGGCTTAGGGATTCAAGCTACTGATAGATAGATAGATAGATAGATAGATAGATAGATAGATAGATAGATAGATAGATAGATAGATAGATAGATAGGCAGATAGACAGACAGACAAATGAAAGGTTAAAACGACAGCTAAATAGGCCTACTCAATGTGACTAACATGCACTGTTGGGCATGTAGAGCTACAGTAGATGGGGAATTGTAAGGACACTACTTAGCCTAATAAACCTGTCAGACAATAGTCACACAGTCACTCATTGTGTCTGCATGCAAAAGTCAAATTAGACAAGGCAATATTACTGTAATTATATGCAATTATGACTGTAAAGGAGAACCCGTTGTAGGAAGTCTGACTATAAAAAGTCAAAATAACACTTGGGGACCTGACAGTTGGTTAACTTCACACATCTATCATATTACAGCCGAGTACAAAAGCATGATGTCATCCCCTAAAAAAAAATTGTAGGTGAAGCCCATAACAAATGGTACAAAGTTTACAGGCCTGATTCGGAAATCTTATGTGCGTAGCCTCTGTGTGACAGTCCGCACTGTTGCTCTCCTCAAACGGCAGCCTATTCTAAGGAGAAACGGGTTGAATGATGGTATGAAGCGTATGCTGTCAGCTGTGTGTGCAACGCCTCCACCACGCGCGCGCACACACGCACGCACGCACACGCAGACACACAAACACACACACGTTTAGTCTCCAAAATCCCTCTGAACTGACTGCTGCTGTGGTCCTTTTTCCATCACATATCAACATAACATATTACGAGGCAACTCAACTTCATGACACACTCTTAACCTACTGTAAAACGCGACGAGGATCCTGCGCTCAACTTCACACCATATCACTTCTCAACTTGACAACCGCAGCAACCCAACGGAAACGTAGCAATAAACAGGCAATAATATTACGGTTAATATTTACCAGCTTGCTACAGTACGGGCGCTGTAGCCATTTATCCCGTAGCGAAAGGGCCAGAAGTCCGCATTTCCTGGAATGCGATGCTGGATAAAGCTGCTCTCCGTGCCCGCGTTTCTGGGAACGGAGAGCCGGATGGGCTCGGGGTGCTTCCCACTGTTGTGTCAGACCGGTCAGCGATGCCACATTCAGCTGATCGCCACAACAAAACAACATCTCGCCCTACGCAAAACACACTCGGCGGCTCCGCACCACCCCGCACGGCAGGTCCGATGGGCGCCGCCCCCCTCCCAGCCTCCACCAGTGGGCTGGCGCCTCGAGCCCGCTGCGTGAATAATCATGAGGTGGCAGAGGCAGCCATTGGTTGAAAGGAGAAGCTTCCTGGTTGAAGTTATTAATTCTAACTAGCCAGGCAACCTCATGCTCTGAGCTGGTTTACTTCAGATTTCTCTCTAATTCTGCAGCAATATTTCCTCCCCACAGACTCATACCGCCACACAAACGCTCCTATTACTCCACATGAATGAATAGCCGACCTAAAGAAATGCTGACATTGCATCACACACAAGAGAAAGGCTATTTAAGGGAGGTCAGGGTCCGGGGTCACAAATCAATTAACTGTTCCTGTGTGAATTGTGGAAGGGCCACAGGTGGTGTTTTGCAAACAGCTGAGTGAGTTCCCTGCTGACCTCTTTTCTAACTGACCTGATCTCCTCATGCCTGAGGGACAGAAGCGTTGGGGAGTGATGCGGGTCTGATCCAGTAAAGGCCACAGAGAAAACCAGTCCTGGTAAATGTGCTGCGTGCATTGGTATCCTTTAGATCAAATGGTGCTCTAAAGGCCATTGGACATCAGGGCTCAAATGTGGTGGTGATTGGCATCACATCACTGTAACAGTGCACAGGTAACTGCTGTTTAAAAAAAAAAAAAAAAGTAATTCAAGGACAATAGTGATATGTTTCATGATGTCTATTGAAGGGTAAACTGTTAGCCCCACTCTTTTTTGTCTCATATTTTCAGAGCTGTCTACATCCAGCACGCTAACTCTTTGTTCCCAGTGTTGAGAACAGAACCGCAGCACATAGGAAAGGGAAGGAAAGTAGAGGTAGGGTGGGAGGGAGGCAAGGTGGGGAGATGTGTCAAAAAAGGAGGAGAGGAGAACAAAGAAAGACAGTAGAGGGATGTGAGAGACAGAGCAGGAGACGATCGGCGGGAGTGCAGGGACTTGCTGTGGTGTGAGTTCTCCGTGCTGCTTCAATATGACTCTGACAGGCTTATGTAACCAGACTGGCCTGGCATTTGGCTCACAGCAGACGCCGGCTGCACTGACTGTTATATAACTGCATTAGCTGCTCCTCTGAGCTAAGGGGGAGCATGCGCACAGGAGAGCCCTACACACACTTAAACACACTCAGTCTTTCCAGTTTAGTGACTGCATTGCACTGTGGCCAGAGTGGGAGAAAGGAATTGGTCGAACTAAATTAAACAAAAACACTGAAAGTCCAGTGGAAGTTTAACAATTTATGAAAAAACAAGCAGATCTATTAGTTCCCACAAATTGCTCACTGGAAAGAAACTACGCAATGAGTGTAGCAGGCATCAGCCTTCATCCAGCTACAGGTTTCCCATCCCGATAAGCCTAATCAGGGTTTAATGTTGGGTAAATGTTTCTAGTGCACATGCAGTATGCCAGCAGGGCTCAGACTCAATTAGCTCCCCTGCATGCAGCACATAATTTAATGGGCCTGGATCCCACTCTTAAAACCCAATTACACCTTAGACAGGCATTCCCAGTCATTCTGTCAAAGGGGATGCACAACCCTTTCAAAAAACAGTGCTTATCCAAATCAACATCAGGAACCACCAAAACATTGCGATTATCAGTGTGTTTCCCCATAGAGAGTGACCTTCTTTTTAACAAGTGAAAGCAAAATGCAGACTAATGTTGGAAAATGGAGGCAAAGATTAAGGTCAGGGATCACACTGCAAGCAATATAGCCATTGTTTCACTCAATCTGCAAATAAAAATCCCAGGATGTCTAACTGAGCACGGCTGCAGAGCAACACTGAGTGGTTCATAATCAGCGCATTACAGCCTCTGATCTCTTATTACAGAGACAAATTGCATCTGATGATAACAGAGGAAATTAAGGTGGGATTTATGACACTGGAGCCAATGGCCAAATACAGAGAGCCTCTTAAATCTGTCCTAGGAGGAAAAAAACAAACGAGTTCACATTTGTAGACCTGGTGATAACAGAGGGAATGAAAGTGAGGTTTATGACACTTAGCTAATTTGTTCTCAGATGCTGTTGGCTGTGTTCAGAGGCTGTTAAATTTCAGATGGGACTAATGGAAGAGTATAGTGCAAAGAGTTATTTAGTCTTGTGAATCTCTGTCTGGTGCTTCTAAAAATGCTTCAATCACTGGCAGAAAAGTAAAAAAAACAAGGAGCTAAGTTCACTAGAGGGCAGTTCTTTATAGAGTAAAGCTTGATTGTGTTACGATTGGCCAAAGCAATAAAAACAATAAAAAACACCAGAGATTTGGTCTGTTTCTGCTGCAATGTCTGTGCATTTGACGATGACGATCGCAGAAGACCCGACAGGCCCATTCGTCTGACCCATGAGGTGAAGCCATGTGTCAGTCCAGTGTGCAGTGCACTGCTACAAGGAGACATGCCACAACTTCCATTCTGTAAAAAAATTCATGCAATGTGCAGTTTTCCAGCTTCAAGATAAGTCCAGTGCAGGAACACTGAGACGGATGGCGAGTTTACACAAAAAAATGTACTTCTTCCAGCGCTGAAACAAGAGTGTTTTCAGGACGTTTGTTGATCTAATCTTTGCACATTTGCACCAATGCCTTTTTTTTCTCTCCAGCCAAATAGCAAATGCAATCCTGCAGTTGTCGGGGGAGTATTCGTTTCCTCCGCTATCATGCAAAGGAAACAAGACTTCATTCTCGCAACTAAACTGTGACACAATCCATTAAGTTAGGATTGTCATGGATAGGCCGAGCGAGGGGGGTGGCGCTGTGGGAGGGTGGACGTCGACAGGAGGTAGTGTGTCCTGAACAGTTCCAGCAAGTGCCAACTGGTGTGAGTGTAGCAGCCAAAACCAACAGGCCTCGTCTGCCAGCCAGGCGAGAAGGAAATAGCAGCAGCAGAGGCTACAAGCAACGGCACACACTCCTCTGTCTCAGTACCAGAACAAGGGACACGTCAAACACATTTACTGATGCAATTTACAGTAAGGCAAGTGGGGCAAAAATCTGCTCAGAGCTATAATTATTTACAGGATACACCTATATTCAAATTTAGCTTTGCACCTCTGTTAAAGGAAACTAACTGGCAGGAAAAACACTCTGTTAAGGGGCGAGAAATTAAAGTCTGATATGTGTGTGCGTATAAGTGAGTTAGGGAGTGAGAGAGAATCCATCAGACAAAGTGTGCAGAGAAGCAATGTGCATGGTATGATTTGCTTGTTTCGGAGTGTCATCTACACATTATGCTCTACCCAGAGTACAGAACATGCTGTGATGTGTGTGTCAGCCCCTCCTTTGTCCCCAGCTCTAATACCTTATGACCTTAACCTATGGGGTGGTGTTCAGAAACTAACATCTTATCACACCATATGCACCCTGGTGACACATTAGAGATAGGGAGATGTTATGTAAGATCCATGGGGCACCCGAATCACCCTAAATGTTAATTACCTTACCAGGTATTATTGGACCAAAATAAATCAAAGGTAATCAAGTGTTTTCATGAAATATTTTTTCTACGTCTATAAAGCATTCTGATAAGGATCATTTTACTTAATGTAGCTGACATTTTTCATGGGGCACAAATGTACCCTACGTAATCTATGGAGGCTCCATCAAGACAGAGTGAATTATAGCATTTCCATCTTTATTAAAAAGTGCGTATACATTAATTACAATATCAATTCATGTCATAGGCCTATACCTTATTTGCATGCAAATACAGACTCAGCACAATGTAAGGCAAGGCCTAATAAGCATACTTCATTATTAGTGTTACATTTTTATGAAACAAAGACTACAAGAAGGCACTTATTAGTGTTCTGAAATATTACATGTTATGACCTGATCTGTCTAAATTATTCAGTAGTGCGATCATGGTGAAATGTACACCATTTGACAAAAACAAAAATAATTTTAAAAAAAGATTCAAATTTACCGCAACACTTTTAAAAACTCCATTCACAATACTCATATGCCGCCAGAGAAAGTCATATGCTCGGGCACTGAAATGTTTGAATAGAAATTAACTTAGCCAAACGGTAACCGTTCTAGGATTGTACCAAAAACATTTTTTATCACATACAAAACATACTAGTCTTATTTTGAGTTATTCCATTCCTATTGAAATTGAGGTAACTACTATATACTGCATAAAATGATTGTACCACCATCACAACCATCAACTTACTATGAAAGTCAATACCATTTAACAGCAATTGATTATTTCTGAAATGCGCCGTTATTGTTTTGTACACTGTTAACAATTGAAAAATCCCCCCCCCCACCAACCTCAATAACACGCTCTGCAACATTCTGTAAGATATACTATAATAACAGCATTTGTGATATTGAGGGGTTCAAGCCATCACCTCCTGATGCATACTGCTCTGAATCAACGCATGTCTCCCTGCTGCAAACAGACTGCTAACCAGGTACAGATTGTTGCCTGTGGCTGCTCAAGGCCAAACAGTCAAACATGGAGGCGTAGCACCAGAGACAAATGACTCTACGTTGGGGCGGACGAGGAAGAGCTGTAATTAGACTTCTGTTCCATTAAAGCAACACTACTACTACGACAACTTTTCCAACTTCGGTGCCCCCACAGGTTGGAAGCGGAATTGTCCCATTACGTCTCAATAGGAACTAGGCAGGCACGATTAATCGTTCTAAAATTGCAGTCTCGAATTACCCTGTTCAGGATTGAATTTTTTAAATAACTTCAGTATTTTTTAGGAATTTATTAAAAAAAAATTTTATTCAAAATTAAGAACCTACTGCATCACTAATGCTACTACTTTCTTCTGAGAGTTTTAAACAGACTGTATGAATGAGGTTTTAATGCTTTCCCTTCTCTTCATTGAAGCCTCTATGTTTATAGGCTTGTGATTATGCGCAATTAGCTATAGCTGCCCAAAAAAAAAAAAATCTATGTTTGGTACTGCCAATTTGTTTTTTTGTCATGTTTATGTGTGCAATAAACATCACACTTTGTGAGAGAAAAAAACTGTGGCAGAGAATTGCAATATCCATTCTAAGCTTAAAAAAAATCCTGATTCATAATTTTCACCAAATCGTGCAGGCCTAATTGGAACTACAGATCCGCTACCCGATCTGGCAAACTTCCAGAGGGCAGTTATAGCCGGCAGAGAGCCATAAAGCAAAGTGCCGTTCACCCTGTTACGAGTTGATGAACTACTGAAACAAGTTTGGAAACATTATGTTAAAGGTACAAAAAGTTCTCCAGTGTTGCTTCAAGACTCTCTGGCACAAGATGTAATGACGTGGAATTTGCATACAGTCTTGCAGCAAAAGGGAAGCCCTGTTATGAACTGTAGGGCGTGTCATATTAGTCTTATCTAACGCTAACACTCGGGGCTCAGAAGGAGGGTTCCCCTCGTTGCCCCCAGCACTTAAAGAGTCCAGCTAATCGGGGATTCCAGACCTGTCCAATCAGAGAAGTCCAATCTCACAGGCCCTTACAACGGAATCTGTTTCTGAAATGTCAGCGGTATCGAGAAAGTGCCTTGTTGTTGAGTCTTTGTGATAGGTCGGACTACACGTGGAAGGTAGGGAGTCATCAAAGAAGGTGAGGCGTTGGTAAAGAAAACAACTTCAAATATCTTTAGTGACTTACACACTAAATAATCAACCAGTACTTTGAGAAGTAAAACACATCACAAAAAATGCAGAGGCAATTACTTGAAAGAGGAAACGCAAAAATGTTCTTTATAACATCCTTACCGTTTCCTTCATAGCATCCCTCACACTGCCCAATGCACTCGCCGAGCAAACAAAACACCCAATTACAGCTAGAGGACAAGGCGTACTCAGTTGAAATCCCTGTCAGGGAAGATGAGAGGGGCGATGAGGGTCCAGAGGTAGAGCCCCAGGCCCAGCCAGCTGGAGGTCATCTTCACCCACACAGCTGGCATACAGCTCTGCATGGCCTGGGTAGTGGTATCTGGTCTGAGAGAGGGCACACAGGGAAAAGAACAAGTTAGTAAAATCAACTCAACATAACACAAGTACTGACAAAACAGCACTGTAGGGGAGCGGCATTTAGATGTTTTTTTCTTTTCCTAAATTGAGCTGATTGAGAAAATAGCATTCAAAGTGTGTTAAAGGAAGGGTTAACTTTCAGGTGAAGTAATATGCCCTCTTGTGGATGTACTGCAGGCCTACAATTATGTGTTTTTAACATACATTGGTCATTTTTTCTCATAAAAAAATGTATAGAATAATACAAAAGTAATCCCTCTCAATCGTCACTTATGACCCACTAGAAGTGTGTGGCGCTGTTTGTATCTGCAGAGACTCCGCCCCATTTTTGTCTTCTTTGTTTATTTGAGTGAGTGCGGGATGTTGGTGGGCGTCATTAGGGCCCATGTGAGTGTGTAACCCCCAGCCAATAACAGTTTGCAGGCTGTGCAAACCGCTGCATGGCCCATTGCATTTCATATTGATGCAAAAGTCTAGCTGACACAGACAGGAAAACAGACAACAATCCAGTTTGGTAATAAAAAGGCTTATTTGCATTTGTTTCTGTGTCACATACTGTATCTATCCATATGCTTGGTTGATATTTTCACAGGAAAACTTCTTTTAGCAAATTCAACCACAGCACAATAGAAATGACACATGCCTTTGGTGTGGGAGACCCAGGTTTGATTCTCACTGCAATACATCAGCCAATGAGCCCCTTAGCACGACACTTAACCCCTAGTGGCTGCAGAGGCGTGTGACCTCTGACATATATAGCAATTGTAAGTTGCTTTGGATAAAGGCCTCAGCTAAACGACAAGTCATTTTTAATATTATTAATCACACCTGTGCTTTTTCTGCTGTGACATGCCAAATTGACTGCTGTGAAAAGGCCTAGTCTCTAACCTTTAGGTCTCTAGCGTTACATGTTTAACTCTGTAGGCGAGAGATACTTACTGGTACCAGTTGGTAAGAGTCATCATGATGTACAGAGAGGCCAGACAGAGGTGGAAGTGGAAAAAGGAGTAGCTGTAAGAGACTTTCTCCTCCTCATTGTCCACGGCTCTGCGTATGCCGTCCTCTCCCACCACACCCTCTCCACCTGAACCTCCGCCCTCCTCTGTCTGCATCAGCTTGTTTACCTGGGTGTTACTGGACGAACGGATACTAGAGAGGAGACAGAGAGAGACAGTTTTACAATAATATAAATGATACAAAACTGATACCAAAACAGAATTTGTGATGGCTGTAAACCCACCTGGCATAGAGAGTGCAGAAGAGGAAAATGATCAAACCAACAATGCCCTGAGCGTCCCACCACTGCACCTGTCCTGGAGTGCCGTCAGCAGATGGTTCAGTGGTGCTGACGTTTGACACGAGACTCAACAGGCTGGGGTTACACTTGCGATCTAAAACATTGGAGCAAATACACATTAGGCAAGACGATTGATTAGTTTGAAGAAATACAAACCACCCGGGGGGGTCCACAGTGTAATGTTACAATATGCACACATTAATGTTCATTTGACTGGCAAAACAGTTAAGTCCTTGTTACATTACACATTAATGTTAGATGTTGTGTTGTGTCACTTTGACCAGGTCATCATAAAAAAAGTGAATTAGTACATTCATGATTTTGTCCATGTTAACATTAGTTGCTTCATGTACATTTATTAAAAACTTTGCTTTGTTTAGCATTTCATATAGCTGGACGTCTAAACTCTGGGACAAGGCCTTTATGTTTAAATAACGGCCATGCTGATTCCAAACAGACAGCTTTGTCAAGGCAGTTTTGGATTTAGACACATTTTACACAGTGGCCATCGTTAATGACAAATTGTGTTCCACTATGAACGTTCACACACGTATTGTTTTTATTACAAACACGGTCGGTCAGGGAGGGCGCAGTCGCAGCGGTGCCGGAATACTTTAAGCCCTGTTGCAACAGCAAAAGGGATACCATTGTTCTCCGGAATTACATAAATAATATAATAATATAATATTTATTACATAAATAAATAAATTAGAATTTTTTGAAAGAAAGGTTAAATTCAGTTATATGTGGGTTGTCAAGATGCATTTTGGAAATTGATCTCAAATGCTTAGTGGCACCTAGGCTGTGGAATGCATTGCCTACATTTCTACGTTGTGCGAATTCTGTTGATTCTTTTAAAAAGCAACTGAAGACCCTGCTGTTCTAGCAGGCTTTTGGTTAGACGTGGTTTTTTTATGGTTTTTGTTTTTTATGTTTTCCATTTGTTGTTAAAGTGTCTTATGTATTGTGTTGTACTTTGTTGGTATTGTATTACATTTTACTGTGAAGCACTTTGTGATTTTTTATCTGTGAAAGGTGCTATAAAAATAAACCTTACTTACTTACATATGCCTAAAACTAACCCTAAAGTTACCAAAATCTCTCCTATTGTTGCCATCCACTTGGGAAAGGCAGATCACAAGACATGAGACGGTTAGGTAGGGCTGCACAATTAATTGCAATTTTTAACAAAATTGCAATAGGAACTAGTGCAATATCCAAATCGCGGGGGGGGGGACGCAATATTTGTTAAAAGGCAAAATATGTGTAGAACCAGTCTAAAATAAAGTATTGTGGTTCTGCAGAGATCTCCTGGCCAACAAATGTTTTGGTTTTTCATTTCAAAAGGAGAATAATGATACAAAAATGATCATTCCCTCCAATACCGTGAATCATATTGCAATATCAGTCAAAATTATCACAGTTAGATATTTTCCTAATATTGAGCTGCCCTACGGGCAAGGTGGGCTAACTAATAGGTCAAAAGCAGCTCTTTGTTCTTACAGCTTGCCAGGGAAACTCACCAGTATGATAAGATAATCAGCAAATATGTGTATTACAAACAAACAATGACTATAATCACAACTGAGCGTGTAACCAAAAGCTACTTAAAAGAATTGTAGCTGTATTTCAAGAAGAGACTCACTTGGATTGTTGGTCATTGCAGACCAAGTGACATACATGGTGTAGAGGGAGATGAGTGAAGCCTGGAGCAAACCAGAGTATGGCTGAGCTTCCTGTAACAAACAGGACAAACATACATTAAATGGGTTCTCAAATGTTTTCATTAGTAGGGATGGACATGCTTTAGACTGGCCCACACTTTACCTGTATCTTGGGCAGGATGGAGACAACAGAGATGATAATGCACAAGATAAGGTTAAGGCTGATGAAGACCTTGTGCGTTGTGCAGTCATCAGGCTGTGTGTAGTAAACATAGAAAAGCACCACAGCAGTGATAGCCAGAGCATAGTGGAGGACGGTGAAAGACAGCAGGCCTGGAAATTAAATGAACATACATTTACACAAATGGACTACATTTACACAAATATAAAAATATGCTACTGAGCAGATATGTCTTATCTATTCAAATATTATGTCAAGTGTATACATTATCATTTGACAAAAATATAGCATAACATAGGAAGAAACACCACTTTTAAGTGAATGCTGTACCTGCAAACCAGCATTTGTTGTCACCATTTTCAGCATTTCCTACCCACACCTTGTTCCAGGAATGGGCAAAGTCGATGAGAAGAATAAGTTGGATTAGGATGAAGATGAAGGATCCCACCACTCCAAAGTAAAACCACACTGTGAAGTGGAAAGGAAACACAGCTGAGACAGCTTCCTTGATATTTCTCCTACTGTAAGCCTGAGCTGCTGATAATTCACAAAGTCAGTGTCAGAGCAAAGAGATACAATATATTACTGTTTATAGTAATTCAACAGAGCATGTAAGTACCGGTATTAAAGGTGCCATCAGGAATGAAGAAAGCTCCCACTGTAATCCCAATCAGGATCAGAAATTTAAAGAACCAGAACCTGAAAAATTAACAAACTCGCCATCAGTACAGCAGACAGATGGGAGTGGCCAACCCCAACATCCCTCTACACATGTATTCCATATCAACCCAATATAACACTTACCCATTTTGAATAGCTGCACGAGGGTCTTTGCTGCTACGTACACGAATCATGATGGCAAAGAACAGAAAGAAGAAGCAAGTCATGGCGAAGCACATGCGGTACACAGACTTGTAGCCCACAATGACATCACAATTAACCTGGTTTTCGTAACCAGGTATAGCACTTCCTCCTTGGCAAAATCCGGGGATCTGCAAATCAGCAGAAGGTCAGAAGACGTGTAAGTAAGCTTATCCAGAAAGTATTTACTGGAGAGAATATGTAACAATACATTTTCTGAAGTAACAGCATCTAGCAACTCATTTTAATGCAATATAACCCTAAACACTGTCAAGAAATCTCATTAAAAAGGAACAGTGATCTTACTTTACGGAGTTGTGTCTCCATCCCAGGAAGGATCATGATGACAGACACCAGTGTCCCCAGCAGCAAAAAGAAGGAGAAAACCAGCCGTGTGATGGTGGAGTTATTGGAGGAGGGACAGCAGCCACACAGAAGGCATGGTGCTGAGCCACACAGACAGGAGGCCTGTTAAATGATAGAGGGTGACAAGGAGTGGGAGGAAATAAAGAGTTAAAGCTTTGGGCAGGATCATTTTTTTAATCAGATGTAAGTCAAATGAATGTAAGCAACTGCTTTGGAAAAATAACAATCATAGAAACGTTTTCGTTCATTATAAATACTGGGCTGGTAAATTATTTGCAGTGAATTTCCACTACTGGATCCAAGTGGATGAGCACTCCCCACATATTTGACTACCTAGCTAGTATTCCAGTTTATCTAGAAAGAAAATCTAGCTAGGGCGTAAACGCAACCTTGGTTTTTGTGATGTCCAGTTAGCTGGTCAACAAAGAGTCTTTATTTCATTAAAAACATGTTGACAGTGACTTAGCTAACTAGCCTAATTTAAGCTGTTGTATCGGCCAGACCAGGAGCGATGTCCAAGAAGAGAACTGGCCATAGCATATGAGCTAGTTACATTTTGATGTGTCAATAACTAGCTAGCTAGGTATCTATTTAGCTAGCTAACTAGCCTATCTTGGTTAAATGTTTGTAACGTTAACTTTAGCTACGGAAAATGGCCTGTTCTGAGAGATTTTGACGACCCACTCTCTGCCTTAAAATTTGAAACGTTATATCTAGCGTTAACGCTAACAAGTACAGCTAACGGTTAGTTTATGACGTTAAGCCACTAAGTTAACTAACGTTTGTTAACGATAATAAGGGGGGGGAAAGGAAAGTGGTAGACTGTCACGTAACGTGTGTGCTTAACGTAACTCATTAATTAATTGGCTAACCTTAGGACAACAACAGTTAGAGTACAACTAAGATAACTTAGCTACATATTGAAATTAGATACTTACACAGCTGGCTAAAGAGCACAATGCCAGACAAGCCCCCATCTTTACATTAAAATGTTGAAATGAATGGTGATGTACGGTAGCCTTTCGCTTATGCACATAGAACTAACGCTGGTTAGCTATCCTTATACACCAACACAAACAGTTGGGAGTTGTTCCTTCTTCTCAGTCTACTTTCCAGCAGTTCGGATGCTTAATTTTGCACTATACTGCCATCTTCTGGAGTTAGTTAGCTCCCATGGTGTACAGTGTGTAAACTTAACCTTCTCTTCAGTACTGTTTTTATTAGGAAGTTGAACAAGCATCCTCTGCCTTATCCACTTTCACCCCAGTCCAGTATGCTCTTTACTTAGCGTTACTTCTCCTGTTATCCCAAATCTTTCTTAATTTGGATCTACGTTCTACAGTTTTTGTTACTTTTACAATGATAACAAAAACCAATTGGATGCTTCTCCATAATGTGATGTGTGCTGTTTAGGTTGCTGTCTGTCCAATTCTCAGTCTGCTTGTTACTTGCTTTTTATTCTTTTGTCCATCTATCTACTTCTTAACATAGCCTACCTATTTTTGGGGGATTGAGTGTAAATGTCTCCCTTTAATTGTGTTAGTCCAATGATATTGCCAGTGTTCATTTTCTTTTTGACTGCCTATTTTGCCAACCTGCTCTCTCATTTTTAAGGATACCTGAATCCGCTGGTACCCAAATGAACATTAGATCCCCCCCTGTCTAACCATTCTCAAATTTTTAAAGACATATAAAGAAGATCCTGATGACCTCTAGCTCTTGACTTTTTGCTTGCAAGTGTCTACCTGTTTACTCCATTCTATCTGCCATCAACATAGCAAATAACTCAATAGTAGCCTACGTTCAAGGAATCAGATGTTCTTTTGCTAAATCCTAGTTTACAGCTGGGCACAGCAACTACACACCCTGTTGCTTTTGTGGGTCTGTTGATCCATCCATACAAATGTGAACACTCTTCATACTTATTGTCCCTACAATCTTTATTGCATACATCTATGATCTTATTCTTTTGTGTAAATGTAAGTAATTCCTGCTTTTCAAAATAAAAGTATTTACGATTACCTCAAATGAAAAGCCTTGCAACATAAAAGACCTAGTTGGCCTATGCTGGGCCCGCCAAGAGATGTATGAGAAGGATGAAAAATAAAATGATGCTGCACTTTTAGGAAGGATTACACATCTTTGTGTTGTTAATGTGTTAAACATTGCTGTACATCTTGTATCACTGTTCATTTCTGCCAATTGAAAATAGTACTGTGCCTGCAGAGCCCAGCAATAACAAAACAGAACAGGTGGGGACTTTGAAACCTACCTTCTGTCCTCCTTCTCTTCATCTCAGAACCTAAGTGTCTTGGATAGCAAGAAAGAGTCTGTCAGGTACGGACAGAAGCTTCTTCAAAGACCCTGCTGTTCATATTGCAGCAGCACAGCAGGGATTCAACAGTGATTGGGTTATTAATAGCCCCTTTATCTAACCTGGAACAAGAAATACGTCAGTGCCACTCAACTCATTATCTAGCAAGTTGGTTTTGTCTCCACACTACACTGGTCTTATTATTCGGAAACAGCTGAGTGGTTCTTGAAAAGAAAAGTATATCAAAACTTTTCATTGCCTTTACTGTACCCAAAGTACTTCTACGTGGAAGTATTTGTTTGTCCTGCCAGCTCAAGAAGTATGACTCAAAACAAAAATGTATGTTGCTGACACTTTTGCATTCCACATATATTACGTGGATTAAAGACATACAGTATGTTTTATGTGCATTTTTAAATTGTGCAAGGTTGACTCCTCTATCCAACACTAGTTTGCATCATTCAGCCTCCATTTTCAATTACTGCCATTCAATTTATAGGCGCTCCTTAAACTATATTTTACATTTGAAGAGATTAATTAATTAAAACACTCGATACTTTTACAGTAACACTAAAATACTGTGCTTAGTGTAGGCCTGACAAACAAGCCTTGCATAAAAAAGGTTTTGAACATTTAAACCTATAAGATTTTCACTAAATATTCCTGCACAGGAGAAGCAATATTGGAGCAGAGACTGAGCAAGTACGCACAGGGAAAATTTTGGGACACAGTCTCTGTGTGATTG
Source organism: Etheostoma cragini (assembly GCF_013103735.1). Lineage (NCBI taxonomy): Eukaryota > Metazoa > Chordata > Actinopteri > Perciformes > Percidae > Etheostoma > Etheostoma cragini. The sequence goes on from NC_048412.1 coordinate 13,642,833, forward strand.
AATGCAGCCTGCACCAACATGCTACCTTTTAACACACTACAGACGTCAAATCTGATCTGTCAGAACATTAGAGAGCTGTTCATGACTTAATCTCACCACTAGTAAAGTCGGTTCCACAGAAGCCCCTGGTGGCTAAATATAAGACGTTAAAGTAAGAGCCGTTGCTATGTCAACCCATCTGCAGGACTTAATATATGAATGAACTTCTGTCATTGAATATATACAATGCATTTTGTTGACATCCATACTAAGATGAATGCTTGTATTGGAGAAAATATGTGTATTCAAGGGCTTGTAAGCTGTAAATTGACATAGTATCTGAACTGAGGTCAAAGATAGCCAATACACCATAAGGAAAAGAGACATGAGCATTATTTGATGATGGCTGTAGCGCTTGATATTGAGTAGAACTCCAGGATTAAGTTTAATATTACTGGACTATATTGCTGATTACTGTAAAACCCCAATTTTCATTGAGGATAACGGGAAAATGAGTTTTAGGGTTAAAGACTGGTAACACTCATTTGTGGGGTTTAAAGTTAAAGATTACCAAAACAAAGAAAGTGCCGGCAACCAGCTTTCTAAAACCTTTCCTGAATCTGGTCATCGTCAGTGTCCCGGTAAATGAAGGGGCAGTCTGAACCCTACTGAGCTGCTCTGGGATCAGAAACTCCTGTGGATATAAAGAACTAGGCTGGACAATATATTCAGTGATGTAAACATTCATCTATAGCTTCAGTGAATCATTAATACTGCTCTTTTTCTATTTTTTTCTTCAACCTGGATGACCCTGTCATGTTGTTACAAAACAGTAATACACTGCATAGTGCGCCTACTGATTAATGTAATAACAATACATACTTTGCATTGTCTGTAAAAAAAAATTCATATGCACATTATGTATGTTTATGTTTAATGTGCACACTATCTGCTGATGAAAAAACATATACTCTAAAACATATGTTCTGAATTTAGGGTATTATTCAACTATAACTTGGGGGTGTTAATGGTGTTGTGACTAATGTAATGTCATGCCCACCAAAGTAATCTAAAGCAAGACTGCATTCAGACTTACATTTTATTTTCATGAACAGCAGTGGATGTAATAAAACAGTTTGATTAAAGTGTGCTATTTTTTAAATACCCAAAACATTCTGTATATTGGGCTTCAATAAGGGGATTTAAGGCAAAAGTATTGGTTAGTTTTGCAATACTCATGTAATCCTGCAGCTGTTGTAGGCCTACATCGAGGCACGATGAAAATCCCACTTTGCTCTACCATTTAAACTAAAACTTACCAGGTGTTTTTCAATGTACCATTTACTTAATCGCATATCTATAATCAAACATTTAGCGAATGTGGATGTGTTAGACGGTTACATGACGTTAGGTAATCTTGTCAGAATTGTTTTTTTTCTCTCAAAACCACGAGGTTTCCTGCCAGCTATATGTGTCTGTTATTTTTGTCTGATGGTCCTGGCGCTTACAGTTCCAACAACTTCTGTGATTGGTGGATTTGGACCAATGAATGCAAAGAGCTCTGGTGACGGTTGAGGCTGGGAGGTTTTTGCGCGAAGGTGCAGATGTTGGCGGTCTGAACAGAGAAGAAGTCAAGAAGAAGAAGGTTTGCGCTTCAACCTGAGAGACTTGACGGTGAGAACAATGCTTTAACCAGTCTTTCAAACCATTCAAATAAAGAGTTAAAGGTCAATTTGGACACTGTTATCAGCATTACGAAGTCTGTTCAGCATCACTATAGTCAATTATAAAGGTAGTAATCGGCGGACTTTTATTGCAATGGCCGATGTGCCGTGACGCAAAGTTATACGTTAACCTAATGTCAAATTCAAAAAGATTTTAAAATGAGTTCAAACGCTGTAACGTTACCATAGGGATAATCTGTTCCAACGTCTTACCATACACTAACGTTATAAACCGATTCATTAATGTACAATAACGTTACACTAAGTTTGGCTGGCTGTGTAACGTTATATTTGTTTTGAGTCGACACGATGTAATTATGCAAGTTTAGCTAGTTAGCTAGTTAACGGCCTAGCCAGGAACTTATATTGTCTTGCTCTTTAGCGTCACTATCATATTTAAGTACTTTTTCAAAAAGTGTCTTTGTTCGCCTTAGTATTTCAACTGGGTCTGCTTAATAAGGTAATGCACAGCATTTCTATTGCTCCGCCCCCGCCATTTTAATAAAAAACACATGTTGCAGACATGTATGTGTGCACTCTCCAGCAGTGGGCCCCCACAGTCTTCAATTTTTATCCCAGCCCTTATTAACTCACATCGTGGTCTTGCCATGCTGGGGACTCTTTCACTGTGCTACTATCACTTGCTGATACTGCACTTAGAGTTTAAACATGAGTGAGGTGGAGAACTTGTTCTGCCTGACAAGTCCTGCCATGCAACTGGTAACCTGACAAGATTATACAACGATATATTGCAGTATAATGTGCAATTATACAGCACCCACTGCTGTGTATACCTCTGAGCTGAGAAAGGAGGACTTAATAATTGCATTCATGTGTCACCAAATTAAACAACATGTATATGCCAGAAACAATGTGTGTTTTGACTCTGTCAGCCAAAGCTGCAGGGAAACTTAGAAAACCCATTTTTTTGTTCGTTTTTTATAAAAAGGCATGCTTGCATGCTTAACTGATGATCTATCAAAACATGAGCACGCTGCAACAGTGGCATTATGTCAAATGTGGACATTTAACCAAAGTGAACCAAAGTAAAGCTGAGCCAGTTTGTACAATTGGATATGCAATGCTTGATACTAATCTTGTTATTCATGTTTTCTTCTAGTTGTATCAAAGGAGAGAGAATATCTGCTGAAATGGAAACCTGTGGAGGTATGTGTCCTTGGTATGCAATAGTACAAAACAAATGTAAATTAAAAACTTTTTTTACACCTTAATTTTAATGTAAGACTGAAGACTACAGTCACGGAGAGGGTCACAGTAGCTTATTTGAAGGAGTGACTGTAGATAAACATAATGTTTCCTCGTAGTGTTAGAAACCATAGCCTTTTAGTCAACACCACTATATTTCAGTCAACAACAATCCCTGAGAAAGCCTGTCAACATTGCCTTTGACTGCTGTGTGTTCCTCTGAAGCTCAGCTAGGTTGGCGTTTTACTGTGGTTCCGCTAACTAGCAGTTAACATTTGCAACAAATAGAGCCAGGGCGAGCGTTTTTTTAAATAAGCAACACGCTGCTTAGCCTGTTTGCTAATGCATGGAGCAGGTTAGGACGTCCTTATTGAGAAACAATTAAACAATCTGATATTTGCTCGTCCAGTTAGGAAGATGTACAAAGCAGTACTACTACAATATATAAAAACAGTCTTTGTTTTGCCACATCTTGTTTTGATTTTCCTCTGACCTCTCTGACAAAGTAGTGACACCTAAAAGCCTAAAACGGCAGTAGGAGACTAGCTCAACCTCCTTTAATTATCCTCAGTCAGACAATGAATCTCAATGGAAGCATTATCTATGGCTGGAAGTGAAGTATGGCTATAGTAGATCACTTGGTTGATCCCAAAAAATAGCTGAAATTGGTAGGGCTGTGTTTGAATTTGATACTTATCAAACTTTGTATAAAAAAAATTCTCATCATTCGATACCTCATCTTAGCGTCTGTGAGCCAATAAGCATGCAGCATGCGTCTAGCAAGATTTAATTATGCTGCCGATTGGCTGTCTAGCATTACATGACGTAGAGGCATGCAGGAAAAAACATTACGCAGAGGCAGGGATCATGTACTAGGAGCTGAAAAATAAATTAAATGAATTTTTGGTGTAATGTGTAATGTTGTCATTTATTTTTGTTGAAACAGATTTTTATAAAATTGGCATCCAAAAATAGTATCGTTCAGAAACTGGTATCAAAGTTGCAGTACTGGTATTGAAATGGTTGAACAATACCCAGACCTCGATATTAGTATCAAACTCAAATATTGCTATGTTGTGACCATGACCTTTGACCTTTGACCTCACATCATCACACGTCTGCAGACATCCAAGTGAAGGAGCTGAACAAGCGTACTTCCGGTCAAGCATTTGAGGTCATCCTGAGCCCCTCAACCCCAGATACCAAGGGTGAATTTCCATTAACCCCTCTTAAGAAAAAGGAAACATCACTGGATGAGATTAAAAGGAAACTGGAAGCGGCAGAAGAGAGACGCAAGGTATTGTAAGAAATAACATGTTACTAACACAAGTGAGCAAACTAGCTGTGAAAACCAATGACCCCGCTGGAAAGCCTAGCGAGCGAGTTTAGGATTCAGGATATTTTATACTGCAAACATTTTCTTTATTTGTTTTGTCAGAGCTACGAGGCTGAGGTGCTGAAACACTTAGCTGAGAAACGAGAGCACGAGAAGGAAGTCATCCAGAAGGCCATAGAAGAAGAATGCAACTTTAGCAAGCTGGCAAAAGAGAAACTCATTCAAAAGATGGAGGCAAATAAAGAGAACCGCACCGCAAGGATGGCCGCTCTCAATGAGAAATTCAAGGAGAAGGTAAGACCCTAGCTGCAAATGAAACTACATCATGTTTAATGCTAAAATGATGAAAACTACAGTGTAATGATGCTTCTGCTTTTAAACACTAACAGGACAAGAAGCTCGAGGAAGTGAGGAAGAACAAGGAGACAATGAAAGAAGTGGCAAATTAATTTGTTCAAGATCTGGAAAGATAAGCTTTATTTTTTAAACAAGACATTTCGTGGTATTGTTTGTTGTTAGTTCTGATTGTGCTGTTAAAGAAAAGTTGGTGACACAATGTTTGATTGGGTTTGGATATAGTAAAGTCTGATTTTTCTTCGCTTGTCTTGTGGATTTCTTATCGGCAGCTGATTAGACTAGTTTTTTGTTACAAGCTATATTTTTTCACTAAGAAGCATTCTGTTGTAATAAATTGGTCCTTATACTTCATACTGTTAAAATGCTTCATACAATACTGTTCTGTACTACTGGTAATGTTGTATGTGTGTATTTACTTTACAATACCAAGTTTCAACCATTAAAGTCTATATTCACAATTTAATCTTCTTCAGTTGTGATGTGTGTCGGGTTTTGAGCACAAATGATTTTATTTCTGGACCACTATATGGAAATGTATGTAACCGGAATCAAAGAAGGGATACAGAGCATAGGAACCTATCCTAACACTTTGACACTGCTGACACCTAGTGGCAGTCAGGTAATCTTGGGGCTGCTTTTGCCAGTGTTAAAAGCACTACTTTTCAAGGGATCTGGAGATAAATCTGAGTGGTCATCTGATAAAATAGAAGAAAGAAGAAAAAAAAAATTATGAAATAATTATAAATTTGAGAAGGAAACAAAATCACAGGTTAAACTGCTCACAACTCATGTCTACAGTGAAGCCATAGGCCAAAAAGGATCCAATTGGAGATTTTCATTTAAAGTGAAGTGAGATGTGCTTGAATATCTTAACATTACCTTCTTTGTGTCTGTATTTGTACAGATGTAGCTGCACTCAATACACAGAATTAGTAATGATGTGAATTTTAATCTTCCTTCATAACCAAAGTAGCTTCTAATTATGACAAAAACATTTTTATAAGAAAAACTTTTTTAAGAGACAATGTTTGAATGAAAAGTGCTGCCAGACTCCATTGCTGTTGTCATGTTGAGCATAGGCCAGCTAAGCCTTCATTTGCTCTAACAGGGCTGGAAATCATAGCACATCCTTAAGTAATAGAATAGTATCATAATCAGTGTAGTCCAAGCCAACAAAACATTGCGTACTGATTCTCGTTAGGTACTAAGTAATTGTAATGTTAAATTTTTTTTTAAAATAAACCAAGAAAACGATCACTTGTAACTTTACCTGCTCATAACATACATACATACATATAAAACTAATAAGGGGGTCACAAGTAGATGATTTGTGAGCAGTGATAATGCACAAGAAGATAAATAGACCCAGTACTGACTTACAAGTTGTTACGGTAAGTACGTTCTCACATATTCTTGGAGTAAACATGTCTTTGGATGGTCTCATATTATGCTAATTTTCAGGTTTATAATTGTATTTTGAGGTTATGTCAGAATCACATTACATTATATGTTACATGGTTTCATTTTCAAAAACCATCATATTTTTTGTTGTACTGCTGCAGCTCCTCTTTTCACCCTGTGTGTTGAGCTCTCTGTTTTAGCTAACGAGTAAGGCATCACTGTTTCATCTTTGTTGGAAGTCGCATATGCGCAGTAGCTAGGTAAGGACTACTAGCCAGTCAGAAGCAGAGTATGAGGGCGTGCCACGCTAGCGGCTAGGCGAGCATAATAACGTGTTACAAAGTGATGCACGTTCGTCACGGAAGTAAAGGCTGGACTACAATAGAGCTGTTTGGAGCGGTTTGTGAACAGTTTTTTCTCTGGAAGATGGTAAGTGCCTTTGGGTGGAGTGTGGTCTTTTTTTAATTTGTAAACCTATTACATGCACAAAAAAGATATATAACATTATAAAGGAAAAGGGAAAAGCCATTAAGCATAACATGAACACTTTAAATGATCAGACAACGTGGTGGCCCAAACTCAAATTTTTTTAGCTCTTTTACAGCTAGATACATTAATCTGTTGCATGTGTTGAGTACATAAAATGATTTGAGTCTTTGGGTATTAACAAGAGATGACATTTAGCAAATACAGTATGAATGAATCCTTGCAGCAGCTTGTTCCATTGAGGCCATGGACCTCAGACAGATGTGAGACACCTGCTTGCCACATGAACTGCAACGATTTGTGTAAGTCAGAAATCTTGTCTTAAAGGTGTGTGTACACTTGCTTGCATCTTGCACAGACTTACAGTCTAGCCTGTCACCCATGTTGTAAATGTCACTCAGTGACTACTCAGTGCCAAGTGGCATTTGTTCAATGCACAGCCGTGTGTGTGTGTGTATGCGTGTGTGTGCATAGCGTTTTTTTCTGAACGCTGCACAACCTGTTCAATGACTGTCATTTCTCAAACATAAAGTAAATTGGATTTCAGAAAAATATATTTTTTTATTGGCTAATACATTTAAATAAGTATTGACATGGCCTTGTCTGTTTGTATTGTCATTATGGTCTTAAGATTTGATGTGAACTCCAGAGGTATGACCATTTTCTACTGCATCGTTTAAAAGATACTGATAACTGAGCAAGGCTCTTCAAGTGCAATGTAAAATGCTCGGAAATGTTTGCACATAGATGGTAAGTCACACACAGCTGCACTCATGGATCAACGTTTTTCCTCAGCTAATATCAAAGAGAAATAAAAATTGAATAACTGACAAAAGATTGTATTCCAAGCTTCTTGGCGATTCAATCTTTTGTGCGCACAATATAACAATGTTCGCGCGAAGCCTAGAAATCTACACATAGTTAGATTTGGAGGTTGGACTGAGTCTGTATTGCTATGCACACACACAAACACAAACATACAATTTTGCACAAACCCATCTCTGTCATGTGTTGGGAAGAAACTGCTGCACTCGTCAGCCCAGAGAGCTGCTTGTCCCATAGTGCAGTGTTCCTTTAGCAACAACACAGGAGACAATGGCTGGCACAGCTCCAAGATCTCTTTCTTAGGAAGGCAAGGCAAGGCAATTTTATTTGTATAGCACTTTTCAGCAGCAGTGCAATTCAAAGTGCTTTACATTAAACATCAAACACATTATTATTAAGTAGGATTGGAACCACTTTAGTACAGATCCAGAGAGGCCAACCCAGTCTTCCATTTGATCCAGTAGTATGTTGGGGTCAACCTTATCGAATGCAGCACTGAGATCGAGTAGTACTAGGACTGTAGTTTTGCCGCCGTCTGTGTTCAAGTGGATGTCATTAAAGACTTTGACAAGAGCCATCTCAGTGCTGTGGTGTGGTCAAAATCCCAATCAAACGTATTAATTAGGGTGGGAAAAAGTTTGAGTTGTCCAGAAACCGCTTTTTCAATGATTTTGCTTAAACAAGATAGGTTTGATATGAACCTATAGTTTTCCATTACTGACATATCTAGATTGTTCTTTTTTAAGATATGCTTGATGACTGCAGTTTTCGGGGCCTGTGGGAAGATACCTGAAAAAAAGCGACATATTTACAATCTGCAGAAGATCAGAAGCCAAACAATTTGAAACATTTTTAAGAAGCCGTTAGTAATTCTACAGTTGAAATTCTCTACAAGATCAGTTACTGGGGCTTCAGAGGGGGCAGAAGTGGAAGAGAAAAGCAGAGGGAAGCTTTCAATGGTGCTCTCAGTGACGTATCGTTTTTCAATCACCTTTGTTTGGACACTTTTTTGCACAGATATGGTGCTGTTAAAAAACCTACCGGACTGATCAGAGAAAGCAACATCATTCACCACAACCTTGGAAATATTCAGACCTTTTGAGATAATTAGGTCCAGTTTGTGGCCCTTATTGTGTGTGGGAGCCGTCACATGTTGAGTTAGCCCATCATTATCAATGACACAGTATAGTTCTTGTGTCCCTCTATCCTTGGGGTTGTCGACATGAATGTTGAAATTACCAGCGACAATTACAGTCAAAATCAGTACAGATCATGGCCAGCAGTTCAGCAAAGTCATCAAAAAGGCTGCACAGAACATAGGTGGTCCGTGGATGATTAGAAATATCTTTTTTATTATTTATTATTTTATTTTTATCTTTATTTTGGCTGAAGAGCTACATATTCAATGGAAGCAAAGTTTCCAACAGATATTTGTGTGCATAGGAATCAGGCATTGGAAGTCTTTGAACAAAACAGCGACTCCACCTCCTGTCTTGTTGACTCTATTCTCACTCATAAAACTGAAGCCAGGGGGAGCGTCTTAGCTTGTGCTGGATTTTTGGAATCTTGCTCATGATCATCACTTTTCCTGGCTTCACCCAGGTATTATCGGCATCAATTTAGCTTTATTCCATAGTATGAATCATGCTCTGAGCTTCTGTTGAAACTCGCTTTCTGAAATTGCCCCCCTCCCCCCAGGTTAAGACAGATTGTCCTAGAGTGGATAAATGCATTTATACAGTCTATGAGAAATACCCAGGAGGCCAAAACCTATTCAATGTTATTTTAGATGCCACATAAATCTATCTCAGTATTGGAAAATGTCCACCCTGGTGGACAATGAAGATTCTATTCTATTCTATTCTATTCTATTCTATTCTGTTCTCCGTTGGTTGGAATATACACTACAGGGTGGTTTGAAACAGGGAACAATGCAGATCTTTCAGAAACACTGAGTCGAACAAAGGAAACTTTGTAACTGAACGCTACACAAGGGAAAGGCAGAGGCCGTAAAACTGACCACATGCTTGTTTTGATAACTAAATGAGATGCAGTCGGTTATCACTGTAATTTAAATGTTAACTTAGAAGCCAAAACACTGACAGATGAATGTTGTCCAATTTATGAAGAACATGATAGCATGCTTCTTTGTTTCAATAGCAAGCCTGAGGTACTAGCTGATCCTTATAGTACATAAAGTATAGGGACTTTAAATCTGTATAGGTCATTTAAGTCACTCTGCTCAATTCACAAATCATTTCCTACAGGCTTTACATCCCAGTTAGTTCGCAAGGCTTTTGTATAAAAGATACACGTAAAGGAATACTTTATGCAAAAATTGGATTCCCTTTCAACCTTTAAATCCATTTGACATTTTTGTTTTTATAGACACACTCCCATGCAGGTGAGACATGCAATGTTGGAATGTAACTGTCTAGCCTACATTTACTCAAGTGCTGTACTTAGGCACACTTTTGATGAACTACTTTACTTGAGTTTTCATGCTACTCTATACTTCTACTCCACTACGTTCCGGGGGAAAATGATTAACTCCACTACTTTTACTTTTTTGACACAGTTACTATTTACATTTCACATTAAAAAAAAAATCTGATTTGGTTGAATGATATGCTTCAGTACTATTGTAGTACCAAATTGATGAACTACAGAATCAAAATACTCTCACATGTCAGTGATAAAAACAGAATACTATAATATTCTATAATACACAATCTGCCCTTTTGAAAGGAGTCATTCTGCATTAAGAGTAGCTAGCCATATACTTCTACTTTTGATAAATTGAGTGTATTTTGCTGATCATACTTCTAGCAGTACTTTTACTGAGGTAAATTCAGGATTTCTATTTAGGCGTTTTATGTTATGTTATGTTATATGCAATGTTATTTCTACTTTAAGTAAAGGAAATAAACATTTCTTCCACATGGGCATATGTGAAAAGATGGAATTAGCAGGAATGTGTCATGTTTGAGTCTAGATAAAATAACACCAAATGTCGATTCAAGAAAAAGCAGAAGGGATATATAAAGTAAGTCAATTCAACTGAAAGATAACCAACGGGTCCTTATCCTACTATTGTATATAAAGCGGTCTTATTGTACATGCATGATATAAAGAGGTCCTATATGAGAGAAATGCCTCACGGGAGGGCCATGCATTCACATGAAGAATTTCAGTGAAGGAGCGGGTGGGCTGGTCGGCCACGCGGCAGCTGCCATTGGTCAAAACAATGTGCGCGACCGCAGGAGGGAGCAGCACCGCGTTTTCTGATTGGCTAGAAGACCCGCTCGTCAAGCTGTCATGTATCCTTCCAGCAGCTGCGCGAGGAGAGCAGCCAAGCGCTGCTCCCGTCACGGCCATCCTTTCTCCGTTCACCCCTTCAAACAATGTTATCTATATTCTCCAAACCACTCTTCGACTGCTAAACTCAAGGATTTGGATTGATTCTACCATCTCTAGGTACGTCCGCTTTATTAGTTTGATAAATTTCATTTCTAAAAAACAGGCATTTTGTCTTTTCCGGGGAAATGTTACAGTAGCGTGGCGTGAAATACGTTCACATTTTCCTCGAACGCCAGTCACTTTTCATTAACGTGCAGCGGTATTTTTTTTTTTTTTTATGTACTAAATTTAACACTAAACAACACACGGCACATATAGGCCTATTTGTGATGTATATTTGTGACACGGGGAATCGAAGCAGCCCTCCGGGCTCGGAGGAGAGGTGAATTCAAATTAATTCCGGACATGGATCTCAAATTTTAACAGACATCAGGTGCGGATTTGTTTGTGGGAATTAGCTGCAACAGGCCCATATAGGCCTGGGCTTTTATAAATACAATGTAAAAACATCCTTTCTTATTGATGTCGAGCTTTTGTCTTCACCCATTAATATTTTAAAGGATGGCAACCCTTGCTTAAAACGGAGGGTGTGGACGTCGAAACTGGTTATGTCACATAATCTCTCTTCATTCATCACTCCACGCCTTTCCTCCCGAACCTCGGCCTGTGTTCATCCCACACAGCCTGATCTCTGTAAAGGCTGCTGTCTCTCTGCCTTCCTAACATCTCGGGGAAGTGAAGTGCATGAACCCAGAAGGATCGGGAGTGGGCACAATCAAATCAAAATGCCCATTTGATTGTGCCTCCTCCACTTATTTGAACCCTGGTCCCAGTATAGTGAATAAATACAAGATCAGGTCATTTTGAAGCGCTGTGATAATTTTGCAACTCTTTGAGTGAAAATGGAATTGGAAGCACGAGTCGGGCCTTTTGTCAACTGTCTCATACAATTTATGATATAATTACATTCAACATATCCGTGTGTCTTAAAAGGGATTAGCCAAAAAGCTTATTTTATCCATTAATAAGCATATATACAGTATACATTTTCAGAGCATCACCATCCACTTTCTTTTGTATTACAAACTGTTCTTCCTAAAACCTCTTAAACATAGACGCTGTTTGAAATGTTGACTCTGTGTTGAGTAATTTCCCGTTTGCAAATACAGATGCTAAGAATTGAAAAAGAAGACCTCATTGGAAGAATTTGACTTAGAGGGCAGCTAAGGTCAGAGCTTTATTGCACCTGAGCGTCCTGTAGTGTGCAACAGTCTGTCTAAGAGATGCATCATGTTGTAAAGCAGCTAAAGACTTTGGGGACACATTCAGAGACACAGAACTACTGTCACCTCAATATTGATCCCTCCTCCCACTCACACATGAGTACATGCAGCAAATTTCCCTGCACATTATAGAGAAAGACTGCATGTGTGAAAGGGGGCTGGTGTAAAGGCCGTGACACACCAACCCCATAATCGGCCGTTGGACAGTCCGGCGAGGTCGGTGACTAGAGTCTGTTCGGTGTGTTCTGTGCCATCGTCCGTTGGACCGACCTGACATGCTCGGTCAGAAGGCGGGCACTGCCAGCAGTCGTACTCAAATGGCCAATCTGATTGGTGGAGTGCTAACCCGGGACTGATGAGCGGGACTAGAGTCTCTCAAAATCTGACAAAGATCTTTTTAACTGACCTTTTGTCGATCTCAAATGAAGACATTTAGCAACTGCATGGCCTATTTCTCACTTATAATGTTTTCAGAAACCCCTTTGGTGAACTATTTTAGTAAAATTTAAGACTATATTCTGAACAAGCTGCCATGACAGTCTGACTTTGAATTTGTGGAGAAACCAGACCGACGTGATGCGTTTGTCCAGTCAGCTGTCGTCGGCAGTCGGCATCTCTTTGGTGTGTTCCGAGGCACTTTTTTGGGAACTTTTCTGCCAACAGTAAGCCGTCCGGTTGGTGTGTCAGTCATAAAAGTTATACCCTACAATTTGAGAAGAATCCATGACGTATGAATAATAAAAAACATCCGGGTAATTCACTTGTTCAAATGAAAACACTCAACGATGCACTTATCAGCATTTGTGTGATTAACAATGGACCAAAGCGACTAATGTTAATGGGGTCGCCGTCAGTGTCAAACACAAAGGATTATCACTCAACACGGCAATTAATCTCTATAGAGCCTTTTAGTCTATGGCTTATTGTATTGGTTTCCTGGCCCATACCTCCACTCTCATCATGTTACACCACCTGCCCAGCACCAACCATCCAACCAAAAGACATACCGTTTCTAAACAAACTTAAAAAAGTAGTGATGTCAGCCATCCCATTCCCATCTATTTGACCAGAAGTTTTTATTAAGCTTGATTTAGGGTTGCAGCTAATGATTATTTTTATGATCAGTGAATGCATTGATTACCTTTTTCATCAACGTTTTTGCGTGATAATGGATTAAATGATTTATCCATTATTTCATTTTTTTTATTTCTGTTCATTGACCAAACTACTGATGCACTCCTCTTTGCTTTGTGATAGAACACACACACACACACACTGTAGCTACACGTGCAGATGCACACAAACGGACCTGGAGACGAGCTCAAAGCTAGATAGATAGATGGTGACTAACTGATTGTTCGCTCATTGTTTCCACCCTCCCCTCTGGCCTCTAGTTTGCCATGGCGACGGTGGTGATGGAGCAGATCGGTCGCCTGTTCATCAACGCGCAGCAGCTGCGTCAGATCCCTCAGCTGCTGGAGTCGGCCTTCCCCACGCTGCCTTGCACAGTAAAGGTGTCCGACGTTCCCTGGGTGTTCCGCGAGCGTCATATCCTCACCGGCTACAGACAGCCAGACCAAAGCTGGCGCTACTACTTCCTCACGCTCTTCCAAAGGCACAACGAGTCCCTCAATGTGTGGACCCACCTGCTGGCCGCCCTCATCATCTTGGTGAAGTGGCAGGAGATCTCGGAGACGGTGGATTTTTTGCGAGACCCTCACGCCCAGCCCCTCTTCATTGTCCTCCTGGCGGCCTTCACCTACCTCTCCTTCAGCGCTCTCGCTCATCTCCTCTCTGCCAAGTCCGAGCTCTCCTACTACAGCTTCTATTTCCTCGACTATGTTGGGGTGGCTGTCTACCAGTATGGCAGTGCCCTGGCACACTACTACTACGCCATAGAGGAAGAGTGGCACGCTAAAGTGCAAGGGCTCTTTTTACCCGCTGCAGCATTCTTGGCCTGGCTTACTTGCTTCGGCTGCTGCTACGGTAAGTATGCTAGCCCCGAGCTGTCAAAGTTATCCCTCAAGCTCTGCCAGGTGGTGCCGTCAGCGTTGGCTTACTGTTTAGACATAAGCCCTGTGGCTCACCGCATCTACAGCTGCTACCAGGAGGGCTGCTCAGACCCAGTTGTGACGTACCATTTCTACCACTTGGTCTTCTTCCTCATCAGCGCCTATTTCTTCTGCTGCCCTCACCCAGAGAGTTTGTTCCCTGGGAAGTGTGACTTCATAGGGCAGGGGCACCAGATCTTTCACATATTCGTGGTGGTGTGCACCCTGATGCAGATCGAAGCACTGAAAATAGACTTCACAGAGCGCCGTCCCTTCTACGAGCGCCTTCACGGCGATCTCGCACACGATGCCGTTGCGCTCTTCATCTTCACTGCCTGCTGCAGTGCGCTCACTGCTTTTTATGTGCGCAATCGTGTCCGTGCCTCTCTGCACGAGAAGGAGGAGTAAGAAGAAAAAAAAAAACACTCTGTAGTGACCATCCATTTAAATATAAGTCGTGTTTTTGTCAATGAAAGTTATCAGTTAGTGATAGTGACTTATTATTTCTTCATTTGATCTGCCACACTACAGTGATCAAAAAAAAAATGTGATAATGGTTGTGTTTTTGTTACTTACAATGAAGAAAAGGGAAGCTTAAAATTTGTCTGTAATACTTAAACACGGCAAAGACTTTTTTTATTAGTCTGGTTTTATTCATTATCTTAAAGAATGTGGTTTTTACTTCACCCCACACGAAATCCGTTCTCTGTCAAGGTGAGCAGAAAAATGACTTTCTTAAGATGCCTTTTACCCAATTGTATTTAGAATAATCTGTCTTAATCAAATTGTAGCATTTCAAGTCATGGAAGCATTTGTTTTTACAATTTACAGTGCCATGACACTTTGTATATTTCAGTTGGATACCAATTCAAGTTAAATTCCTGGTCTTAATATTGTTTCTGACACTTGATTCTGCCCCTCTCTCTTGAGGGTTTTTATTTGTCATGTCACTTACACTGTGCCAAACTAATGTTTGAAAATATTCTGGGAAGGTTACGAACCCAATTTGAAAATCAAATATTGTACCTCTTATTTAAAAACAAGATTTTTTTTTTTTTGGGGGGGGGGGGAAGGGTGTTAACATTCTGGTGAGTTATGTCGAAAATGAGGCTGGCACTCATTGGTAGAGAGATGGATGGAAGATTACTGATGTCTCTTTGTTGATGCGTCTGTTCAGAGCATGTTTTGTTCATTGTCTTGCTGCCTACCAGACTTTAAATGGCTATGAAAACATCATTTCATTCTGCAGCACTGTTACACCGAAGAGTCCCTATCCCCATTTTTCTTTTTCTGAGTTTGATGACTTTTGTTATAAAAATTTCACAGATATGGCTCACTGATGATGTTGGTTATTTTTTTCCTCGTCAAAATCTTACAATGTCAAGTGATCTATATTCATTATAGCACTCTCTTTTCATGATTGGTGTTTAATGTGCCAATGAATCTGTTATTGCTTCAGTGATGGTACTAAGAGATGAATTCAGAGACAGACTGTCAGAAGTTGATTAAAATGATGTCTTGACCTGACTGCGAACATCTTACCGGTGAGACTGAACCTTAACACACATAAATATGAGCCTTTCAACTGTGGACTTACTGACCTGGTCTCATCGTGCACTGCCTGAAATCCTCACTGTATATACTGTAGCTGACAACACTGGCTATGTTTACATGCATGGAGCAAGGTGTCTGTGCTGGTAATGTTGTTATTCTGGTTTTGTGTTGACTCTTGGAAAGGTCTTAAATTACGACTAGGCCTAACCTGGAGAAACCTGTTTAAGACTCCTTCCTTGTCATGGTTATAAATCGGTTGGCAACAAGTTTTGAGGCTCTCATGCACAATCGGTCTCTCCAGGATTTCACAGACTTTCTTTTGAGAAAGTTGTGATTTCTTTTTTCTTTCTTTTTTGCATAGTTCTTTAAAAATAAAAAGGAAACTTGTTAAAATTACTCTAGGCTAAGTTTTCCTAGTTACCTTACCAAAAAGGCTCAGGATGCTGCAAATGTTTGTATAATATTTAAATGGCTGGTGAATTTAAGACAAAAAATTATAGTTTATTGAATGAATCAAATTTGAATGTCTGTCAGCGGTTAATTATTGCTGCTGAGATTGGTTGAAGTCGCAGGAAACTGTTATTGGTCAAAATTGCGTGTTGCACCAAAGTCACGGTGATTGGTTGAATATATGCGATTGCAACACCCCAAAATCCTGGAGAGACTGCACAATGCTAATTTTTTACATGTAATACTTCATCAAAAGTCTTTTTCGTTAAAGGCTAATGATATCCAATTGTCCAATGAGGCCTGTGACTCTCACCAGCCCTGGTTGGGACCATTACAAGAGCCAGACAATATAAATAATTTATTTCCCATGTGTTGGTGTAAACCTGGATTTGTGTAATCAGGATAACAATACCCAGAAAGTATTTTTTTTTGCTAGATTGTATGTCGCAACATGGATACTCTGTCACAGATTATCTAAGTTGCATGCCAATTAAACCTGACTAAGATCTTAACTGGAATATGGCCAGCACTCTTTACTGTAGAAGTGAATTTGTGTAAATGTAGCCTCTGATTCCACCCAAGGTTTCCTTTTATCCCTTTTACGAAAGCAAGACGAGAAGTATGTCTTCTGCCTCCATAAAAAAAACATGTGACTGGCTGTACTTATATTCCGTTGTATTTAAGAAAATAAAGTGTTACAGTAACTTCAATTTCTCCTTTTTTATTTTATTTTTTTTATACAGGGACTATGTGGAAGCAAATAAAGCCATTATGATATGGAGAGAATGAATTATGGTCTTTCTTTGCTTCCATAGGTCACAACACATAAATGTCTAAATATTTCAACTCAATGGAGCTCCACTGTGATTGTATTCCACATTTGTCCACTCAGGTCCATGCAGCATTAGCAAATTAATTGACATTTAAAGTCTTGGTGAGACTGCATCAGAAGCTTTAGTTACCAGGCATGAGGACACATACGAGGATTTTTTGTTTTGGATTACACATTGCTCACAATGTGTTACTCATACAAAATAAACAAAAGGAAAAAATATATACACACTACAAACAATATAGACAGGTTGAGGCAATAGTGAAAAGTGTGCAGGAGTAAATTATTTTTGACTAATTTTAATTATGGAGACGAGTGTAAAGGATGCCACAATCATCTTTACAGTTTTGAGCGTGTTAAGCTCAAGGTTGTTCTGATCGCACCAGAGAGCCAGCTGATCAACCTCCCGTCTGTAGGCCGACTCATCACCGTCCTGGATGCGGCCGATGCCCGTTGTGTCCGTGAACTTCAGGAGTCTGATGGGTCTCCTGAGGTGCAGTCATTTGTGCAGAGGGAGAAGAGGAGTGGGGAGAGCACACACCCCTGGGGGGCGCCAGTGCTAATAGTCCCGGTGCTGGGTGTGATGTTCCTCAGCCTTACCTGCTGACTCCTGTTAGTCAGGAAGTTTGTGATCCTCTGATTTGTAGAGGCTGGCACAGTGAGCTTTGAGAGTTTGGTGCCAAGGATGTCCGGGATGATGGTGTTTAACGCCGAGCTGAAGTCAACGAACAGGATCCTTCCATAAGCCCCTGGAGAGTTGAGGTGTTGCAGGATGTAATGCAGTTGACTGCATCATTAGGTGGGGGTGTGTGTGAAGACTCAATTTAAGCGTATTTCATTATAAATCTTGCATTTTAAGTTTTACTTCCCAACATACAAAAGATGCATTTCAAGATACGAGATTGATTTAGGTCTTAACTGGAGAATATAGATCTCGTTGGCCAGTCTTTTCACTTTGCAGACACTGTTGTGAATGCAGATATATATATATATATATATTTTTAACCTGTACCCTCACCAATGATCTTATATGGTCTCCAAAATGTAAAGTTAATTTTATTCTCATATCCAGCTGGCAAAGTAATGGCCCTAGATTACAGGTTATGAGGTGGCAAATTTAAATAATAGCCTGTAAAGGCAGGTCTTCTCTGAAATCTGTTTTTCAGACATGTCACAGACACATAAATAGAATTAAAAAAATATATAATATTCATTTTACACCACCAGAGGGCAGCCTTGTTGTTCTGCAGGAGGACACTTGCAGTTTCACCACAAAAAAAAAGTGTGTGTGTGTGTGTGTGTATGATTGTCTCATCTCAGGTAAAACTATTACGGTATTAAGATAAAAAGTATTCTATAAAAGGCTAAAGTTGTGCAGTACATTGATTGTTTTGTTTGCAGGACTAACTGCTGTTAATTACAAAGGCCGTAAAAACGAAGAAGCAGTTAGTCACATAAAGATATTATAGAGACATTTTTGGTAAAGCCATCCTTCTGATTGCGCAAAAACAAACTGTTTATAACATCCAGTAAATCTGTAAGGAAATGGCTTTAGATGTCTAAATTCAGCTATAGCAGTAACGAACATACATTATTCATTGAATTACAGTGGTTAAACAAACAGTAATGTTTAAATTAGATGGCTTATATGTTTTAAACTTGACCCCGTTGGTCTGTTTACTGCTGCCCGTTGACAAATGTATTCGTGTGTTGGGCTCACTCTCTTGGGTAACAAATATGGATAAGCACCCCTTTTCTTGTTAATCAAAGACCCCAAAATTGCATCAATTGGAGTTCTTTTGGACAAGCTTAATAACTCCTACAAGATTTATTTTAATCCCACAAAAAACAATGTTTACAAGAATGAAGCTTTCCATTAGGGGGCACAAATGATCTGCAACCCAAATATATAGACTATAACTGATGTATTACAACAATTTAAACATTTGAACTTGCAGGTCAATGAAGACAGTTGTTTATAAATGCATTTCATTGATAGTGATGCCCTGCTGTTGTAACATGTCACAATATTTATTACAAGCGTGCTGCAGCCTGAATCACTAAACATGTCATTTTCTTTGTTGAAATGACCTTCATTGAAAATGAACAAAAGTTAATTATTGTAAACATTTGCTTAATAGACTAAGAATAATATTACATGATTAAATCTAATCTTATTCATGCAGATGGTCCTCTGGGAACACTAGGTGCGGCATCCTGCTCACACTGTCACCATTGTTATGTATTTGTGGATGGGGTGGCTTGGGTGTTAAAACTTCTTATTTACATGTATTTTTTTGTTGTCCCTACGTTAATCTAACCATATGGAAATGTGGGTGTGGGTTTACAGAGCATTGTGCCGTTGTTGATATTTGCCAGAAGCTTTGCTTATGATAATTTAAGCTGTACACTGTACGTTCATATAACGTAACTGTATCATCAAGCCTCGCCTTCTGCCTCTCTCTCTCTCACACACAAACACACACACCCTGAGTTAGTGGAAATTCATACGCTGCACTAATTACAATATCTCTAATGTGCATTTTCCAGTGATTGAGAAGAATCATTGAAAATCAAGGCAGAAATGGAGTCCTGATGGCCTCCTATCCTGGATGTGATTAATTTGTGGTATTACACACTCAGACGGTCCTAAATCAATTGGTAGAGAAAGGGATAATTGCCATACAGCCTGCTTCTTGTCCTCTAACTATCAATTTCTTCCCCAGACTCCATCAATTTTCATACGCCTGTTTCTTGAGCAGCTCACCGTTGCTTTCCCCTCAGCTTCACTCCCCTCAGCTTCACTCCTCTCCCTCTGTCTTGGTTACTCTCTCTACAAGTTGTGCTGCAAAGCTATTGCTCCTCCCCACTCTATTTTTTAAACGCTTCATTTGCCTTTTACGATATGTATCAAGGTTGCTGTGGTAATATTGGGTGGCCTTGGTCCCTATCGTGTTTTGTAATTAAAGGGTTGACTTGCTAGAGGGAACAGCTTTGTTCAGAGTTATTACATCACCTCCCCTTTTTGCCAGGTGACAGACAGCCAACTTCTGTTTCTATTTATCATTTCTTTTGTGTTTTGATGAACCTCTTCTGTGCTGCCAGGTATTTTGTTTCCACATCCTCTTTTATTGTGGCATTTTCATTTGGTCTCCGGCTTTTGTTATTACGTCTAGAAAAGCTTTGGGACAATCACTGTTATGAGGAATGTAATCATATGAGGAACTGAACAAAGCTGTATCTGACTGTAAATTAGAAATTCATCAAAATGGAAAATGTAATACCTGTCCTCCAGTCCCTGTAATGTCCTCATAACTAATTATCTTAGAGTCGGTGCATGTGAAAGTATAAACAAAAGGACTGACATATTTCTTCCCCTAAAACCTTATTTTCTATGTGATACAGTAGATTTCATTCTCATACAACAATGGTCTATTTAAAGTATGAGAAGTGTATTGAAAAGACTGAAATGTTTATTAGTTTTTTAGGTCTAAAATGTTTATTTGGTTCACTAAACAAAAGTCAGATAACATTTGGTTCTGTCTGTCACCTGATTCAGCTAACATCATGGAGGGTTTTGAAAAATCTGTTTCTGTTCTTGTGTCGACTTAAAGAGACAGTTTTGGAGAAGAGTTTGATGATTTGTGGTCGATACCACTCTCACACCTGTCCATTATATATGAAACTGGAGCAAGAGATCGCTTAGCTTAGCTTGGCTTAGTTTAGCTTAGCTTAGCATAGCATAAAGACTGGAAACGGAGGTAAAAATCTTGACTGCTTCTTTAGTAAACAAAATACACCCACCAGCATCTCTAAAGCTCATATATCAACACATTACGTATGATTTTGTTTAATTTTTACTAAAACCAAAGTGTAAATATATTCAATTTTTTTCAATTTAATTTATAGTATCAATTCATAACAAGAGTTATCTCAAGACACTATACAGATAGACCACACTCCAGAATTTACAAGGACCCAACAGTTCTAGTAGTCTCCTCCAGAGCAAGCAACAGTGCGACAGTGGCGAGGAAAAACTTCCTTTTAGGCAGAAACCTCGGTCAGACCCAGGCTCTTAGTAGGCGGTGGCTGACGGGCCGGTTGGGGTTGGAATGAAGAGTGGCAATAACAAAAATTGAGAAAAATTTGTAGTCTGTAGCAGTTCTTTGTAGTAGTTTGCGGCATAGCAGGACGCTGTGCGGCATTACAAGGCACAGCAGGACATAGCAGGGCACTGCAGTGTAGCAGTAGAACATGGCATCACAGAACATGGAGCGGGACCAAGGTAACAGATGCTACCCTGATTTATAACACCTGCATTGTTTATGGTGGGCAAGAAGTCACTGCCTGCTAAGGCAGGGACACCCGACCCGACCCGGACCGGGTTTGGTTAGGGCTCGGTCACATCAGCGCAATAAGGCATTTGTTGAAAAATGGTGCTGCGGCTCTTCTAAGAGAGCTCAGTGTGTGTGGAAAGTGGTCAGAAGAGAGAAAAGGAAAGAGATGTATAGAAGATGTGACCGGAGCAGAGTTAGGGAATTAGTTTAAGTTTTGTACACAGTGTGTGCGGTACCTGAAATTCACCCCAGACTGAAAGCCTAGTTCATTCATTTGCCCACCAGTAACATTATTTATTGTAAAAAATCAGCCCTGAAGGTAACGAGTCTCCCCTGGTTTTCTGACCACCCTGGTCGGAAACTAAGCCAGCAGGAAAGGTTAACACATTGTATATTTTAAATGAAACCGCTTATTAACGTGCGCTTGTTGCCTCATGTGCGCTGACGTGCTCATCTGTTGACATTTCCGAATGCCTTCCTACAGTTGCCTAATAAACGCGGGCTTTTCACACTAAAATGTGTCATTAGTATGAGAAAAAAATAGATTTGAACTTTGTTGGGCTCGGGTCAGGCTCGAACATAAATATCTTAATAGCTGTCGGACTCGGGCCAGGCTCAGACACAAAAATTCGGCCCGATACGGAGCCAAGAAATAGTGCAGCACATAACCCGCTACTTTAACACTTTTGATTTCGCACAGATTAAACAATCCAAAAGCTTATGGCACAAGTTTCTCATAGGCCGATTTAAAAAAAAAAAAAAAAAGAAGAAAAAAAAGAATTTGGACAGAGCCAAGCTGGCTGTTTCCCCCTGTGTCCAGCCTATGTGCTAAGCTAACAGTTTTCTAGCTCTGGTTGTACGTTTAACAGACAGATATGAGCGGTTTTGGATTTTTGAAACATTCCATTGCAGCTTCACAACTTTTCACTTTCTTCTTCTTTACAGAATTGCATTTCTAAGAAAATAATACCTGACCTTTTGTAGTTTTTGGATGTCTATACTTGGGTTAAAATTAGAAACACTTTGTATGTTATAGGCTATTTAACACTTGTCACTTGACTCTCTTTAATTTTTAGCTTTCTGCATTGTGTTGATAGCCATTGTTTTCCAGAGATCCAGTTAGCAACTAAAATGGCCAGGCCTACTTAACAGTGTTTGGTTTATTCTGGCTGTCACACAGCAGTGTTTCTCTGTTCATCATACTGTGAATTGTTAAGCAGAGGAACACACTGCCATAGACAGATAAAGGCTAAAAGAAACAGAAGCGTGAAATATAGATACCAGAGTAGATGAATCAGACATGTAAATTGTGATGCTCCCGCAGATCAATGGTTAGAATGTGATCCTAATGAACCTTATGATCCTTGTTAAGTTACTGGTTTTGTAAAAACAATTAATGAGGCACTGGCTCATTGTATTGCCTGTTAAGTAATGCTGTTTACAAAGTAAAATCAGCGCCCATCTTTATAATCTCACAAACATTGCATTGTCCTTGCTGGCATTGATATATACTGTAGTTCTACAAACGTAATAGATTCAGCCTGCTCCAACAGAGACACCTCTTACCTCCTCTTCATCTTTGCTGTAGCTTCGATGCTACTTGTTTCACCAATCAGCTCGCTGTTGATCGGGCCTATTCATCATGAGCTGGTTGTGGAGATACTGGCGGAGGTGAGGAAGATGCACGGATGCCCTAACTGAAGGTCTAGCGCTCTCTCTCTCTCTCTCTCTCTCTCTCTCTCTCTCTCTCTCTCTCTCTCTCTCTCTCTCTCTCTCTCTCTCTCTCTCTCTCTCTCTCTCTCTTGCCAAAGTCTGTGCTCAAGGATAATGAATTCCCTTCTTCTGCCCCTTAACCTCTCTGTATACAGCAGGGTTACAGACTCCCAACACATTAGATAACCACAAAGTGGGAAACTTTAAGAAGCTTTTACTCCCAGTAGACTTGTGGTAGTGCAGCTTAGGGGGGTAGATAGACTTGTTTTGTGGGTAACCTTTTGCTCAATCAAGTGGATACATGACAGCCAGTACTCCATTCTTCTGCGGCACTATTTCTTCACAATTATAACCAAAACCTTTCTTTGAAATGTCTTTTGAAAGCTATAGTGTACAGATCAATACTGTGTTCACAGAGGACAATAATGGTACTCGCTTCAGTTTTGAGTGTATCCCACACTGCAATGCACAAAGGAAAGAGCTGATGCTGCTCATAACTGGGGAAAAAAAGAATATTTTGACATTGTAGATGTAAAACTCATGTCTGTATGCTACATATGCAACCAGCTAACTTAGCATAAAGACTGGAAACTGCTAGTATGTCTCTGTCCAAAGGTAACAAAATCTGCCTCCCAGCAACCCTAAAACTCACTAATTAACACATTATACCTCGTTTGTGTCTGCATGTGCAAAACCGTAGTGTAAAAAATTCTGCAGTCTGTGCTGGTTGCCTGGCAACTGTTTAGAGCTAAAAATCAGGCACATAAACCCCCTGTAAAAAATAACTGTCCTTTGTGTACTTTGGTTAGTTTTTTTACACTCGACACAATTTACTTATTTATGAGTGTTAGGGTGGCTGTTAGACAAATTTTGTTACCCTTGGAGAGAGACTGGCTAGCTGTTTCAGTTGTGGTGCTAAGCTAAGCTAACCACCTGCTGTCTGTAGCGTCAAATTACCCTACAGAGATAGCTGTCAATCTTCTTATCTAACAAGGCAAGAAAGTGAATAAGCACATTTCCAAAATGTAAAACCAAAAAATAGCTTTTACACTTAAGGACTTTTTGGAAGTAACATTCTAAAGTCACAGCTTGATTGACGAGACACAAATAATGAATTATTTCTAGTTAATATAAAACAGTTAAGTAAATGGATTTATTCTGTCCTAACTATCGGTATACTGATTATATTGCACATACTGTAGACAGTTAGTATGTAATATGGAATTGGGACAGAAGATTTGCATAATCTGTATGGCTGATTTAAATATTGAAAAAAATATAGTAATAATGGTTATGTGCTTGTCAAAATGTCAAGCCCCTGATCCTCTTACCCAGTGTATCTTTTCCTTTATTCACATTGTGCTTCACAGAAGGTTCTTTATGTTCCAATTCTGAAAATCCATCACCTGGTGAAGAGTCCCCTCCTCCTCCTCCGCCACAGTATGAGTTTTCTCAAAAGACTCCAGATGGCTCAGGATCCTTTTGTTGAGACCTATCTGTATGCTTCCTCTGCTCATCTCTGTTCCTTGATACGCACTGTTCAATTACCCATGCACCTGCAGCGCTGGTTTCGATTTTCAGACAGAAGTGTTTGAACAAGCTTTTCATGCTTGTTGCTATAGAAAAAGAGAAGCCGTGTTTAGTCTCCTTACAATCACCAGTTTTAATATCTTTACAATATTCAATATTGGAAGTCAATGTTACAGAGTTATTTTTTGATGGAGCGGTTAAAATAACATCCTTCTCCAAGTGAATGATGAAAGTCCTTAGTAAGATAGAACAATGCAGAGTAGATACACAGAGTTATCTATTTCCTTGGAACGGAGTGTAATTCTTGGACTATGCAATTGGATAGGCTGTTGTGTGACTTTTTCAGGGATTACAGCCGCATTGAGGATTAGAACAGAAATTGTTAAATTGAATTTTGGGGAGGTACAGTGATGATAAAAAGCAATGGTGCTATATGGTATTTTGGCTCAACTTTGCTGAATAGACTTGCTCTTTTTCAAAGAGCAAAAGACCTGAGAGCCGTTTGAAACTGGCAACCCTTTCTGATCCCTTTTCTACAATCTAAAACGGCTTATTCAGCAACAGTTGAGCATCCGGTGGCAGGCTGATTTTGTGTGAGACGTTGTGCACCAAATGTGGAGAAAAGGCTGTCACAGCAGAATAAAAAAGAATGGGTAATTGTGTCTATCCTGGCTGTAATAATGACATAAACAGTAATGATGATAACAGGTGACACTCATCGGCAAACAGATTTTTTTTAAATGCCATTGACTAACTGCAGCCAGAGGAAGTTGAAAAAAAAGAGATTTCTCTGTGGTCTGATGAAGGATTGACGGTGTTAACACATCAACAGTTTTTAAAAATATTTGTTTTAGTTTTCATAACAGGGTCACACATTCAATAGCTTTAACAGTTTGTTGTCTGTCGGCTATCCCCAAAAATGATCAAGAGTTGAAAGAAGGTGTCAGTAAAGATAAACAAAAAGAGGTTTGCACCTAATAAGTACACGTGGTAAATATTCACTGACCAATTTGGTCCATATATGTCTTAATTGGATGCCAAACTTGTTTTTGGTTTAAATAATACTTTTTTTCCGCTAAAACCATGCACAATGAGACCACCTGTGAAAGGCATTTATTGGCCTCATTAAATGTGGTGCCCAAAAACCATATCAATGGATCTGACTCCATTGTGGCAGCATAAGCCCCTGACAAAAAATTAAACATATCCTATCAAAATGGGTTTTTTTAACCCCTGGATCTTTTTCTGTTTTTTTAAAGGAAATAAACCCATTGCATCTCTGATAAACCCTTTGTATGCTACCTGCCCAGCACATAGACAAAGCTAAAGACTACATCTTAAACATAGTGGAGCATTAAGCAGTTAAAGAGACAGATATTTCCCACAGGAGAACAAATCAGAGATTGAAGAGAGTGAATAATTATTGGACTTGCATAGCCAGAAACGTGACTTGAAATAATTGGTAATGTAATAGCACGCCTGATAGAGTTGTAAAGTCAATTATTTGCTTTCACCATATCACCAAAATATGTCAGTGGTTTGTTTACATCTTGTTCGCAGCCCTACGGTGGTTTAAAATAATTATTGCAGCTTTGAGGTTTCAGCTTAGCTGTGCATTAGACCTGGATTATTCTTTTGGAAAGTGAGCACAAATGTTGAAAAAGTAATAGTCTAATCTATCTGTACACAGATTACATGTTTGTATAATTTGCCATTGTGTACAGTCAATGGTCACTACATATGCTAGCCTCCATCAGGCAGGACAGCAGGGGGTAAGTCATTTTGTTGTAATTGCCTTTTATTAAACTGCAGCCACCTACATTAACCATGTTCATATTGCAATCCAGGGTAATTTTGTAGCAATTACACAGCCTTATGTTACTGGCACCAGACCTAGGGGGAATGGCTACACAGCAACAATGGCTACAGACTAGTAAGCACTGTGTAGCTTAAGAAAATCAATAGAGAGCACAGACACTGTATGTTGCTCACGGCAAAGCTTGTTCATTTCTGAGCTGCGCATGAGCAAAGCTAAGACTGACGGTCTCCCTAATGGATCCACAGCAGCGCCCTTGCGCCATCTACTAACTTGGAAGCGTAATAGTGTCAATAAGTTTGTGTAAAGATTAGTTACAATGGTACAAATAGTAACAAAATGGTATGCCTCCTGCATGCGAGAAGCCCATTTCTGTGCAGTCACTGCAGTCTGGACTGTGGTTCTTGTTCCGGTTTCAGGTCAAAGAGTAAATCAACAGGCACGTGTGGGGCTATTCCATACAGAAGAAAGAACGGTGCATACCCTGTTCCCTCATGTCTTGTACAGTTGTACGGGTGAACTATGTGGGACAGGTGATCCTTCCACTCAGCCTTTTTCTCCTCTTGCAAAGTGCAAAGCATTTCTAGATGTTGTGCTAACCCGGCGGAGGTGTGGCTGTTTTATCTAATTTCCTTCTCCTGCATGCCATCTCCCCTGCACGCCGCCCTGCACATGACCACAGATGGGCCCTGCGCGCGCTCTGCACAGCAGCCTGCATGTGTCTGTTTGCACCCTGGCGCCTGCTAGACCAGGTGAACGGAATTAGGCAATCAGAAGCTCACACCCAGGTCAATCAGTGGGTTACAAATACGCGCATCAGTGATTTGACTGGTGTGCAACAAACAGAAAGAACAGCAGAAGCATAAAAGCATCCACTGTGAGGAACTGGGACTTTTGATCGTGACGGTGATCAGATTTTTCACCTGTTGACCTGTTCACCTTTGTTACACTGGTACCTGTTCAACTGGTCAAAATAAATCTTTCTGAGTAAAATCCGAAGTCTGGTGAAGAGCTGTAAAACGGAGCAAACGACGGTAAAGAGACTTTTTTTCACGACTTACCAACAATATAATGAGGACCCACATGGAGATGTCTATAGAGGAACTAAAAGATAACTTTACAGCAGAGGACTCCAAAGTGATGGATGTAAATGAGGAGATTGAGGCTGCTTACATTGCGCAGTGCAAGAAGACTGATGCAAAGGGCACACCTGAGTTAAGCGACCAGCAGAGAGCCAACCTCGAAAAGACGGACAAAGAGTGGGAGCAAAAGATAAAAGAAGTAAAGTACCCACAGTGACACCATGGGCCTCATTTGATGACATGGAACTGACCCTCGTTCTAAAAGCTGCAGAGGCAGAGGGCGAGAACGTCTCCTCCACTCAGCCTGACACACCCCTGGAGGCATATGACTTTATGCTCCACCATGTAGAAAGGCTGGTGCACAAAGCCAAAGAAGCGCACCAGACCTGGAACCGTTGGGCTCCATCAGCTGAGAAGCAAGACTTCAATCGTTGCCTAACGGAGCTCCAAACCCTCCTTTCCAATCTGGTGTCGGAAGGCTGGCCTTATCAGAGCATTAAGAATTAAAGAGGACACCAACAGAGTACCTGTCACAGCTCACAGTGCAGCCCCTGTTGCAGCCATAAAGCTCAAACCCACAGCTTTTTTCCAAGGTTGACCGGCAACCAGCGTGAGTGCAACAGATGGAGGAAAGAATGGGAGGTTCTACAGAAGCAAGGCAAACCAACCGGGTCCGTTGAAGTAAAGAAATTCCAGTTACTTGATAGCCTCGACGGAAGAGTGGCCAAAGAACTACACCTGTCTACTTACACATCAGCAGACAAGATCTTCAGAGTCTTGGAGAACTGCTACGGCAACCAAGCCACTATCGCCAACAAGATTGTCAAGAAGCTAAACGCTATCCCACCTGTCTGTGGTAACCAGCCGAGAAGAATCGTAGAACTCATCCAAGCAGTTGGAAAAGCCCTCTATGATTTAAATGAACTGAAGAACATTTGACAGTAGAAGTGTCCGGTTCAGATGCTCAACGGGATTCCCCTAGGGGTGATAGGGTGTGCTTCGAGAGTGAGCGATTCCGGCCAGCTGCTGGAGTCTCTTGAAAAGGCTGTTCTCCAACTCCTGGCCCTGATCATGATGTAGCTTTTCAGGGTACCCAAAGCGCAGGATGAAATCATGTTAGATTTTGTCAGCTGCTGTATGCTTGAGCATAGCGAGTAAAGTGGTCTATCAGAACTAATGTGTACTCATAGTCACCTTTACTGTTTTCAAGATACAGATAGTCAACAGAGACAAGCTCAAATGGGGCACTGAACCCATAGGTGCTCTTTCTGGAATGCACGCCCGCTTCTGTTTAACACACTGACATTGGGGAATTACACAGTCCTCAATTTCGTGTTGCATAAACGGCCAATAAAACCTTTCTCTCGCCAAGTGGATGACTTTGTCTGTGCCAATATGTCCCATATTATCATGCTGGTGTCTGAGCACAGTAGACTAAAGCTTATTGGGGAGGACCAACTGTTTCCGTTGTCCTGTCTGTACAACATTCCCTTGTCAAGTATGAGTCTGTTCCATTCATGCAATAATCTGCGTGTCTCTCGTGTCATTATTTTCTTGTCTTTATAATTAGGATTCCAGCCTCTTTTTGAGGTTAATCACCTCACAGATGGACGCATCTATCTTTTGATCAGCTCACTTTCAGGAGAGATAACCGGAATGCTTTCATCACATGTGTCATCTGCACCAGAATGCAGAAGCAATGTAGCCACCCATGGCACATCGCTGTCTCTCATGGGTTTTGTCCCCCTGCCAGATGGCAGAGACTACATCTGGTGGTGTTTTCTCTGTGTATGCTTTTAGGTGGTCATGAACTGGATATTGTGACAGGGTGTCAGCGTCTGCATTTTACTTGTCTGGCCGATATCTGATCTTGCCACCCAACAATGTCCAAACTGCATTTAACTTGGCTGTGCTCCAAATATAGGTAAGGGAGTTATTACCCGTGTTCCTGTGAAACTGGATGCATAATGGAGATAATCTCTAAATTTATCACAGATTACTTCACTACTTCAGTGCAAGAAACTCAAGCTTGCCAGAATGTAGATGGTAGTTTTATTGTCTATTGGCATGAGTGTCCTGGAACATAAGCAACTGCTCTGAGTTTGTTTCCCTGTTGTTGATAGAGCACTGCGGAGGGGGGGACTCTCTGGTTAGATTCTCTCTGACGCTCTATTCACTGAAACATTGGCTTAGCTATCCTAGAAAAGTCCTGAATGAAAGTTCAATAGTAGCCTAGAAACCCTAAAGAAGATCTGACCTCGCCCGCATTCTTTGGCTCTCTATCCTTCAAATACACAACCGCCTCCAAGTCTTTTGGGTCAATCTGGACACCTTCACCTTCTAAATAACTCACACAGTTTTTGGGGCGTAGCTTGACACCATGTTTTTGAAGGCGGCAAAGCACTCACCTCACGTCTTCAACATGTTAAAGTTCTTGGAGAAAACGAACATGTCATCTAAGTATGGAGAGCAGCACTCATCCCTCAGATCATCAAGGACTCCCTCCATGCACACTCCCTTCATGGAAAGTTGAATGAAATGGAAGTCGGATCCACTACAGCCCCCAAGGCGTGCTAAAGGCAGTCAGGTGTCTAGAACTCTCATCGATAAAACTCTGGTAAGCACTGTCTTGGTCGAGTATGGAGAACCACAAGTACCCCCTAAGGTTAACAAGTGGAAGAGGGTGGCGGTCAGGGATGGTTTTGCGATTCAAGTCCCTAATGAAGGATAAGCAATTGAGCGCAGATCAATGTGTATCTTTTGCGCTCCCAAATCACCCACAATCCTATGCGCGGGGCTATGCAACTATTTAAGTTTAGCAATTCAAATTCAAATATAAATGATTAAACTTCGGTTGGCACATATTTCAGCCCATAGAAATCACTATCAGAGAGTTAAATGTGTAAATTTCCCTGACATAAACAGTCCGTGAGGGGGAGCCACAGGTGGCAGTACACAGATCCATATTGGCTTCTTCATTCAAAAGAATAACTGGCCCACAATGAATACCTGTGTGCGTTGAACACATTCCTTTTCTTAACGGTTGAGGATGTGAGTGGGGGGTATTAACAAAAGGACTGTGAAGATCTCTATAAAAAAGAAACCCCAGTGCCCATCAATCTGAAACAATACATATAATGTGATGAGTGTATCTTGACAAAATCTAAATAGAAGTGTCTGAGGGATAACAAGGAATAGGTGGAGGCAATCGCTGTGGCGTGGAGCTCCCGGGTCTTTGAATCGACACAGGCTGATAGATGGCGCTCGGGCTGACAGCGCCGACACAGTAACTAAATCACAAAGAGGAGGGGCAGGGCTGATAAAAACTGTGGGACTGTCACACTTTTTCTGATTAAGGTTCTCTTCTAGCCTCTTCAATGAGAAGAAGCAGTACTTGGTTAGAGAGAGTTTTAGAGATGCTGGAGGGAGGTAAAGAACAATAGTTAAATATTGTAACTCCAGATTCTATGAAACTAGGCGCAGCCCTCTAAGGCTGTTGCTATTGGGTTAATCCCTTGCGCAGTTGTGAAGATTTTCTTTCCCGCCCTTGCGACAAGCACGGGCCTCAACTATGTCTGCAGATACTGTATATTACATGAGGGGACTCGTTCAGCTCCCAACATCAACATTATCTTCAGCTAATGTTATTGGAGCAGGTGGCCCAAATCTCATAGAATCTGGAGTTACAATACGTAACTATCATTCTATTTCGTATAAGCTTAGCCTTCTAAGGCTATTGGGTTAGGGCAAAGCTGATATAGTCAATGCCCCCTGCAACACAGGGTCCACAAACAGAACATAGACCAACTTCTTCCCCAGTGCACTGACAGATGATTGTATCAGATAATATCTTATTTTGAGAAAAGTCATGATTGCGGGAGTGCCTGATTAGTAAGACTTGTATCACTATTTAACAATTATGGGACACCCGTGTTCCTCTCAGCCACCCAGTGCAAGAGGGATGAGGACAGCAGGCCAAACACACATGCAACGGCTTCATTTGTCGTTAAGTGTAGATAGTGGGTCATGGAGGGCTTGGACATATCATGCAGATAGAACCGGATGGGCATGAGGAGGCCCAGGAAGCTTTTTGTGCAGATGTCAGCTACCGTCATGCCCCTGAAAAGGGCCGCAGATGCTAACAGAGCCCTTGTAGAATGCGCTCTAACAAAAATCATATAGGAGGGCTCTTAGCCAGGGTTGGTGGGAGAAGGCGTCGGCACCGAGAGGTGGATTATTCCTTGTGTTCAAGGAAAACCCCAGTGCGCATTGTGTGTTTTCTGGCTTTCCCAAACCTGCTCCACAGCGTTTGAACAATAGTGGGATTTAATTTCCTGGATTGGTGGCCATGGTGGAGGCAGTGCTTTAGCAATGCTAAATTGTTTTGCGCTGTGAAGCCCTGGGCTGTCAGAGACCTGAGGGCAGACCTGATCCCGGGGGGACGGAGGCAATGGCTTGAAAGGTGAAGGTGGCCTTTGGATGCAAGATGGAAGCCTGGCTCTGCTCCAAGGGAGAGACTTAAGGAAAACCCGCTTCTGTGTTGCCTTGAACCCGAGTAAACGAGGCGTAGTGAGAGACCGGAGTTTTCAGTTGGGAGGTGAGTGCCAAGCCGGAGCGAGCGGGCCCAGGCAGGACTCACAGTGTGGGTGGAGATCCGACAGCAGGTGGTAGCCAGTCTGGCAACCGGTACAGAAGCAAACACCACTAGAGGTCTTTATTTAGAAGTCTTTATACTGCTAGCTGAAGAAAAAACCTGGAGCTGAAGAGCAGGTCCGCTCATGTAATGTACAGTATCTGTGGACATAGTTGAGGCCCGTGCTAGTTGCAAGGGCGGGAAAGAAAATCTTCACGGCTGTGCAAGTGCCTAAATAGCCTTAGAGGGTGAAACCTGCACGCAATAGAACTTCCTTCTCATCCCAATTATCCTGATGGTTCTGCGGGAGTAAAAGACTGTCTTGTTCGATGCGCGTTCATTCACATTTTTATTTTTTGGGGGGTGGAAAACAAAATGTTGTACTTGCTGTTACATATATTATTTTCAGTCAGTTTAAGAGATTAATTACAGTACTATTTGAAATGTATTGCAGCATTTTTAAATCCAAAATAAATCAGGCTGTAGATTTTTATGAAAGATTGTTGATGATGTGCTCACTTCAAATAGACGCCTATGCAATGAACATAAAAGTGGTAAGCATTTTGGTGGAACCTTAAGAGTCCTCTAAAAGAAAATGCCCTTGAAAGAGACCAAACTGTGTGAAGAGCTACTCTTTGTGGTTTAAGGTGGCGCACACACCCACGTGCACTTGTGAGTCATCTGCCTCTGCAACAGTTGACAGTTGGCTCAACAACTTTTATGGAGCAGCAATTAAGTAAACTCCCTGTTGTGAAACCAGATTTGGCAACAACATTCTGTATTTGATTTAAAGCTGCTGTTTGTTCAAAGTGTATCAAGTATACATGTTTTAGTTATCCCTCCCTAATTAGAGACATGTGAAACCGCAAACAAATGTATTTGGGTTTATTCCTTCCTATGCATTAAAATGAAATGTGATAAATGCAAAAAATGTAAAATGTTACATAATTTTCTTAAGGAGCAATAAAACAATAGTTTTACAATCCATATTTTTCATTAGAAAATAATCTGTAGTGAGATGATATTTCAAATTTAATAATTTGTAACAAATATTTTGTAATTTTGTCTTGTATACTGTACCTTTTGATTAAAGAGAAATGCAAATATCACAAGTCTACAGGTTAACACTTTAAAATATTTTGAATGTGTAGTTGAGACTTTGTCTATCAAACTGCTGGCCACTGCCCAAAAAACTCAAACAATAACACATATTAGCACAGATGGAAGTGCAATTGGAACACAAATACAGAGAATATAAACAAATTAATATCAAGTGAATGGGAGGAAGAACAGATGCGGTATTAATTTACTCGCTGTTAATCCAATACTCAACGGCATGCCACACACATCTTCCCCTTTGGCATGAAGGTCCGTTGACGTAGAATTGGTATTCTTCTGCAGGCACAACTTTCTGGGGTAAATATTTATAGAGGGGACTGGCACGAGGTGATAAGGAGTAGGGGTCCATTCAGGATAACACAGGGGGATTTAAACAGAATATTTAATCAGGCACTAGTTTGTAAATCTGGGACAATAACATTTCAAAGCTTTTAAAGGCCTACCTTTAAGCATTCTGGCAAAGGTCAAGGAGGATTTCTACAAACTTATTCCTGGAGAAGCATGCTATTTGGGGCTGTTTTCACAGGTTTGTACAAAAACATGGCACATGTGTTGTCCCAGAATACAGTGCACTGGGGGCTGCCAGATGAATATAAAATGCTATCTGAAGACACACAACATTCTTAATAAAAACTAAACTTGCAGCTGCATATTCTGATATGGATACATCACAGGCAGGGCTGTAAGTTACGTGTTGCTGCTGTAAATGGTTGCTTCACTATTGCTTTCAAACAACAAACAATTTCTTTTTTTGACTTTGACCCACAGGGGTAGCCACCACATGAGGAAAAACACCAAAAGGTTATGATGGGAAAATGTGATCAACATGATTCCATACAACAGTTAACGGAGTATATGCTATGAATCCATCCTTCATTTAATGCTCAACATGGGAATAAATCTTCAGTGCCATGTCACTGCAGTTTTCATTTTACGTGAGCTAATCATTTTTCAGGCTTCACAAGGTATGACAGGCAAAACAGAGCAACAGAGAACTGTGATTAGTTATGGTTCATAGGAATTAAATGAAGGCTATATCTGTTTCACCAGGCATCTGTCCATTTGTTTATTTATATAATAATTAATATAATTAATTATTTTACACTTTAGAATATTTAAATATGTGAGTGGAAGGTAGCTCAATCTCACCAAATCAAATAAATTCAGTCAAATGCTGAGATGGCAGCTACTGAGATCTTAGCTAATTAGCATTAGCTTAAAGATTTTCTTTTCTCCATCATGTTTTGGAAGTAACATTTGCCTCATTAAATTATGTGGAAAAACTGACCAAAGTACATTTGTGAAATAGATCTTTTTCATTTCAAGATAAACTGAAACAAAAAAAAGTATTACATTTAGTTTTAAGCTAAGGTTAGCTGTGGCTATCTCAACAGTTAGCTTTTACTTGCTGTACAGTAGCTCTCTCTCAATTGTCGTTTAGTCAGCAGTTTCTCTGTGGCTGATGGTGCAGTATGTGCAATAGTTGGTTCTATAGTCTAAAGATGACAAAGCTAGAGATCTGCAGCTGTATACAAAGCCAATATTCAGTAACTGCACAGCCCATGCTTTAGCTTGGTTTTTAGCTCACCTGTTACTGGAAATTCAAAAACCTGTTTTCATAGAAATTACACATTTCTAGGTTACATTTACAGTTACACTACATTTACAATTCTTAACTCAATTTTGTCAAAATGTGTTACAGTGTTTGCCTTTTTAGGACTTTTTTTAAGGGCAATATTCTACTATTCTACTGTTTTAAAGTTATTCATGATACCTACCCGAATATACCACATTTAAGATTCATTGGAAAAATGTGGACATTTCAGCAGCATTATAATACAACAGTAAAGAACGAGCGCTGTCAACTCCAGTGCATGTTAGAATGACTCTGAATGACAATAAGTGTGTGGACTGCTTTATTATCAGGATCTACACATGTTTTCGAACTGATTGAGGAAAAAAAAAAGAGTTTATTTAACCAATAAAATATTGAGTGTGAGACAGTATGAGCTTTTTAAAAGAGATGCTTGGCAATAAGGACCCTACTGTGACAGATGGCTGAGGGAGGTAAGGGAATAGAGGAGAGCAACAGATCAGATCTGACTCGGGATTGAAGGATTGGAGGAAAAGAGTTTTTGGAACTCAGGATAAAAACATGGGCAATAAGAGGAGGGATTGCCGGATTGACTCCAAACATGAATTAAATAACTTTAATACATGTTTGGAGTGGTCTGAGAAGCAAAAGTCGTTCTGGCGGTTTCAACAAGTTTCCACAAACACAGGTCACTTCATTAAGACGCTTTTAAGTACATAGTCGTGCTGCGTTTAGTTTTACATTGAGAGCCTTGTGTTGATCAGAATGTGTTGCTTCACACCTTGAACCCAGGTCATTCTTATTTGCATGCAATTACAAGTTGCGTTAGTTATGCAAACAACATGGCTGCTTGATTTTGCATAAGCTTGCAGACGGCTCGCTTCAAATATGATTGGTAGACCTGGCAACACAGAGCTCTTTGCTGCCTTAATTAACCCTGATCAAGCTTGCATTCTGTTCTGATTAGTATAAATGGCATTGCTATGGAGAATCTTGCATGTACAAATGATTCTGTGATAGCTTCATGATGCATGGGAAATTGGGCCATAGTAATGCATAGTTATTAGTTGTGCAGGCCCAAGAGAAAATGACAGAGAAGTAGAGGGAAAGCATATGAACATGCCACTTTGATGGTAATGCTTGCATGAATACATCAATACTTGATTTGTATTATTTATAAAAAATTGTTGAATGATACTTGATTAGCTGCAAAGTTTGTGACATCTTGTAACAGCGTGAAGTTCACTAACTCCCACTGATTTGAAATAATTTCCCCCCACAGATTTCTTAGCTTGGGGGGGGGGTTCTCTCTCATTCTTGGCATGGTGCTCCTGACCCATGAGCCAGGCTTAATTAGTTTAATGCTTCATCTGTTTCTCAAGATTTAACACTTAACGCCATCTGTTGTGCTCAAGTACAACCCACCTGCTAGTCCAAGCCTCGCCACCTGATTTTTAAGCCATGTCTTCTTAATCCGCTCCACCATCCTCTTACCCTCTCGGCCCTCCTGAGGGAGTCTGTGTTTTTAGACTCCAGGTTGGGGAATAGAAATTTTCCAATCATTCTAGTTCATTGGGTATTCAATCTTGTCTTATTTTCTCTCTCTCTCCCACTTGGAAGAGCTCTAAAGCCTCTCCAAGCTTGATCTTC
The DNA here is from genome assembly GCF_013103735.1 of Etheostoma cragini. Taxonomy (NCBI): domain Eukaryota; kingdom Metazoa; phylum Chordata; class Actinopteri; order Perciformes; family Percidae; genus Etheostoma; species Etheostoma cragini. Next base: position 13,679,151 of record NC_048412.1, read on the forward strand.
AAGATCGGAGCAACTATCTGCATCATCTTCCTCCCTCTGTAAATTGTTTTTCCACACCTCCGCTGACTTGTTGTAAGCCATCAGTATGATTTAGTGAGTGATGCTTTGCTGCTTCTAGTCCCATCTGTAGTGAATCAGAAGGAGACTAACAAGGAGGGCAGCAGTTAGAGAATATCTTTCTTTCCTTAACAAAATAAGAGGAGCTGTTCTATTTTTAGGAAGAAGAAAGAAGGTATGGCAAGTGCAAGAAGTTTTAAAACCGCACTGTTACACTGCTGTTACACTATTGCACTACTTAAAAAAGAACTTAAGTAGGACCACTTATTAGGATTATTATTTCCAGTGTATTTAAAGGGTATTTACGTTTTTTCTCAACCCTATTTTCCTATGTTTTGTGTCTAAGTGACTGATGGGAACAGCAATCTTTGAAATTGGCCCAGTACTGAGCAAGAACGCTGTGAGCAGCAGCCGTAGACCGGCTGCAATATTTTCAGATGTAAATCGGTAAACTATGTGTTTATTTCAACACAGAGTAGAGTTGTGATGGTTAATAATGTGGAAGGAAGACCCAAAATGGCTTTTTATAGTTTTATTTTGTTTATGTCGACCTTGAATAAAGTTTGCTTTACTATTCTAAAACTACTGTTTGTTTGCACTCTGATGGCTTTAGCAAGTGCAATTTTGCGGAGGTTTTAATCTTTAAAAAAAGAATCTTACTCTTCAACAGAAAGGTTGACCTCCTTAGAAATCCTTTACATAATGTTGTCAGACACTTACAATAATAATCGGAGCCTGCCAGTGGCAAAACAAGCACTTTTGTCAACGTGAATGGAAGGTGCACAATTGCCCTATTAACTTACATTGTAGCTTGTTTTGCTGACTGCCAACCGCAGCGGTCTTGCTTAATACTGGACCAATTTCAAAAATTGTTGTTCCCATCAGTCACTTAGACACAGAAACATAGGTAAATCGGGTCCAGGTTGAAAAACAAAACAGATCCAAAACCCTTGAATCTAGACCAAAGGCACTATAACCTTGATGCACTTGAAAAACTTCAAATGGCTTGTACATGTAACTCACCAAGCTTTTCATTGTGGAGATAAGTTGTTATATGGATGCTTATTTATCTTTCAATCTTGTTATGAACAACTTGTCCACCTCCTAGGGAGCAAAGGTCAAGCCTGGGTTCAGTCATCAGAAAGAAAGTGCAGTATTTTCTTTTTTTCTCCCATCCAGGGTTGTTTGCCACCTTGCGCGATAATGACTTGATATTACTCAATATTAATCAATGTGCATTAAAAGGGATTGTTTAGATATTACATGAAAGCATGATGAAGAAAAATAAACAGCTTGCTGTACACTATCCTCAGCTCCACAATGGGGCACATGGAGTGCACTTCAATTTAAGCCCAACTGTGTAAACATCTACTTTAGTGGGAGCTGAAATATATGCAGTGTAGGGGAAGTATATTTGCACTGGATTTGATGTGAATGCAAATATTGTTTCTATGTAGGAGCTCTGTTATTTGAATAATGCAATAATATGCTGTTCAACCCAAAGATGGCATATGAATTTATCATAAGAGAAATGCCATGGCATCTTGGGTTGAAATCCTAGTACAGGATCCTTTAAATGCATGATCCACATGTAAACAAAAGTTAAGCCTCATCATCAAAATTCAAGACTAGAACCTGATATCTGTCACGCAATGATAGAATACAGGGACTAAACAAAAACAACAGACAACATTTACATTTATTATTAATGTTGGAGAGAGATGCAGTTCTAGGCCCAGAGAGGTTTTGGATGGGAGTGACTGGATGGGTTACTGCTTTGTGGGAGGTCAGGAGTTTCTGTGGAAAGGAGCTTTGGGAGCTTGAGATGTGCTTTCTTTACACAGTGCAAATGACAACTATTGGATGGATTTCCATAACATTTGGTGCAGGCATCCATGATGCAAAGAGAATGAATGATAATAATAAAAAACAAATAATAAACCATTATTAAGAGCTGCCCGGCTCTCACTTTCCTGAGTTGTAGGAAATCTATGTTTATCAGTGGTCCCCAGGCAACGGTCTCCCGCTGCGCATAGCCTTTTAGCCAACTACTCAGCCTAAACTCATGGCAATTATCCCTCTGGCTACAAGTGGCATTTTTACGTGTACTGTTGTACATGTTTATTAATGTGCATCGGCCTGAAATATTTAATTAAAAAATCAAACACCTAGTTCTAGTCCACCTGCTGTGCCCACAACTTCAGATTCATTGACAATTTTAACCTGTTTTGGAACCTCTCCTCCTTTTACAGGAACAATGGTGTCCACCCATTTTAGCTGCGTGCTAGCATCTAACATGCTAATACAGCACGCAGTACAGTCCGCCCCATGTGCTAAGTAAATATGTAACATGTTCTCGCATTTTAAATCGCTTAGTAGCTGAGACGTTTTCTGCAGCTTTTGACCAAAGGGCAGTTCTGCCTTTCTCATGCTGATTTTAATTGTCTGGTCCACTTATTCAACACATATTGCTTATCAATTTTGGATAAAGTGGCTCCAAGTAAAATGCAACGTGTTTTCTCTGTCAACTCATCCCCATGGCTAAACGACATAATTCGCTGTTTTCGATGCACATGTCGGAGGGCGGAACGACTGTGGAAATCCTCCAAGCTTAAGATCACCGGCTGTATTTAAAAGACCTTTTGACTGAATACAACAACATGGTTAAAGAGGCGAGGACATCTTTGCTACCCTCATTTCTTCCAGTAAACGTAACCCTAAAGTCCTTTATGAAACCATCAAGAATATTGTCAATCCTGCTCCTCCTGAAGTGCTGATGTTGAAGTGACTTTCCCTATTTCTTTGTAAATTAAATTAGTGATGTCAAAAATGGCATTATCCCCTCTTATACTCCCTATTTGGTTTCAATGATCTGGCCTCCAGTCTTAAGTTGTTTTGCTACGATTTTGCTAACGGAACTGGCTGATCTGGTTAGCAGTATGAAATCTTCCTCAAGCCCAGTAGATATTATATCACATTCCTTTTTTTTTTTTTTTTTTTATGTTCTTGGGTCAGTGAATACTTGGGTTCTCTTTATATTCAACAACTCTCTGCAATCTGGTTGTGTTCCTTTGTATTTTAAACATGGCAGTTGTTAAGCCACTGCCAAATAAATCCAACCTGGATACATCAATTCCTGCTTATTATAGGTCCATTTCCAAGATGCCTTTTATTTCCCAAATTTTAGAAAAAGTTGTTGCTAAACAGCTCATTGTTGTCTTAAAAAAACACATGTTAGACACATTTCAATCTGGCTTCTCTCAGAAACACTTAACCAAAACCGCTCTTCTTAGTGTCCAATTATTTATTAATGTCCTCTGACGTGCAAATGCTCGGTTTTGGTGCTGCTGGACCTAATAGGAGCTGTTATTACAGTGGCTCTCTGAAGATATTTGTCCTCTCTCTAGGCGTAAACTACAATCAGTGGTATCTAAATTTATCTGGAAAGGCAAGCGGTCGCGACTTAAGATGTCTACTGATGATGTCTAAGAGGAGAGAGGATGGTGGCCTCTCAGTTCCCAACTTCAAATATTACTTCTGGTCCTTTGTGTTGAGGCTCCTTCTCACTTGTTTTGCCCGGTTTTGTCTGTTTGCTGGCGTACATTAGAAAGTGCTATGACAGAGCCTTGGTCACTCCATGATGTTCTTTTTGCTAATGTTTCTAACAAACAGCTTTGGCCCCGTGATCTCACAACTTATTAGGACTTGGCGATTGGTTGAAACACACTGCCATATAGCTTGTAACTGGCACACATCCCCCCCTATATTCAATAATACAGCACTCCTGATTGGTGAGAGGCCGATAACAGCCCCACAATGTGAACAGGAGGGGCTCGATTATCTAAAAGACATTTTCAGCGAGGTTGACTTATTGCCTTTTTCGGACTCGCAGAACGCATTCTGCCATGTTCCCTCTTTTTTCTTTTACCTTCAATTAAGATCAGCACTCAAGGCGTACAGCGTCCCCTTGCAGAGGCCTTTGCCCATCCATCCTATCTGAAAGTTATTTACTCTGCAGCCTAAAAACTTAGGGATGGTATCTAGGCTTTCTCAGTTTTTAGTGATATCTGGCCACTCTGCCCTTCCTATTGAGAGGATCTGGGCACAAAATTGCCCAGCCCTGTGTAACGATCTCAACTGGCATGATGCATGGTCTAGCATTCCAGAAGTATCTCGTAATCCAGATCATCAGCAGATTCACTACAGTTTCATTCAAAGGTCATATCTCACCGCCGTGATAATCCACCACATGAAAATAACGAACAGCCCTTTGTGCACTTTCTGTCCGATAAAAGCACAAGGCAAATATCTTCATATATTCTAGGACAGGGGTGACCACACTTTTTCAGCTTGCGAGCTACTTTTAAAATGACCAAGTCAAAATGATCTACCTACTATAAAAAT
>NC_048412.1:13683711-13690150 GCF_013103735.1 Etheostoma cragini
TTTTTAATGCCATGCGATCTACCCCCACCGCCTTGGCGATCGACCGGTAGATCGCGATCGACCTAATGAGCACCCCTGTTCTAGGAGTGCTCTCCCATTGGTTGGTTCTGGAACAGTATTGCATCCAAAATGTCTGCCTTGTTTAATGTTACTGTGCCTGTTACTGTCACTGGTTTGATTTAGAATGATCTGTCAACCTTTCAACTCTCTGAAACTCAGAAACATGCTGTATTTGCTGGACTTACAGCTGCAAAGAAAATGATTGCAACCCGTTGGAAACCATCCCACGACCTGTCAATCCATGCATGGACCAGTTGTTTTTGTCTCCCTCCCTCCTATCTTTCCTCTCTATGTTCTATTCAATTTATTTATTTATTTATTTCTGGCCCTGGAATGCTTCTCTGTCTCAGTGTATTGTTTGTAATTTTGTTGCTATTTAATATTTCTAAAAAAATTTGATCACAAATAAATTTAAATCGGCAATGCTAACGCTAATTACAACTGTTATGTGATGAAAACTGCCACCACTGTCATGTGTTGCAAATCACAAAATTAAATAGAACTCTCACATGTGTTTTTTTGGGAGTTATTAGCAACCAAAGTATTTTGTTGTTTAGGTATTAGGATGTGTTGCAAAAATGGATGGATTTTTGGTACACATTGTCATGTCTCCCTCACTATAAATTGTAATAGTTCTAAGAGGTCAAATTTATTATTTGTCCAATACTTTAGTTTATCCTCAAATCCCCGCAAAACTGACACTCCCATTAGCCACAATTGTGCTAGTGCTAATTAGCAAATGTTAGCATGCTAACATGCTAAACTAAGATAGTGAACATGGTAAACCTCAAACCTGCTTTCATTAGGATGTTAGCATTGCAAGGTTACTAGCCTGGCTGAATACTTTTAAACTTGTTTTCAGGTACACTTCAAAATCTAGCAAGTCTTGTATAGCCGCAGGAAAAAAATCTGCTTCAGTTCTCATCTTGCTCACTTATCAATTAACAAATAATCTAAACTCAAGGTTCAGTTACAATTCCAGAGATGTCAACCCTATTCTGCAAGTGTGACTTGTTTCGCTATCCGTATCTTTGCCTCATGCTAGAGTGTAGAGAGCAGTGACGTACACATGGCTTTAAATAGTTCATAACAGCATGGGGCCAATTTTTTTTCTTTTGCATCTAAATGGAGTTCTGCCACTGCTGTTACACTGAGACTAACTTTTCTCCTCTCTGTATTTTATACTTTCACTTTCAAAGCCCTCATTTTGTTCTTTCATAATTACTCCCAACAACAACTTGCATACATTAGCATAATGTCCTTGCATAGCATTTATGTGCCTCTTGTTAGCGTTCTGCAGCACTGCCATAGCAATGCAGAGGTCATCCTTTTCCCAGAAGTGGTCTGTGTCCCACCTGCTAGAATCTACTTCTTTTGTGTTGGATTCAGTATAGCTTAATTTGGAAGATTTAAAGAAGAAGTCTGATACCATTTCATCCTTTCATCCTATTATTATCAACAAATCCTGTGAGAAGACAAAAAACAATAAATTATCCTATTCACAAGCCCTTTCTGTGTATCCAATCCTGAAACGGCTCACACTTCTTACCATAAATATTCACTGTTGTCTGACAGAGAGACATTTGCATTGGATGGCATATTCTTTCATTTCAGTGCATACACTAAGTGCAGTGTATTCCTTTCAGCCCATCAAACTAGAAAAGCAGTGTATACATTGAATTGCATCCCTGAGCATGCCCAGTGACTTTTGCACAACACGACATATGGGAAAAAGGCCTTCATACACACAACCTCAAACAAGGATGTTTTATTAAATTCCAAATATTACCAAGACTCCACCATTCCTAAGTAAAACCACACAAAATGTGTCCAGATGTTTCTCACATATGGCACAGATGCCAGTTCTCAGAAGCTTTAATTTCTTCATGCATGCTTAAATCCATCCCTTTTGATCCTGCATTTTAAGTCATGACCTCTAATGCAGAACCACATGCTTTACTTACCATCCTTGGCTAAATGGCGATCCTTAATATTTATTTCCCTCAAAAAACAATTCTCACATATTGAAAAGTGACTATTGACTCAAAGATTAAAATGTGACTGGAAGATTTTAATCAACACCCCACATTTAGCCAAAATGCTTTTGGAAAAAAGCTTTATTCTATCAAAAATAATTTCATAGAAATTGCCAAACCCTTAAGCACATTAAGGAGCTTGAAATTAGAAGGTAATCTTCATTTCATTTTCAGATTTCACACAGTATCATGCAGATGTGAAAAATAGTTTGTGAGGGAATTTGTTTGGGTTAAGGTAACCTTATCGACACCCTCCTCCGTTTTCTTTTTTTGCTATAAGTGTTCCTATGTTTTTCAGTAACTAACTGAATGTCATTTGGTTTAATAATTGTTAAACTGTGTCTTATCAGACAATTATCAGACTGTGCCCAGTAGGCTATCTGAGACAATGTTTTGGTCTTCTTCAGAGGATTTGTTGATAAAAAAGTGACGCATTATTATTTCAAAAGTACTTTCCAGCAATACAGTACTGAATGACCTGAAAATGTTTTTCAAAACCATGTCGCATCTGAGGTCCAGTTTCTTTAGCTGATCTTACTTTTCTAAGATGAAGTGATCACATGACCAGAAATGGGAACCAGTTTGGGTTCAAATAGGGAGGGTGGCCCATTAAATGCAAATCTATCCACATGACTTGTGGAACGAGGACAATGGAAACTTGAAACACATCGTGACCGACTTATTGAGTCTGTCTTTGGCCAACAAAAAACACCCAAAACCAACAAAGAGATGTTAGGAGCCATTTCTGTCCACATGATGTCTTAAAGCTGCTCCTGTTTCTTAGTGTCACTTGTTTACACTTTAATGACAAAATGTAAAGCTTTAACGTGTAACTTTTTGATATTCATAAATGTCCATTATATTCAAGCCCATGCTAGATTAGTTGATACAAAGCTAATAAAGACTCTCAGCTCCACACAACTCTCTCTGTATTTCTTAGCACGACTATGTTTAGAAACTGATGTTGTCCGCCGATTTTTTTAAGTGAGGATAGGTACCTCTTCTGAAGAGTTTATCATGTCCTTTTAATCCACCGTGGCCTCCTGGCTACTAGCAACTGCATTGGGGAGGGGTGGAGCTGGTGCGCACGCCAACAATGTTGTCATTACTTAAAATTCCTCATGGGGGCAACAGAAACTATGCACTTTAAGTGTGGTCTCTTTGAACTAATTCTAACTCTATTTATTTCAACAATACTGAAACCATTTTGAAATCTTAGCTCTGCTATGTATGTCTGAGTTGCAGGCTTTATTTTTAGAAAAAGTCAGTTGGTATGTGAGTTCAAGATGTCATTAAATGTTTACAAATGCTTCAGATTACAGGGACAAAAGGTTTAGTTTCTTTTAAAATCAACCAGGAGTTATTTCAGGTGGTGGTTCAGACACAAATCACCGAAGCACTACTTAATACACACAACATGAAATCAATTTCAACTCAGTTGTTGGCAAAAGAATGATGGAGAGCGAGAGAGAGGATGTGTTGAAGAGTTGCACGTGGCGAGGCCGATTCACAGAAATATTGAGAGATGTTTTTTTTACAATGTGTTTAAAAAAAAAAAAGTTTTGTGTGTGCACAAAATGTACAGTAAAGTCAGCTGGTGGAGACTAAATATGCAGTCAGAAAAATCTAAGGAGCAGCAAAAAATATTTTCACAGTAAACTGTATCTCACATCAACCCCAGACTAACAGCAGTCAGCCAAACCTCATGGACACCTCAGGGACTCAGGGAAAAAGCAACCCAATCTTGGGGCCAAATACCTCCATTAGTAGGTGTTTAATTTTATTTTAGGACCATATGTCACATTCCTCCCAGGTAGTTAAGCATTCTTCGAGCCATACTGGCTTGCATTCGTTGACAGAATGCTTAAACATTCTGGTTTGTGACATTCAACAGATTTAAAGACAAAACAAATTTGACCTTTTAGAGTTTTATTGCATTTAGAGGCAGACACATTGAAGATATGCCAGGACTTTCTTCACACAGTGATTTTTGTCTGTCTCTGTCAGTGAGGGCTACTTGTGCTATTGTTTTCTCGGGCTATGCTATTTCTATATATATATATATTTTTTTTTACAGCTTAGACTTAAAGTACACTCAGGTTATTAGGTTTCTGTAGATTTTTCTTTTTTTTTTTTTTTTTTTTTTTTTTTTTTAATGAGCAACAATCTGGGCTGTTAGCCTGCTCTCGCGGTTTTATACAATGCCACACCTTTATACTCACGAAGGCTAGCAGCATGAAAATGTCTGGCAGTTGGTCAGTCCGCCAATTTAGTGAAATCTGAAATACTTATAACTATTTAAATGGATTGCGAGTCTTGTACAGACATGCATAGTCCCCAGGGGAGGAACCCTACTGACTTTGGTGACCCGCTGACCTTTCCTCTAATGCCACTTTTGAGGTTGACAAGTTTTTTGTGAACATGATAGATAGATAGATAGATAGATAGATAGATAGATAGATAGATTGCCTTTATTATTAGACTCACGGTCCATAAAAAACATCAACAACAAAAAAAGATACAGATACACAAGACAGACACCAATTAAATAAGACAGCTATGCCAGTAATCCCATAAGGGGGACTGGTATCGCACAGCACTGAACCCCCGCTCAATCAGATGTGGAATGACAGAGTTATGGATGGACAACATGGATGGATTTTCATAAAATTTTGCACAAACATTGATGGGATGAACTGTAGTTAGGTAATCTCTTACCTTTAAATATTTTCAACATTTTAAGTTGCTAAGTATTTTGTTATATGACCAGATTATTATTATATTAGCATTTGTGAGCTTATATTAGCATTTACTTTAGATAAAAATAATATCCCCTAGCTTGGCTTTAAACTTTTAAGATTGTTACATATAAAGCTAATCTGTCTGCCCTTCATATGCAGATTCACACCATTTCAACGATTAATTCATCTGGCCTTTGTGAACATGTTACCATGCTGATGTTAGCATAGAGCTCAAAACACCGCTGTGCCAGACTAGTCCTACAGCCTCTGTACACACTAGCATGGCTGTAGACCACTTATATAGTTACCTCTAGAGTCTGCTGTGAAACTTTGTTCAGAAGTTAATGGACTTTTCTTGAAATAGTCAAGAAGGCAAAAGGTTGAGCACAGTCTCCACTGTGCCAGGCAGAGGGATAATTTATGTACCAACCTTTCTTTCAGCTCTGTTCCCTTCAGAAAGCTCCCATTATGACAAACGGCTTAGGCTGCAGTGCAGAAGAGGACACTTTTTTTCTAATTCACTCTGAAAAGGAACTTAAAGCAAGTTGACATTAACATACTGAAGCCTCTGTTGCATCATTCAGCAGCTAAAAGCTGACTGCTTTTGCAAAGCATTTATCTTGTTAGTTTTGGTGCTTTGATGGAGATTGCTGTGAATGGCTTTGTTTAAGGGTGGATGTCCCTTTCCTCCTCAAATGTTTAATTACCTCAAATTTAGCAGCCTAGCTGCCCATTCCAGGGTGAGCTCAGTAAACACTTTGTGCAACCCTTCATTTTCTGGAATCCACTGTGTTTGACTATAAAAAACATGTCTGCCAATGCACGTAATCTTAAAAAAAAAAAAGGCATAAAATGGAGGTTTATGCCGTAATGTGGAGATCCAGGGTTCGAATTCGAGGCAGGCAAAAAAAAAAAAAATGCTTATATTATCTTTGCTTAATCAGGAAGGAAAAAGATTGACTATATGTTAAAGAAAAAATAAAACATGTTTTCTAAGACTCCTCAAAAGGATGCCAAGCGAATCATTATTTGTTGACAACTCTTCTCTGGCAGCAGGGTATTACAAGGATCATTTTATCCACCAGATGGTTATCGCTAGTACAAATCCTTTATTATATTTCTTTAAACTTGGTACCTCCATTCGCTCCATCATCACATCCACCCATCAAAACAGGTTTGAATTATGTTTACAATACTTTTAACAAAACCTTAGTTCCTCAATTAAGTTTACATACAGTGCTGCTTATGAGTATAGAAACCCCTGCTGAAGTTGACTAAAAAGAGGAATAAAAACAATTATCTTCTGGAAATTGATCTTACTGCTTAATCAAAAAAATGAGGAAAATCCAAACTTTAAGGGCACCAGTTTTCTTTGCGAATGAACAATGTATCATAAATAAATAAAGGTTCTTCTTTAAAATACAGGGGCGTGAAAGTCACCCCTGTGTTAAATTAAAATAGCCCCACATCATCATAAACCCTTCACCATACCTACAGATTGACATGGGGTACTTTTCATAAAATCATCTCTCAATGCAAATCAACCCAGCAATTAGGCTAACTGAAATAAAACCATGCCAATCTCTGGGTATGTGATGATGG
>NC_048412.1:13690160-13722265 GCF_013103735.1 Etheostoma cragini
GGGCTATTTTATTTCCAAAGGCCAAAGGAACTTTATCAGGATGCATAGTATCCTGGACATATGAAATAACTGGCCTTTAAAAATAAAACTCTGCCTGCCTCTTTGGGAATTTAACATAGGAGTTTGTATACTTGTGACCCCTGTAATTTAAGGAAGAATATTTATCTATTTACAATATATTAGATTTTATTGCTTTATTTACATTCATTCACAAAGAAAATTGGTCTCCTTAAAGGTTGGATTTTCCCTAATTTTTTAATTAAGGCATTAAGATCAAATTCCAAAAACTGATTTTTAATTCCTCTTTTAAGTCAACTTAAGCATGGGTTCCACTACTCATGAGCAGCACCGGGGATGCACCGATTGGGCCGATAGTGATGTTTACGATAACAATTTAGCTGATTGCTAACGTGTTGTTTTGTTTATTTAGTTTTTTGTTATTTATTCCCCTTTTTGTGCCAAGTAAACAAAGAAATCTTCATTATAAAAACACAACTGAACTGTTTTAAAGCCATTCAGCATTTCATTACACTATCGTTCAATCATACAAACGTATGACACAGCCTTAAATACAACAAAAAAATTAAAAAAAAGTGAAATAAATGATTGTTTCAGTACTTAGACCAACAAAAAAATATTTTGTGAAACATAGATAAAATGTGATTAAATGTAAAAGCAACACAAAACACAAGTCAGGCTATCTTTTATTCATGGTATTTTTCAAACAGAAAACAAAGTTCTTCTTCTACGCCCAACCGTTAATAATACAACATTTAGCCTGAGCAAAATAGATGGGACATAACAGATAAATATCGACCACTGTGGTCCGTGAATGTCATCTTGTTTGCCAATAGATTGATGGCAGTCAACAAGGCGAAATCAGCCGATACCAATGTTTGACAATTATAGGCGCATAGGACAATATTTTATGTTTTCCTCTGTGGGTGCTCACGGGCGCACGCCACTTAAAAAAAGAAAAGTGGTCAAAAAATGTTTGCATTTCAGAACCTTAGCAAATGGACAGTGGGTGACACAAACACACAGGCCTATTACTTCGATAGGAAAGCCGTGAAGTAGGCTATCTTTCAACTCAGGACAGCGCCAAATACACAACAGTGTCTGCATACCTCCAAATACACATAGAATAGAAGATGAAAAGTTTAACTGACACTTGGCTTTGTGGGAAATTAAGAATCAATGGAGCAGGGGACTGACAGCGACAAAAAATCACACTATGACAGACGCTCCACTTAGCACCAACTGCAATGATTCATTTTAAATAAATGTAGCCTAATGGCAGTCTGGCACACGTTGGTGCTCAGTGGGTGCTCAGTATTATCGGCGCCTATGCCGCCAATATAATTGGTGCATAGTATTTATGCTTGTCATATTTGACAAAGAAAGATCCTGCAGGTATTTTCAGGCACACACCACAAATGTATAAAACACCAAGTTATATAGAGTTATCAAGATGTCACTTAATTTTTACTTGCAAGAAAAAAACTATATTTTTTACTGCATGCACTCATATGTACGTCTGAGTCTAGAAGGTGCTGCACAAGCACAGAAGATAAATGTGAATTTAAAATAATTGCATGCGCTGCAGCTTCTGTATCCCACCCAGCTGTTGAGTGCAGGTAATCCAATAATGCTCGCAACACATTCCTCCTCAGTGAGTCTTGTTTCATGTGGAAAACCACAAGCTGACAGATTGTATATCACCAAACATCCACATAAACATATTTTATAAGTCTGGGGTTGGACTCGGGTCTGTATTTGCATAATGAAATCCTTTGTTTATTATTAACTTGCACATTCATTTCACCAAGGACCATTAAACAAGCACAAAGTAGTTAAAATGTGGAAGCTATGGTGCGGGATATAAAATTAAAATGCAAATGTTGCTCATCATGATATCTAGTCCTCCGTGGACCAATATAACACCAGCCAAACAGGTAGAGTGTACTTGATCTGTGGTGTTTCTCCACGGTGACAGGCAGGGAACCGAGGACCCAGAGGAACGGAGTCAAAGCAAGATGCGGATGATGACACTTGATTTTCTTTCATGAATGAGACTCAAGTGGGCACTTAAGAGTGTATGAAGGAAGATGTGGGAGATGGGGCGAGGAGGGGGCAGTATTAACATGTGGTACATCAGATCAGCACTACTCTGCCATTATTACTTCCTGCATAGATTTTTTTGAAGAGCTACTTTTGAAATTGTTGTGAACACAGACAAACAGGCTAAATGAAAGGTCAGGTCAGTGAGGATTTGCTTGTTCACGGCATACATATTTATTAGATGCGTGTGTGTTTGTACATCCTCCACCGCGTGTTTATGCATGTACACACAGACAAGGGTTTGGTTTTTATCCTCTTCTTCACCATGTGCGATGTGCCTGTCACCTACCTGCTCTGCCCATTCATTGTGGCTCAGGCGAAGAATGTTATAAATTAGGAACTCTATTGGCTATTTGAAGAGTGGGATTTTTGGTATATTTTATGTTTCTGGGTAAGTTGCCAAGACAATGTGACTGAAGTTGTGTAAGCTTACATAACCACAAATCTGTGTCTGAGCTGTATCAATACCATGTTAACCCCAGGAAGCAAGACCTGAGCCAAAATTGAACTACAGCCCATATCATATATTCCCTGTAATGTTCTGGAAGTCTCACTTCATGTTGATGAGTGTTTTTCAAGAGACATATTTCATTTTCACAAGATCAAAATACTGTACTCCTACATATATTTACTAGCTTGATATAAAGTACTGTGGTGGAAAGTTCTTGTTCAGCGAGAGAGAGGAATTTGGTTGTTAGTGACATTCTGTTGAAACAGAATAAAGACAGGCTGCAAACTGAATATTAAAGTTTAGTCTCCGGTAAAAAGTTTAATTGTTTTCTGCAGAGAACAATCAAATGACTAGACCAGCTCTCACAATGCACAAAGTTACAGAGTGACAACAGTTCTGTGTGAATACAATCAGTAATACACTTCTTTATATCCTGTGCCCTCAGAGGAAAAAAAACCTTGTTTGGAATCTGCCCTTCGTGTGTCCAAGTTTCTTGACCGGTCATTCTATCTTAGCTGAAAAAGAACATCTCGTCTCTTTTTCTGGGATATGGTCTCAACCTGGGACCTGCTATGATAAACACAGCTTTAGACAACTGTTTTTGTTAGACTTCATGCCATTTGTCCTTGGAGGACAAATGCAAAATCATAACAAATTCAGTTGTCTCCTTCAAGGAGAAGACACTGAGGAAAGATACAGAAGTCATATACTCTGAGAGGCATTTGAGATCTTATTATGAATAATTAATATGAAAATCACTGGTTAAATGTAATTTTGCCATTACAGTACTTTTTGAGAAGGCCAAAAATGTTTTTGGATGAAACAGAATATTTGAATAGATACAGAGAATCGTAGTAAACTTGCACACCCCGATGACATGATCTGTGCCCTCAGACATGTTCATTTCTGCTGTGAAGTTTTTAGAATGGGGTTCTATTGGGCTTGACCCACTTTGAGCTGGTCTTAAGTTTCCTAGGAAGGATCTGTAGTTCGGGCCTGGACAGCCGCTTGATCATAGCCTACATCACAAACATCATGTTCAGCATCTTACTGATATTACGATTACTAATTACTTTAAAACAATCTTTACCTAACATAGGCTAACGTTAGCTTTATTTAGTATCAGGAGAGTCACTTAACTTTATGTTAGTTTAAAATAAGGATTAGCATTACTTGTAATATTCAACACGGTAATAGTAAAATGTAGTCAAAAACCTTTTTCATCTGTGAAATATTATTCAGTGTTGCTTCGTTTTGCCATTTATTTCTCATTTAAACTTTAATAAAATATTTATTTTTAGAACTATTCACCTGTACCAAGATGGCAGTGGCTCAGACACATCTCACAAGCCAGATTTAGTATCTATTAGGTGATTAGTTAGTATTGCTGAGGATGAGGGGATGTCAGTATTTGTTTATTCAACATTAACATTTTGACTTGATGAAGGCGCTAGATGAAAAGTCAGGGATCACCAAGTAACTGCAATTAATCCTGAGGGGAACATAAAAGTCTACCACATTTAATAGTAGCCCCTTCACTAGTGCTTGAGACATTTAACTCAAAACCATCAATATTAACCTCATGGTGGTGGCGCTAGATGAAACGTCAGGGGTTGACTGGTCCAGGATTGTTCAGGAGCTGCCGGAATTTCCGCCGGATGTCTTTAATTTAAATTCTTTTGTTGGCACACAAAGAAAGATGCATGAGTGCTCTGGTCTATGTCATGAGTAGTAATGTCTACATGTTACGTTCTTTTTTTTCTTGTCTTCTTTGTCTTAATGTTGTTTAAAAATGCTTTGTAATGTGATTTCTGCTGCAACCTAATTGCCCCAGGGGGACAATAAACACAAACAACAATCTGTCCGTTGTGAGTTTTCTGTGGCACGACTAAAACAACCTTTGAACGTACACGTTCCACTAAAACAAGTTCTTTCCTGATGCTATTTTGCAGAGGCAGCAGTGCTCCATGCGGCCACCCAAGACGAATGTGATTGGTTTAAAGAAATGGCAATAAACCAGAGCATGTTTTTCTCCCATCCTGGAACTCTATGTAGACACACCAGACCCTCCTCCGCAGCGCTGAGGAGGAAAGTCTGACCATGCGAGACTAGGGGATGACCAAAGTCATTAAGATTCATCATCCATGAATGTCTGTATAAATTTCAATGGCAATCCATTAAATTGTTTTTGAGATAATTTAAATCTTGGTCGAAAAAATGTGGGCCGATCAACCATGATTGCCATCCCTTTGTAGAACCAGTTTAGGCTAGCTTGATGAGAAATGTAGGCTGCTCATGCCTTGTGAATGACCCCCTTTCCCCCTTTTCTAAGACCACCCATACTCAAATCTGTTCACTGAGTCCATGTGCTGTCTCTTCTATGCTGTACCATGTGTTTAAGGAGGGTTGTATGGTTCTACCAACAACATATGTCTACACTCACTACAATTCACTGCATATGTTGCTCTGCTGATGTTTAAGTATGCAGTCCCAGGTGTGTTGTTGTAAAATGTTGTGGTTTGCACAAATCCACTTTTCAAAGACAGAAGCCACATATTGGATGTTTGAATTTCAGCAAAGGCCCGCTCAGGGTAACCACAGGTTCTCAAAGCCTTTTGGAAGTGCTTCTGTTCCCCTGGTGTTAGCCAAAGTGTTTGTTGATATTTTCTGTGCTCAGTGGAGCAAAATTCAAACCCTAGCCAATTTATGCTCAAGTGGATTTTGAGAATCAAACAAGAGTTTGGGTTGTGTAGGTCGTCTTTCTACACACTTCAACCTCAAGGCTCCCTCTTTCTTGAGGAAAGATGGCATAGTCCACGCATGCCAAATCCCCCTTTGTGAAAATCATTTCGAACAAAAGTGACCAGCTTGTGGGTTTTGATTGGTTGTACCCAAGTACCATCCATATAACTGAGTGGGAAGGGACTTCCCACACCTGTATGCAGGGGCATAGCGCAACATTCTGGGCCTTGTAGAAAGACCTTCTCTATGGGCCCCTCCACGCATCCACTGCTATTCATTGTAGCATCTTTTTGGGCCCTTTTTCAGACAGGGGCCAAGGGTACTCAGTCCCCTTTCCACTCCGAGTTCGACATCCCTGCCTGTATGTATGCAATGCCCTCATCTCCTTTTCCTCTGCTGAGCCCATTACACAGCCAATACACAAGGCACTTCTGTTTGTGGTGCCAACTACAGTTTTCAGTATCTATTTGAAGGTATTGTCATTGACAGTTTGCTGGAACAGAGCCCTCTTCTTTTACATTTTTGAAAGAAACCATGTATTGTGAAAACATGTGATTCAGCCTCTATAGTGATTGTCAAAAAATTATAATCTGTCTGCAGGATCTGGTAGGATTTGTTTTGATTTTTAAATGTTTTGTCATCAATAAAAAGTCTTGTGTCCATCACCACTGTTCCTCTCCCCTGGTGGTATTTTTTGGATCATCCTCTCCTGTGTTTGACAGGTGGTTTGAGTTGGATTATGTCTCTGTTTTAGAGTTGTTCCACCTACGTGTCAGGGTTATTGTTTTTCTAAATGTCTGACTCCACTCGCTGCGTTCAGTTTCTGGCTGTGATCAGTTCTCTTTTAGTGATGTCATATCAAAGTTGCTCCTGCCGCGGGTAGTATTCATTTTAGACCTTGCTCACTTTTCCAGGACATTGAGACAAACTCATTTCCTCAGTGCGGTGAGCAAGGAGAGGGCATGTTACTGACCTGAGACAGTGACAGCATGCTTAATCAAGGGCAAAGAGCAGAACTCCACGGTTTTGACACTTGGACTCTGTGTTGTTGTGGACAACAACTAATTGCCTTGGAAAGAAATCCCATGTGTGAATTACTGCCAATAATCTCATTGTGTGTATATCATTTTTCACAACATGAAACATT
Organism: Etheostoma cragini; assembly: GCF_013103735.1. NCBI lineage: Eukaryota > Metazoa > Chordata > Actinopteri > Perciformes > Percidae > Etheostoma > Etheostoma cragini. The sequence goes on from NC_048412.1 coordinate 13,696,622, forward strand.
CATCTTGTGTGTAAGATGATACCACCGACTCTCAACAGCAAGGATCATGTGTGCTAAAGTCAAAAGATCAGAGGAGGAATTTAAATTATATTTCCAAAGAGATCTTCACTGTGCAATGTAATTCCTTCAACATCCCCCCCTACACATTGTCATCTCCCCTCAAGCCCGACGAATCTGTTTCAAAATCCTCCCAAACATTGGACTCACAGTCCCCGGCACTGTTGCCATGGAGGCCACCTCAATATCAAATTTCCTTCCCCTTCCTAATATGGTTAAAGGCTGTTTGAACAGCACATTTCATTATGGCCCCCCCAAACCAGATTAAAGTTATTTTACCCTGAAACAACTGAGGGCCTAAACCAGCTGCCACAGTTCTTCTAGAGGGCAGGGCTTGGATGTTCTGAGATGATACTACTTCTTAATTGCATCATGTTTAGCCAGTCTTTGTAAGCACGGGCACATATACTTTCATGAAATTACACTCACTTATAGCCCTTCAGACCTGAACATTATCACTTCTTTTTTAGTTCATTTAGAGGCTATAATCATCAGCGTGAACATTACAAACCCTGCATCATGACTTTCCTCCCGCCATGCCTAATGTCCTCCTCTTGCTCCCTCTCCCTGTTACTGAGGAGCTTTGCCTTAGCTAGCACTAACAAACATAAAGCTCACAGAAACAAAAGCTTAACTGTCAAACACTGCCAAAATGAGCTCCCACACACTAAACAATGTCTCAGACTGTGTGTGCGCTGCACACTGCTGTATGGCCAGAAGATGCCATGCAAAGGGATGGCATTCCAGTAGGCGGGTAAAGTAGCTACAATGTACCTTAGTAGGCGGCTCTTATGGAATTCAAATGATTCTTACCTCGGAGATTAAGGAGGGAGCTGATAATTCCAGTTTAGAGACGTTCCAATTAAGCCCCTACCCGCTCTCTCTCCCCCTGTGGCTCTTTGCATTTTAGTGGGCGCTGGAGCCTGTAGAAAAGAACAGGGTGAAGACAAGAGCCCAGCTGCCAAAACAGGGCTCATACTAGGTGTGCAATTTGCAGTGGAAGAAAAAAGAAGAAGAAGAAAAAAAGAACAAAACTTAATCATGATCCTCTGTTTCCATAAGTGTCCAGCTGCTTTAATATCTTGGCTTACAGCACCACAGCACTGATTTGATATTCTTTGAGTCTGCAGAGAATTGCTAATCGATAAGCCTATCAAGCCTCTTATCTTTCAAGGGCACAGGCATTTTAAATAGACCACATTTCATACCAGCATCTTCCATTTTTCATCACAGTGACATTTTTCCAAATTTAAAGCAGGTGAAGTTCACAGGACACAGCGTGCCACATAGATAATCTGTATTCCTGTAATATCCCTGACTGCTAGTGTAGATACATATCAAACACTTTGATACTTGGGACTGAGACACTCCAACCCAAAAAATGAACCAGGGTCATTTATATTTTATTTCTGAACGTTTCAATGAATATTCCATGTCAGTGAATACATAAAATAACCATATAACTTTTCCCAGTAATGATTTTACCGTGGCTCCCACAAGGGAATTTTTTTTATATCTTGCTCTTCTCCAAATCGTGGCTGAGTAATATTACCTGCTGAGTTGGTGAGGTATAGATTGATGTGAAGAGGTGTGGAATTGCAAAGTACATGGCAAGTCTCTCTTTTTTAGATTTTTCTCTTTCATCAAGCAGCAGGGGGAGCTAGTAGGCCAGAAACAGAGTTGGGGAAGTTGGTTTCTTGTGAACTCAGAGCAGCAGCTGAGGGTTTATTCTTCAGATATGATGTATGAGCGCTTCAACAACACAAACACAGCTCACTTGCCTCTGCTGCTAAGTGCGCAAAATGCACACAAAATACTAAAAGGAAATAAAAAAATCAATTCCACCACATTTTATTTGGCTTTGACAGAAAAGTGTGAGCTGGAGCGACATGCCAGTATGCCCACTTCTCTGTACACTCATCAAATGTTGTGTCACACACTTTTTAAAATAGCTTGCTTCATATTGCACAAGGAGTAACCCAGATAATAGGCCACCGCGCTGCCTGGCTGTCTAAAAACTGGGAATTCAGCAGCTGAACAATAAAGCTGAACAGTCCATTTCAGAGTGATCTCAAAAATAAGCCACTGCCTGGAAGTATAAAAAACTTCTTAACTTTGCCAGCAAAGATAAACACCTGATTCAATGGGTGGCTTTGCATAGTATGTTGTTAAGCTTGTCTTTTAAAAGGTTAGTGCAATAGCTCTCATTGAAGTGCTTCAGTTCTAACGCACCTCTCATGACGAGGAGCTCACATTTGGTTTGATTCTCCTCATTTTGCATCTCCCTCAGTCTCAGTCTCTCACTGTTATCTCCCATGCAAAGAGCTGCATTCATGGAATTGTGCTGTCTGTCTCTAGATGTACTCTACATTTGGTTCCTCTCACACACAAGTGTCACAAGTTTATCTTTCTTTTGTCTTTTTCAAAGTCTTTCCTTGGGAACTTGAATGATTATACATTACTTGTAGACCTAATGTGTTTTTAATGTCTAGGGTAATCTGAGCCTTTTAAAAATATTCTGAAGAAGTCTTTAAGGGAGATTTGAATGCTTTTATTCACAAGTTGGCAAAATGTGGTGAGTTCAAAGAGAGGTTTTGGTTTAGTGCCTCTTCTAATATTATTTGGTCCCTGTGAAGGTATCCCTTTAAAAAAAAAAAACTGAACTGATGTAAAATTGTTAGAAAGAACAGCATATGCACTGTACATTTTATAATCCATTATAATTGATGGAGGCTGCGCAGAATGCAAAAAATGTTGCATGGAAATATTAAAGTATTATAATGTAACATGTACCGTGTGTAGTTCATTATCAAAATTGGTGTTACCCGTTCACACACTTGTCCTATTTCCTGAATATGTACCAACACCATCAATTCCAAGTATTCCTATTGGCTTGAAATTTTACATTATTACATCATTTGCATGAACTGGGGTAGACTCTCCATACTCATGCACCATCTTGAAATTCATTAGACGGCAAAGGAATAATTATTTACAATGACTCAATACAATAATAGCGCTTCTTGTCATTTATAACTCTTAGAGTTACATAATTGCAGTACATACTTGACAAAGTCCATACCTAGAACCTTAATTGTCTTAAAGACAGAGCAATAAATAAGCATGTATACATTTGCATATATTAATACACATACCATACATACACCTGGTGATCAAAGCTCTTCTTCATCCCTTTATTTAGTGAGGATCATATATTTATAATCTTGATAATATTTGGATATTTCATTGAGATAATTTTTTTCTTCTTCTTAAAACCGTTTTTTATCCAGTTAAGTCAATTGACAATTTCTTATTTGCAACGATGACCTGTCACATTTGCCCATTACAACCACAGTCTGCTGGCCACTGAGCAGGGGTCGGGGTTAAGGGCCTTGCTCAAGGGCACTTTAGTGGTGGTAATGAGATTTTCTCTTTTCCTACTGAGATTTTTTCTGCCGGCCTGGAGATTCAACCGGTGAACTCCTGATCCCTTTTTTTTCTATTCCAATGTGTATTTTTGTTAATGTGTTGGCAAATCTCTGCCTTCTTGCCTTGGCCTACCTGCATGTGAAAATAAAATGCTTTTGTCACATCCCGTGTGATAATGAAGTAAAGGCATTTTCAACATAAGGGATCTTAGGGCACGGAGCTTAAGTATAGAGACCAAGTAATGGTAGTAGAGAGGGAGTGACAGGCTGTGGCTGGGAATTAAAAGAAGGGTTAGGGTTAGGAAATACTTTTTTAACTTAAATTTAAAAACAGGTTGCTTATAAACTGTTAAAATGGTAGTGATAGCCAGCACCATTTTAATTATCAATGCCGTTAGCGTGGTCGCTAACGCTTTTGTTACTCCTTCGATGATATTTCGGCTGTTCTTTCTAACTTGTTGTTATTGCGTCAACTAAACATTAGCCTTTAGAGCCACTTCACTATACATGTAAGTTAATGATTCCTTACAGAGTTCTCTGTTGGTTTGGGGTTGCCACTGTGTGCAGAAATGTAATGTGCCATGATGTAGGTTCCCCTTCGAGGCTAATGTTTGAAGTCCTTCTGGTGGACAGAACATTAAAAACAACCACATGCCGGTAGTGGCATTGGCAATGCATAAGCCTAAGTAGTTTAGTAACTATTAATAAGGGGTTATGTATTTGTGCATTAAATATTTGAATACAATTCAAACATTAAAAGTGTGTGGCTGGGTATGTAAAATTATCATCAGTTTGTTTTGGTTGTGGTGTTTAAAATCACATTGTGTGAATGCACTCAGGGCTTTGGCCATCTGGATCTTAAGCACCACCATGCTCCTTAGTGGCTTTGGTTTCTATTGCTGAACCCTGAGCAGCTATTGACATCCCAGAATGGCAGCTTTATGAGCCAGTAAGTTTCTTCCTTTCTTCTCATGAAGGTAAAGAGAAACGGATAGATATAATGAGATTTGCTTCATTAAAAAGGGGGCTAATGGTTGCTCTTTAACGCTGAGCCTGGGCTGCCTCTGCAGACATCAGTGCTCTGCACTGATTGCCACTGCAGCCTCAGCATCACTTAACTTCACATTAAATCGGCCCGTGCTGTCTGCTTTGAGCTGGGGCAGGAAGGAGAAGCCAGTCAGCAGATTAATGAAAGCAAAAGGACCTATTCTCTTTGCCTTCTTTAGTAAGAAGAAATGAGAGACATTTTACCGTCAGGAGAATGAGCTCACAGAGGTTTTTGTGGAGGGAATGGATAAAGCAAAAGGAAAGGAATTACTTTAATCCCAGAACCTTATGACTTCATGATTTCTCCTAGTAATACTACTCTATGCCATTACAGCTTTGTTGAACATTTCTTTCTATGTCAGGGAAACTCACCTACATTAAGTCATTAAGTTAGGATTCATATTATTATCTATATGACGAATGCTTATTTCCCCCATGGACAGTTGTATTGAGTGCAGCAACATATGTCACTGTAAATTGCACTCCATTTTAGAGGAAACAGGCTCATAAATTGCTAACATGCCCTGAATTTTAACTTCAACTCATGTTCAAAGCAAACTTCATAAGTGAGTTTAACAAAATGAGAAATTTGTCTCGGAATCGATTTAAAGACTTCTCAATCAAAATTAAGTTAATGAATGCAACTTGTTCTTTGCAAAGATAGCAACATTTATTCTAAGACATTCTTCCCAGTGCCTGGACCGTTACTCAAGCACTAACAGAACAAAATGACAGAATACCAAGCCACTTTTCTTACCTATGATTATTTTCTCACACACTGGGGGTACATTTGACAGGATTGGAAAAACTTGCTTGATTATAGCATAAATCCTTCCAGAGACTATTGTTTGTCTTATTCACACAGACAGCTGTAGTCTCAGTATTGCTTCGTTGGTTTTAGGGTTTTATCAGTGGTTTGAACATTGCTCTATTCATTGTGTGTTTGTTTGTGTATTTATTTTAGCATGAGGTGATGATCTGTCTTAGATAATGGTGTTTTACTGTTTCACACATAAACATTTCATTACCAAACATGTGTAGATGTGACACTTTTTTTCCTGAACATGTCTTTGCCCTAATTAGAATTTTACAGGAAGAAATTTGATTTTGAAACATGAACAAACAAGAATGAACAGATCTAAATATATACTTTCTTTCCCAGGGTTAACATTTAGCTTTGACCAAACTAGCTACCTTTCTAAATGCCCTTGAGCATGACAGCAGGCGTAACAATCCCCTCTATCACACATTGGTGTTTATGCCCAATGTGAAGGACAGAAGAGTTATTGCCGTGCACACCTCCTATATTGACTTGTGGCCCCCCACTGGGAGACGCTGGGGAACCATTATTCAGCCACTAATCCAGTGAATATTAATGTCAAAGACACCACTCAAACAACGCCAGAAAGCATATGTTTGGCAACAGGAAGAGGAGCTAGGACATATTAATCACATGCCATTCTGACTAATGCCTTTTTATCAAAAGCGGATTTTGCAAGTAATTATATTCAATTGAACTTGTCATCTGTGGCTTAGGAGATCATCATTATAGCTTGTTCCTGCTTCACATGGTTCCCTGCTGTGAAATTCCCAAACCCTCTTGCTGGGAGATAAGACTAATGTTCCAAAGATACTACCGTAAAAGATAAAAAAAAAAACTGTAATTCACTTTTTTTGCTGTTAGATCTTTTGAATCCTTTTAATACTGATGATAATAATATTTTGTTAGGTAAGCTTTAGGTTTTCACTTGTTTTGATGAATCTGCTGAAACCTCCTTCAAATCATATCTAATGGCTCTAAATCTCCAGACAGTTGATAAAGGTGTCCCTCAAAGATCAACGTTAGGTCAACTGTTCTTTACCGTAAACGAAAATGCATACTTTATATTTATTTTGCAACTGAACATAATGTCAATGTTCATGCTGATAATACCATCTTGTATCAAACTGTCGGCTCTGCTGTAAATCAGGCTTTCACCAGATTAGACAAAAGTGTTTGATATAAAGATTATCTGAACAAGGTGGCAGCGTCAGTATCAGAAATGTTAATCTCACAGGTAATAAAACAAAACGTGTAGCAAAATTGAGAAAATGTAATAAATATAGCTTTACTCCCTACTGTAAATGTAACACTTTGAGCTTTAATAGTGGTGAAACTTTTAAAACATGGCTTAGCTTTCACAGGATTTGAGGAGTCTAAGTCTGAGTAAGGAGCTCTGATGTTGTCAACAATGATGTTGACATAAGGAAATTGCACAAAGAAGCACACAGACACAAACACACACATGCAGATACCCCTACAGCTGTGGTTCATAAGTGATATGAAATTGTCTATGACCATAGATGAGAGTAAGAGAGAAAATGCAGAAGGAAGGAGAACAAGAGAGAGTGATGGAAGGCCACTGCCTGTGGGGATCTTCTGTTTGCAGTTGAACAGTCTTTCCATGCAATCTTTTTTTACATTATTCCAACAATTGTTATCAAGCATGTCCTAGGGCAACACATTGGGTTGGTTAACTACCCAATATAGGGCATAGTATACAGGCTGACAGCACAATGCTTTGGCTTTAACAATGCTGCAAAAATGAATATGGTAACAGCTATTCTGGTAACAACAAAAAACACTTGTTCAACTGAAAACGAGCAATTCCTCAACATGGTGTGTGTGTGTGTGTGTGTGTGTGTGTGTGTGTGTGTGTGTGTGTGTGTGTGTGTGTGTGTGTGTGTGTGTGTGTGTGTGTGTGTGTGTGTGTGTGTGTGTGTGTGTGTGTGTGTGTGTGTGTGTGTGTGTGTGAGAAAGTGTGTGTGTCAGAAAGTGTGTGAGAGAGAATGGGTAATAATCTTCCCTTTGGAAAAAAAACAATCTTTGCACAGCTGCCCAAAAAGCAATATGTCCATAGTTTGTACGACCTCTTGACCTTACTATACCAACAAGAACATTAATATCAATTTGCGTCACTTCATTACAATCTGCCATTATTTAACATCACATTCTTCATGTTCCCTTTGCTATGAGCCTAGGATTAAAGCTCTAACGACCACTCCCAGCTCTCATTAGAAAGCTTGCCCAGATACACTTTTCATCTGAGCCTGTCACACACTTAGACTTGCTTGTCAGCCAAATGAAGATAGAGGGACCCTGATAAAGGCAGATTTTTTTTCTTCAGTATTTGGGTTGTTTTTTTTGCGTATGCACACTGTTTTGATTCTCTTAATTATAGACTTCAGTCGCTTTCTCACAAATCGGAATTAATGTTCGTGTGTGTATGAGCGTGAGTGAATTGATGCATTTCTGTAATGAAATCAGGTGCACTGAGAAGCTATGTTGATGCTAATAATTGGTACTAAACAAGATATACATTTTCAGTATGTAGGGAAATGGCTAATGTATATGGTAACTAGAAAATTCCGCAAGAAATTTTGACAGTGTGCCTATTACTTGGTGCACATCTGAATAACACTGGCTAACAGTAAATCTGGTGTTTGACATGTCCTGAAAACGGGGGAGGAGGGGGAGGAGGAACCTACATTCAAACTTTAAAATGTTAGGGTAGGATTAAACTTTCAAATCGCATTAATACTTTTTTTTGCTTAAAAAAAACAAAAACTGTTTTGGATAGAATGTACAGACTTAGAGTTGGGGATCCAACTGACTGAATGAGGAACAGCAGACGCAACATTATACATAATGTTTGAGTTAGAAAAGCATAAATTGGAAATAATTTAGACTAAAATTAAAGGAATGTACTGCATGTTGATGGATAATCACAGGCTGGAACATGTCAACCTTTACTCAATACTATTTCAAAACCACTTTAATTTGTGTTTCAAATGCTATAAAATGTAGTAAGACACCCCAAGTTTAATGAAAGTAGAGATTTGTGCTTGCCAACAAGCGGTGGAATCAATCACTTATGTTGGATAGTTAAAAAGAACATTGATATAGGAAAATGGCTTAATTAGACCCGAGGACAGCATGAGGGTTAAAATCTTTAATGGGTGAAAGATGTCAATTTAAGGATAATTAATCAATTGATAGTAAATTCACAAGAGAGATAAGTCTGACGACCATATTAATGTGGTTTTCACGTTTGTGGTGTCAAATGTATGCAACACAAAGCTGGTAACAAACAGGGAACTGCCTGCATCCTTCCAGATATTTTTTTTATTTTTTCTATCGGCAGTTGGTATCAACAGAGACAAAAGTTTAAGTCCAGTGGATTCCATAGTTATATGTCTTCGACCGGCACAACATTTCCTACATTCTGACCAACCATGATGTATGAAGAGTGAAAACTGTGTAAGAGAGAGCAATTTCTTTGTAAAACTTTTTAGGGGATTGTAATGCAGGTCCCCCCTCTGTCCTCCCCTCTAGCTCTCAGCATTCTGTCCCCATACACACACATTGGAAAATTTGAAACGGTCTGAAAACTGGACAATACATGTACTGTGATTTGGTAGAAACTGTACTTGGTATCGGAATGCCCATTCAGCCCAACAAAGGCCAAAGTCTTGTGTTTAGTTTAAACTTTTATTTGGTATGCCGATTGCTGCTGTTGCAGCACATTGACACACTCTAGCAAGTCAATACAATATATGATGCAACTTGGTTAAAACAAATGACATAAGTATAACCACATTAAACTTGTGGACGCTGCTGTTTTGTTGATAAAATTCTTTCCTTTTGTTATGTTTTCAAATGGATTTATATTTTTCAAGCCTAAGCATAACAGACTCTAAAACAAACTCCCCTCGGAGGCGTCAGCTGTGTGATTTTCTCCGGATAATGATCATAGTTTTTAAGCTAGTGACTCTGCAAGTGCTGAGTTACACTGTCCAAGTGTCTTCTTGTGTTTCTTCATACAAAGGAAAATGTGTGTATTTATGGCTTCTCCTCTGACACGGTTTTTAATAATTCAGAGATTGCCATATGTAAATTATTCCATGGAACCCATTCTTCTCAACAGGAGCAACAATTTGATAGATGAAGCTGCTACAGGCATTTTAAGATGAACAACAATTTCAGTGCAAGAACAATACGCAGAGGTGTTAAAATATTCAGCATAGCCTGCAAAGTCTTTGGCTCTCCCTGGATTATTGCACTGAAATATGCAGTTAATATTGGCAAGGGAGCGCCTTCATAATGCTAACTCTAAATACTTGGATGTAATGTTTTTAGCATTAAATGCTAATATTGTTTAATAACTAATATTGTGCATTCGTATGTTTTACTATACTTAAAGAACATTTGTAGGTGGGTAAAATGAGGACATAAAGTATACATACTGTATATACTGTACATCACATATCCCCACAAACTTCCCAAAACAAGAGGGTATATTAGCCATCACTTTTGCTTTGCTGGGTTTTGTAATGAATCACAATTCAGAGGCCTCTGACTTGAATCAATACAAAGCGCTATGCCAGCACTATCTCTGCCTTATTACAATATGGTTAGAGCCATTGGAAATGAGTTCCCTGCTAGTGTCCCCCTAGTTCTTTAAAAATGCATAGGATTAAGAGGGAATGGTGTGCTGCAGTATCAATCAAGCTCATCCAAGTGAGTAAAAGGACAGAGGGGATAGGAGATTTGACGCTTAACAGTTTCCACAGACGATGCTTTCTGAATACTTGGTGCCCTCACTTTCTTTCTTATAAATGTAGAACCATTGTCTGTTCTGTTGGTGGATTGGTGGTAATAATCGGTGTGTGGGTGCAGAGGTCATTTTTTAATGTTATCAGACCAGCATTCATTCTCAATTTGACCATATATGGGCTGCAATATACTGCGATACATGAAGAAATGGAAATGAATGCTTTTGACCCGATTAAAGGCATTGAAACATTATAGCAGGGTAAGTGTTCTCATTTTCCACCATGTATGAAAGGAATTTAAATTCAGCTAAATCTGTTTACGAGAGAGAACAAACATGGTGGGCTTTTCAAAACACGTCTTTTTTTATTTTCAAGCTGTCAGTACACTTTACTTGGCCAGTGGCTTAGACAGCACAGCTACTTGTGATGAAAGCAAAATCCCTGGTGGATTCATGTTAGTGATGTGAAAATGCTGAAAATGGGCTTCCTGTGTTATCTGCTGTACCAGCTGACACCCAGCACATGGCCATGTGTCCCTTCAGAATCAGAGCTTTATATGTAAGAAAAAAACAGAAATGCGTGTACACATCCATACCACTTGATAGTCAGAGACTACACATGTGGGTGACTTGAAAAAAACGGAAGCTTTCAGTTCAGGGAAGAGCAACAGATAGTATAGTATATTTACTTTTGATTGTTGGTCAAATTGGGTTATGCCTAGGGTGTACCCAAAAGGTTTACACATAGTAACTGTAACACACACATACACACACACAGCCATGCTCACAGTATAGGGATGTGTTGTCAGTTTCCCACCCACGACTGTTATTTTTATTTACCTTCCAGGTTTAGGGCCGGGGAAATATATCCACCTAACTCAATTATTCAGCTGGTATTCATTCTGTGAATAATCTTGACCTTTTCCTAAAGGTTACAGAACAGTGAAGCCCTTACCATGTTTAAAAGACTTTCTGCCCACTAGTGTCCATCTGTCTTGCAAAAGAGATCCACAAATCTGACACTGACAATGACTTTGTGATGGTCATGCTTGAAGTGGCGGAACGATTGTAATCTGGGTCATTGCAAGCAAGAACCTGCTTATGTCACCACCGGGATGGAGGGATTTCGAAAAGAGAACAGTTTAACAGATTTCTCAGCACCATATTAAATCAATTGGAATATGCAGATGTTGCAAAATTCTCCGAACTGCACTTATTTTTCTGAAATTTGTTAAAATATATTGTATGGATAACCAACCACCATGTACGATGTTAGGTTGACTAAGCTTACATGTTTCACTCTTTTCCAGCGATGCATGTTTCCACTTTCACTTCAAAGAGCTGTGCAGTGCTGCCAGTTCATCCAGGTGAAGGAAGATAGAGCACTATTGGTTCAATATCCAAAGATCTCTGGTTATTTTCAGGATTTAGTCCAGCAACAATTGTCAATCTCCATTATAAATACTAGTATTTTCATTTAGTATTGAAGCATCAGGGTTAAATACGTAAACACCAATGGCAGTAGGTGTTATCGGGGCCGCTGTTCTCTCCCATCCTGTGTGTATCCCTCCCTTTTCCCCTGTTGTGTCTGTTTGTGTGGTGTTGCTGAGGGTCGAAAATCAAGCTGTTCCAACATATAGGCCTCTTTTTGCATTGTTTGTGTCCTTTTCTTCTTGCATTGTTTCTATATTTGAGGCACGTTCATGAATTTGGTTGTGTTGTGTATATTTGCAGCACATTGGCTGAATGCGGCACATGTGTTGTCAAATTAATAAAGTTGCCTAATTTGTTTGCTTGTGTTTTGTCCATTTGTGTTTTCCTAAGTTGCAGGGCGTTTGCCCCTGTCAGCCAACATATGGAAACATGTCTAAAAGACTACCTAATCTGAGGCAGGTTTACGGACAGTGTAGCTGAACACTTTGTTCCAAATGGAACGAGTAAGCGCTACACAAAGCATTTTTGAATGATTTGAAAGAATCAGGTAAAGATGAACTAGCAACACATGATGAACTAAATGGCCTATTTGTCTTGTTTCTCTTGCTATCAAGCTTGACAACGGGTTGCAGAAGACGTGCCGAGAGAAGGGCGGCTGGTCACGTTATACAGGACGGGTTTCTACGCCTTCTACCTCCCGTACCTCACCTTCCTGGGACACGTCTCCTCTTTACCAGATCCATCATGAAATGTCCAAAACAACTAAAAGACAAGGCTCACTAGAAGTGTGGGTCTACTAGCGATCCCGGAATCGGATCCAGAACCCACTATTCCCCAGCTTCGTTGGAGCAGTTACTGTCATTCTGTGTGTCTGGGTTGGCTGTGCCTAAGATAGGCCCGCGCTCCTTGTTGTTCCTCCCAACCTGTCCTCAGTCCCTGAGGACTACCATGACCTTGCAGATGTTTAGTAAGGAAATGGCCCTCTCCGTGCCTTCCCATAAACCCTACGATTGTGTTATTGAGTTGCTTTCAGGAGTCCCAATGCCATCTAGTCGTCTGTAAAATCTGTCTTGACCTGAGAGAGTGGCAATGGAAAAGTACACATGCCTGGGATCTGGCTGCAGGTATTATCCATCCTTTGTCGTCTCCTGTTGGTTTTGTGTTTTTTTTGTTGACAAAAAAGACAAAACATTATGTCCGTGCATTGATTTTTAGGGGTTTAACAATATTACTGTAAAAAAAAAATACAGTTTCCCCTGCCGTTAATCAACTCTGCTTTCAAACCCCTTCAGGGAGCCACAGTGCTTTCTAAACTCACCTGGATAGGATCCAGCAGCGGGATGAATGGAAGACCGCATTTAATACACCACTGGTCCATTTAAATTATCTTGTCATGCCCTTTGGGCTCCCTAACACCCCAGCTGTGTTTCAAGCTATGGTCAACGATGTTCTGAGGGATTTCCTGAACAGTTTTGTTTTTGTGTATCTTGATGACATTCACATTTTTTCTAAGAACACAGAGGAGCATGTGTCATACGTCCGCCAGGTACTTCAACATCTCTTGCAGAACACACCTTTATGTGAAGGCGGAGAAATGTGAGTTCCACAAGCACTTGGTTCCTTTGCTCGGCCTCATAATTGAGAGGAGGCAGGGAACGGCGGATCCCAAGAAGATCAAGGCAGTTACTGAATGGCCCATGCCTACTACCCATATGCAACTTTGACAGCCTGGGTTTTGTTCATTTCCACCAGAGGTTCATTAAAGATTTTAGTCGGGAAGCTGCCCCTCTTACTATACTCACGTCCCCCAAAACCCCCTTCCAATGGTCCCCTGAGGCTGAGCAGGCGATTTGTGTGCTTGAAGGACTTGTTTTCCACCTCCCCAGCATTGGTTCCTCCCGATCCTACTCTGCAGTTTGTTTTGGAGGTGGATGCTTCTGAATCTGGGGTGGGACCCGTCCAACGCTCTTAATAATAATAATTAAAAAATAATAATGATATTGTGTACTTTATTAATCCCACAAGGGGAAATTACAATTTACACTCTGTTGTTATTACACACATTACACACAGGCCTGAATTGCACACACATGCTCAGTACCTATATATGCACTGATGGAGAGATGTCAGAGTGGGGGGGGGCTGCCCATGGTGCCTTGCTCAAGAGCACCTTGGCAGTGCCCAGGAGGTGAACTGGCACCTCTCCAGCTACCAGGCCAACACCATACTTTGGTCCATATGTGGATTTGAACCAGCGACCCACCGGTTCTCGACTGAGCTACTGCCACCCCTCTTCCTCAGATCAGAGGCTTCACCTCTGTGTTTTTTTTCCCCAAGAAATTGTCTCTCGCTGAGACGAACTACAACGTAGGAAAAAGAGAGCTGCTGGCGGTGAAACTGGCATTGGTGGAATGGTGGCATTGGCTGGACGAAACAGATTAGCCATTTGTGGTCTGGACTGACCTTAAATTTAGATAAAAGACTCAACTCACGACAAGCTTGCTGGGCCCTGATCTTCTGCAGGTTTCATTTTATTTTGACATACAAACCTGGGTCCCAAGATCTTAAACTTGATTCTCTCTCCTGCCAGTTTACCACCTCCGAAGAGACCGGTAAGTCTGAAGCAGTCCTACAATCCTCCTGCATCGTAGCAGCAGTACGGTGGGAGATGGAGTCACTTGTGAAGATGGCTCAAGCTACACATCGTGGACCGGGACATGGACCACCTAACCTGCTCTTTGTTCTTGAGGTATAGCAGTATACCACCATATAGCAGTATCAAAATTACCAACTGCCAGTGACACAGCGAACCTCATAGTCCAACATGTTTTCTGTCCCCATGAAAATCCTGTCAACATTGTGTCTGATAGAGGCCCACAGTTCATTTCTCGTGTACGGAAAGTTTTCTGTGCCGCTCTAGATGTATCTGTTAGTCTATCCTCAAGGTTCCATCCCCTACCCAACGGTGTCAGACTGAGAGAGCTAATCAGGACTTGGAAACATCTATTTGCTGTGTGGCTGCTCAACATCCGTTCTCCTGGGCCAAACATCTCCTGTGGGTTGAATATCCCCACAACTCCCTGACCACCTCCACCACCGGCATTTTGCCTTTTGAAGTAGCCCTGGAATACCAACCCCCCTTGTTTTCCCGGTCAGATATGGCAATCCCCTCGTTTCCTTGCCGCTGCCACAAAGTTTGGAACAACACCTGTTAGGCCGGGCTTGGGACCATCAAACGGAACAAGATGTGGCGGATAGGCATAGGACCCCTACGCCCCTTTTTTAACCTGGCTCTTGTTCAAGAAAACATACCTCTTTGTACTGAACCGGTTGAAAATGCTGCAGGCGATAAAGACTCACCCCACATTCCACGTTTCTCAACTGAAACCTCTTTCCTCTAATCCTTTGTGCCCATCTGCAAATCCCATGCCTCCCGCTTGGTTAATTGACAACCAACCTGCCTACATGGCCCGGCGGCTTCTGGATGCTCGTGGGGGGACTCCAATATCTGGTCGACTGGGAGGGTTGTGGGCCCAAGAAGAGGACTTGGATACCTAGATGATTTGTTTTGGATTCTCAGTTGATTACAATCTTTCATTGTGACCATCAAGACAAGCCTAGCAGAATGCCAGGAGGCGCCCTTTGAGGGGGATGGTGTTGCTGATGCTGCCTGAAAGTAGGTCAAGAGGCGTGGCCGGGCGATCTACCTACCTGCACAGCTGCTGGTTATTCCGCCACTCTTTACATGCTCAGGCGTTTCCACTGAACAATGCTGCAGTATTTAGACCCAGGCGGAGCTCACCTTTGGCGCCAGATCGTTGCACCTACCAATGTGCTAACTTGGCTCCCAGAGAAAACCTTGTCAGTCCTGGTGTTAGTCTTGTACTCGTATTCCTTGTGCTGTGTTTAACTTCCTGCCTCTCTGTTTCGACCCACGCCTCAGACCTTCTGCCGTTGCCTGCTGTTCTTCCAGCTCTAAACAACTCAGACCTACACTTCAGACCTGCTGTTGTTGCCTGCTGTTCAGCACCTAGCATCCTCCTTGCTCAGGTTCTAAAGATAGAGAGAGAGTTTGGATGCACCTCTTTCTGCCTGCCTCAGCCGCTTTCCAGTAGGAGTACTTCAGTTCAGTTCTTTGTTGTCCTTGGCTGCTTTAAGTACCAGACTATCATTAAAACGTTTGTAATTGTCACAATGTGTCTGCATGTGTGTTTTGGGTCAGAGCCTCAGCCTTAAGAGTTGGGGCCAAAATCAAGAATGCAACTACTCTGATCCGGGATTTTGTTTCCTTAATGATAATTCTGATATCAATCTAAAGTAAATTCAGTTCAAAATGGTATTTGCAGGGTTTACTTCTGCAACAATTTTGAAAAACTGGTTTAGATATGTGTGTGAAGTCATTCTGGATTCATTGCCTTGTCAAGCTTACATACGACTGCGCGACCAGTGACTGTACAAGCTTGGAGCTGACAAACTCTTTCTCATCTAGAATAATCTCTTCGACCTCGGACAACTGCTAGGCAATCATAGTTGTGAAATCTACTTGTTGGACATGTTTTTGTGGCTTTATGTATTGTCTTACCACTGTGATGTGTTTTTAATATCTTTTTTAAATTTTATTTCTCATTTCAACATTGTCACATTTGATGTGACACATATGTCTGTAATACCCCAATTTTCTCCATTTGAAAAGCAATAAAAATGATCATCACAAAAAAGAGTGCAACTACTAACTAATTCACGCAATTGATACATTTAAAAAAGCCATTATTATTGAAACAAAGTTACAAAGAGCCTCCTAATCAGTAGAAATAAAAGACTGAGCAGATGACTACAACAGAACTCAACAGAAGGACAACGACTCAGTAAAGTGATAATAAATATGGAACTTAGGATTTGAGTACAATAAGAAATAAATGGTTCCGGGCAAAATACTACAACAGATGGATTTATAATCAGCTTAGACTGATAGAATAAGATAGGAGATGGCACAAGGATAAAAGAAGTGAAATATCTGAAGCAAAGAAGAGCCAAAGACTACAATACAAAGGCCAGATGACTGGATATGTGTTAAATATGTAGTATGTGAATATTTATAGCTACTCCATTTTATTTTCTTCTTCACAGATTCAAACTCTCTTTGCTCAGAAACTCTCAATAAATACAAAACATTCCAAGTTCCAATCTAAATTAGACACATTCACATAGTGAGTTATACTTCTGAACAGACGAACTGAGGCAGTTTGTTAGTCTGACATCCTCGATTTACTGTAGGTTCAAGCAGAAAGGAAGGGTTTGAAACCGTGACTAAGAGAATAATATAATACCTTAAAAAAACATACTTCAGCTCTTATCAGCACACCTCTACAAATCAAAGTCTATCAGTTTCCTTCAGTATTTCTGCACTCAGGTTATATTTAATTTACCCTAAAGTGCAAGAAGTAACTTGTGTCCCAGAGTGAATAAAAAACAGAAATAGCTGTAGCCTACTGAGAAATGTTTGCTCTCATGAAGTAGGTTCAGTTTTTTGAAGCAAAGTTTGGCTTTTTTGGGGGGGCTTTTTTGGAATTCAGTTCTCTGTGCCACGGTGAAAAGAGTAAGCAATGTTCCAAACCGCTTTTATTTTCTGGCTTCAGGTGTGTGTGTGTGAGTTTGAGTGAGAACCTCAAATATTTCGCTTTCATTTACTAGAAACCATTTGGTGACTGTTGTGAAGCCAAGCAGCCTATTTATAGTTTCTATTTCACTGGCCTCTAGTGGTGGGATCAGACAAGCCCTCACTGCTTTAGTGTTAACACACTTACACAGGATGACTCATGGTGTGTGTGTGTGTGTGTGTGTGTGTGTGTGTGTGTGTGTGTGTGTGTGTGTGTGTGTGTGTGTGTGTGTGTGTGTGTGTGTGTGTGTGTGTGTGTGTGTGTGTGTGTGTGTGTGTGTGTATTTAACAAGCTTAACAAGCTTGAAAAACAGCTCACAGGTGGAGGCAAACGCACTGAAGTTAAAACTAGTGAATTATTTGGCAGGTGAACATCATCACTAATATCTCTGTGGCTCATGCGAGAGAACAGCAGAGGAAGATTTTAACTCAGAAGCTCACATATCCTGACACAGCGAAAATTGAGTCAAATGTGGAAAGGACTTAAGTACTCGTTCATTCCACTTTCAACCTACAATCCATGTTGAACTTACAGAAACTACAATCATATCTGAGATTTCTCAACCACAATCAGGCAAAAGAGACAAATTTAGCCATCTAGCTTCTCACAGTTCCATTGATTTTGCACTAGCCTGCAATCACCCCCAGTGGAATTCTGGTGGAACTGCTACCAAATTTGGTACATTGGGGCTAAATAATGAGTAAACAGGCATCCCATAGACTGCCTTGGTGCTGTTGCCCAGGTTCGATTTTTCCCACATAGTCACAGAATGATTTACGGCAGGTGACGGTGCTACAGTAACACATTCTGATAGTTCACAGATTTCTTTGTACCATCGGAAAACCCTGTGTTAGCGTATACAGCCAAGTAAAAGGTAGCAGGAGATTTCTTCATGTAGGTTAGGCATTATTATATTTAATGTTATTTCAGAAGTTATCTGTTGTAGTTATGGTTAATAATGGGGCAGGAGCATCACAGAAAAGAAGTACATTAAACAATGAAAGACTAAAAGCTAAAAGGGAAAGACATCGGGCGAAAACACGAGTCAACTTCAACACCTCAAACTGGCCTTCAGGTATGAAACATGTCTTCATAAAATAACTTTAGTTTGTGCGATGGGGTTCCACGTGGAACCCCATCGCACAACGACGTAGCCAACGTTAAGACGCCCTTCCGTTTAGCGCTTGGTTTATATTTCTTTTCAGTCCGTGTTTGTGTTGGCATACTTTTTTCTTTCCACTTGTCCTCCTGTAATGGCATAAAGTGTCCGTGGGTTTCATGAAATGCGCTACATAAGTTATTATTTCATTCATTGCCACAACAATCTCTTAATGCGTTGGCTCGTGACACTGTGACAGGGAGCACATTGTTAATTGGTTTAGCTCATGATACATCCAAAGTAGTCGACGTTATCGTAAGCAACACTTGAAATGCATTGATGCATTTGTAACATATTCACTTATTGTCAATCAATGATTTTCTGTCTGAGCAAAACATTCATCGCAACTATGTTGCCTCCCAGTAACGCTAACTCAGTAATAGAGTGGGCAATACAGCACCGTAAAGAAAAGATCTTTACGACAGCAGGTGTGGTAAAAACACTACAGCTTTTGTTCAAAGCGGCCGCAAGAATCGACACAAACTAAAAGTACAGGCGCTTTAAGCTAAATAAAACTATGACTCACGAACAGTTTATGAAGTAACTAAAATGAGCGCAATGCTTAACACCTACATTACCAAAATGGAATATACACACACATTACACATTAATGCAGCAGTAATATTAATCCAGAAACATCATATATAATGGTGAAACACTGAAAGAGAACATTCTAATGCACAATGAATACTTTTACTTTTCATACTTTAGGCACATTTTGCTGATAATACATACTTTTACTCAAGTAAGGTTTTAAATGCTGGTTGTTTACTTGCAGAGAGTATTTTCCCTCTTAGAGTTAGGATCTGAATACTTTATCCACCACTGGTGTAAGAGAGGAAGTTATTATTAATTTATTGTGTTTTGGGCAAAATTATCAAAGTAAATTACCCATAGCAGTGTTTTGTTTTGGTGTCAGAGTTGATCACTTTTTTATGTAATGAGTAAAAAAATTGCACTTTTAGAAGGAATTCACTTTTACTGTAACACATAGCAGCGAGGTCAGCTGTCCTATATGTACAGGGCGATGTCGGCTCAAGTGTCAGACAGGAGAGTGCTGGTTCTCTGTATCTCTATACTCTCTTTAATGCCTGGTACCTTTACTGCTTCTGTGGACAGGGAGGAAAACAGTGCCACAGATAGGAGAGAATGACAATACATTTTTCAGTCCCATCTAGCAAGATTTTATTTTCATCTACAGGGATTCAAAAAGTCCAAACTCACCACAAATGCAACTAATGAATGTGTTAGCATCCCACTGACCACTGCTGCATATTAGCAATTGAAGAAGTAAAAAAATCACCTCATATAGATGTTTACATGACCAGTTTTTACAGTTTGCATTCATGGAATATGAAACATCAGTTGTCACAGACTCAGACAGGATTAAGGCTACTACTGCAATATCCCATAGTACAGAGGATGATTAATTTCAATCTATTTTAAATAATAAATACTCACAAAAAGTTCATTGTTCATTTTTATTTTTCGGCTCAATTGTCATCATCATTAACTATGATTTTGAAACCCGACATAGTCTAAGATGTGTAGGAAGTAATACACATACACATGCCCATTTGGGTCATTTGCTTGCTTGGACTATATAGCGTTAGTTGGAGAAATGCCTCATCGACAGTGCTGACTTCACAAGCCTTGGTGCAGCTGGAGTTTATGAAGTTGGTCACTGCGACACGTTTGGCTACTGAAAAGAACTTCAGTGATACATTCTGATAAAATGTCTCAGTGTAAAACTGCATGCACCGGAACACCAATGAAAACACACCGCTGTAATGATATGTAACACTAGAATATCTGCGGGGTCTGTTGACTTCCATGCATCTTGCCAATAGGAAACACACACACTGTTATAGCACATTGGCATAGAGTTAATTTTGTTAGAGGGTGTGTGAAAGAGGAGCATGAATGGCTATAAGGAATGCATGATTGACAGTGAGTGCTTTAGACATCTAGGAGCCATCTGTATCACCCCGGCACTAACCAATCTTACATGTATGATACTGAGGTGCAGAGGGAGGTGCACATAAAAGGTTGTATTAATCCTGTCTATTCTGTTGGCGTATTTAATGATCTGAATTTCATGTTAGCATATGAAGACAAATTGAATTGAGATATTTGAAAGATTTGTACAGTGTGGCAGAAAGCTCATGAGGGATGTCGGTGACGATTGGCAGAAACCAGGTGATACCACATGACTTTATTACTCTCATACTAACTCTAATCATTTCATCACCCTGAAATGAGAAAACGCCCGTAATCACTAGTTGTGTCAAGAATTAAGTGAAAAAATTGATACCTCTTATAATTTCAAGTTGTGTTGTTTCATGTGGGGCCATGTGTTGGGGCTATTTCTTAGCTGTTTGCTGTATTTATGCTAAGCTAACTAGCTGCTAGCCTGGCTCTAGCTCCTTTTTTAGCGCATATACTGAACATGAGAGTGGTAATTGATAATTTAATCTGACTCTCAGCAATAAAGTAAAAAGAAACATTTCCTAATTTTTTACAGCAAAGTACATCATCATAAGAAAATCTGTCAAGAGTCAAGCATCTATTAAGTATTTTGTTTTCTTAGGATACCAAATGACTCATGTAGTGTTGAAAGAGAATGTCAGCTGACCAATAGATAAAAAATGTGCTAATTTCTTTGAACATTTTGCCGTATTGATTCTGCTACTGTACTGTAGCATCCAAACTGATACATATTTGATAACAGTACTTATTACAACCAGAACGTCAATAAAAAAAACTGACACTGCTTTGAATGAATAAACCGCATAATCATTGGACTTTTGAAGCTATAGTGTGCAACTGTTTTATATCTTAGAAGAATGATAGACTGACGGTTGATGTCATTATTTCAAATTCCTCTTGGGGGAGACAGAAAACTACGCACTATAGCTTTAAGGCAGCATGGAGTTACACAATGAAAACTAGGCACATATCCTTGAAAGGGGACACATTGTATGTCATGCCTCCATTATCTCCTTTTGTTTTTTGTGCAGCTCTTTCCTGCTCTTACCTGAAATCCCAGAATTAGCTGCTGAGACATTGTGAGCTCTAGATTCTGCCAGAATGACAGCATTAGAAGCTGTCGTTATCTTTAAGTTCAATAAAGCATTGACAAGAGGTTTTTCAAGAGTTATCTAGGGAGAGGCAACGGAGCACAACAGGGGATATCAACGATGACAGTATTCGTCCCAGCTTTTCATTAAGATCTCTACAGAAAAGCTACGCTTTGCATGGAATATCAGCTGCCTCCCTCTCGTCCTATCATGCACTGAAGCATGCACCTCCCACTGCTTTTAGATTAACTTTGTATTTCCTCTTTCACTGTTGAAGCTAGACATTCATATCATCCCACCTGGCATGTCATTAACTCCTTCAGCTGATAAATGCAAATTCCAGCTTCCAGTCTTCCTAATTCAGCAATGCTACACAAGCTACGCAAAGTGAATATATTAGATTCAGTGTCACAGAGTGGTACAGGGGAAGAAAACCTTCACGCACAGATTTGAGGGATAGACCTTGATCAGGGCTTATCTCAGCCCGGATCCTCATTACTCTACTTTGTTTCTGTGAAATTTAGGTATCACAAAGATTTCTATTATTTTGTACTCTTTGTTTTTAAACCAGTTGTAGAGAGGTAGACCTCTTGATGAAACAAAAACAGTTTTATCTACATGACTCACATATTGGTCTCTTCTGCTGTACTTAGAAAGAACCCTTACATCATCTAAAATACGGCAAATGACTAGCTTGGATAACGAGGACCAGAATTAATCATCACAAGGCATAAATGTGGACAGATTAAAGAGACCAAAAAAGAAACCCTCTACCCAATGGAATCAAAGACATGCAATTCCTTTAAGTAAGATACCATGATTCATGTCTAAAAATGCCTATCTCCAACTACAGTTTTAATTAAAAAAAGGGATTCCCCATGATCCTGAGAAGGAATCCAAAGGTGTGAGTGCTGGAATTTTTGCCATCATTCTGCATCCTTGGGAATCACTGGGTCACTCAATACTGATCTGTATGACACCATATTAATGGAAGATATCCATCTATGTGGTTCTCTATTAACTGTCATTTTTAATTAAAAGTGTGCCACTGAACATTACCAATCCCTCTCCTTATTTTTGCTCTCATCCTTCTGCCTTTTCATCACCTTAAGGCCGCAGATGATTCTCGTCTTTTAGCACTTAGCGTGCAAACTATTAGATGGCTTTTACATTAAAACCTCCTGCTTGCCGAGATGAAGGAGGGACGGTTCTTAATGCTCCGTCATTTGTTCAACTGGATAGAGTCCTCTGTCACCAATAATTAGACCTTAGAGAGCCATGTAAAAACCTGCAGAAGAGGATGATTGAACAGACTGCAGGACCCCTGTAAGTGTTTGTGTGACACCGGAGGGATGTACATGTGTGTGCGTGCGTGCGTGCGTGCGTGCACGTGTATGTGTGAGTGTTTGTGTTGTGTGTGTGTGCAGAGACACAGAAAAGTGGGAAGAGAGGAATCCATTATCCAATATGAATCTCCATGTTTCTACCGCCAGCCTTCTGTCCGTATTCCACTCCAATGAATATCCCACTGATAAAACAATTAGACTGAGAGACAAAACACTGGTTTCAAGGCATTACTCATGCTTGGCAGTAACATATTTTCCACTGTTTCACTGCATATTTCATATAGACAAAGTCTTTAATTATGTACTTACACAGTTCACATGAATCATTTGTATGATATTATTACACAAAGCTGAACTGATAGTACTGTAACTGCGTCATACTATCACAAGAGAAAAAACGTCTGTGAAACGTGAGAGATTGTGTACAAACCTCTGTTGTCTAGGCCTGATTGCTCCGGCCAATGGAAGCCTATCAGTCTTCCAGAGTTGGGCCTTTAGGCCCATTTCCTTCTAATGACAGCTGCTAGAGACTCTTCCAGGCAGACCGGCCCCCCATGACACAGGATGTGATGCGAGACTCCTGTTACATTAGTGGACAGGTCTTATTTGTCTCAGGAAAGGGCATCAGAAACGGCTGAGCCAGTGATATATCCAGACTCATTTTCCCTTTCCTTTGTCAGCTGGAGATGTGGCAAACATCAGATTGGGATTAGCACTAAGCATAGCTACTTTTGTACAAACATGCCTACGGCATAGTACAGATGAACATATTATTGAAAGCATTTTATCTAAGTAAAAACTAAATAACGTAAAGTATATAGTGTTAATTATTTTATATTAAATGCAAGACAGCAATAGTGTTTTTCAAGCTCAAAGTGTAATTATGAACTGCCTTATGATCCAGACAGAAACATTTTCTTGTAAAAAAGCAATTATCTCACTGAATAATATGTATTATCATATAAAAAGGAAAATGAAAGAAAGACCTATGCTGGGTATATGCCAATAGTTTGCGATCTTGATCACAACAGTATTAAAGTGCATGTAAACAGGCTGCTGTGGGAGCACAATGGGTAACAATGGAAAAGTAATTTCATCTTCTGTCTCTTCTACCAGTAGTGCCACCGCAGCTCTGAGTGCCCCCTGGCACATTGATTCAGAGATGAAGAGGGAGCCTCAGCAGCAGCATGATCCTAAACGCGATGACACAGGACTCTGTGGCTGATGCTTTGGACAGGTGCATGCTGGGTGATTTATGTGTGCGTCCTTTTGCAGGTCCCCAGGAGCAAATATTGGCTGTTTATTTCTCCAAGCTCAAGGCAACAGGGAGGCAGCAATTTCTTTATTTTGGGACCTTAGATACATTGAACCCCACAAGATGCAAACGCACGTGACAGGGAGC
Source organism: Etheostoma cragini (assembly GCF_013103735.1). Taxonomy (NCBI): domain Eukaryota; kingdom Metazoa; phylum Chordata; class Actinopteri; order Perciformes; family Percidae; genus Etheostoma; species Etheostoma cragini. The sequence continues at coordinate 13,720,826 of NC_048412.1, forward strand.
ACTTTTTTCCAACTCGCCCATACTCCCTCCAAAAATGGAATAGCAGACATTATTGATTTGTCATTTTTCTTCTTAGACATCTATACACAACAGGGACACTTCAATTGCATAGGAGCTTTCCAATTGCTTCCCATTCACTGTCCCCACCAGAGAAGCTACCTGCTGTTAAACAATGATGGACATCCACCAATATTCCTGTGTGTTATCGCCCCTATATAGATCCCTGTATCTTCCACCTATAGGTTTGTGCATGAAATTACTACTTAAGGGACATTGAGGGAAAAAAGGCGTTGGGAGGCAGTGAATCCATTCCACTCCAATTCAATATTGTACTGCATATTACTGGTATTGACAAATAATACATTTTTAATTCATAAAATTACTGTATGGAAGCATGTCTGACACAAGAACATGGTCAAGGATAAGCTAAGAGGACATTGTTGCCATCAATGCCCTGATAGCAGACAAATGTAAAATAGAGCCTAATAGAAAATATCTCCTTGAATTGCCCTTCAAGAATATAATATTTTCTCAAGAATCTAACATGCTGAACATACCATGTTAAATCCGGAGGGGCCTGGTTTTCCCTCTTTAATATGCCCTTTACTGGAAAATAGACTGCACAGGTTTTTCTCAGCAAACTTCGCTCCTGGGGGAAATTGTGTTTAGCGTTATTGGTGGGAGATACACGGGCTCAGTCAGCCAGAACAAATGATTATTGTGCAGAGGGCATAGCTGGGGTGTCCGAATGGGACAGGCCCACATGCTTATATTGCTAAATCCGTAGGTAATAGAATGAGGATTATGCATTACTGAAAAATGAGCTGCTCCTTATTAAATATTATGTATTAATATTACACATTTTTTTCCTTCTCTGTATGTGTCATCTTTTCTTTCTACTTCAACATCTTTTAAATATTTGGGGATTTATCAACATTCAGTGGGAGAAACACTGTAAGTAAAGAGAAAGTTAATAATTGAACACAGCAGCGTATTTCTCCTCTGGCTCTGAGAACAGGTTGAGTCATAAAGGACCTTCTGCGCTGGGGTGAAAAAGACAGAGACAAACTGTGGATGGCATTGAAAAAGAAAAGCCAGACTTCATTCAGACTGTTCATTCAGTGTTCGGCCTATTTTGATTTAGGAAATGGCTGAATTATGTTATGTTGGTACAAATCTGTCCATTAATCCATATACGTGCATAGAACAAATTAATTTTCTCAATCATGGTAGAGGAAAATGCAAAATATACACCACAAAAATATTGTTTTCTTGGCAACAAGGCTTTATTTTTTTTCTTATTTCATGCTTCTTTCTTTTGGTTAACACTCCTCATGATAATCAACGGAGAAGCAACTAACTAAACTACAGTGGGTACGGAAAGTATTCAGACCCCTTTAAATTTTTCACTCTTTGTTTCATTGCAGCCATTTTCCAAAA
>NC_048412.1:13722365-13817129 GCF_013103735.1 Etheostoma cragini
TTGGAAAAAGGCTGCAATGAAACAAAGAGTGAAAAATTTAAAGGGGTCTGAATACTTTCCGTACCCACTGTATGCTCTTGATCATTAATATTCTTTGGTGTAGTCCAGGTAAAGGCAGTGTTTCCTGTTTTATGATTAACCAGGAATGCTCATTAGAAAATGAGAGAATCGTCTGGGAACTGTCACAGTTGTTTCTCAAGGCCAAACTGAGGTAGAACACAATATGTCAGCAGCAAACCATTGAATAAAAGACTATATTGTGATTTCAAGAACTGTTACGTTCTGTGTTTTAGATTAGGTTAAGGAAGGAAAACATTGTTGTGGGTTGTATTTCCTGCTACCTCTAGGAGTACTAATTTATGAAATGTTCTTGTGGGTCGTATTAGAGGGTAGGAATATGATCTGTAATGTTGCATGGTAGGACTTTTAGTCAAAGTCATAACTCAGGAACAGAAGGGGAGATGGTAACTACATATATGTATAGTACCATAATACCACTGAATTGGTGACACATTTTGGTTGCAAACTGTGGTGATTGTGTAGATCGTCTGTGCTGCTGGGTTGAAAAGTGTGTGTGAAACATCCACGTTTTAGAATTCTTTTCTATAGACCCTCTTTTCTATAGACCCTCAACAAGGATGAGGAATAACTCCCAGGCTTTGATCTGGTCCTTCGCCCTTCTCTCTGCAATGAGCTGCCAATCTGCCACAGCTGGTTGTTAAAACTGTGAGAAGGGCTATCCTCCATGGCTTTGATTTTTCCCCCTTTGTCCTCCTCTCCACCACTGGCGCCACACTCTCAAGTTCCAACCCAAATGACCTGGCTGGCCTTCCTTAACAGCTTGTTAAGACTGCTGACCTGATGCCTTTATGCCACCACCTCAGTGCACCAGTAGAAGAGAGTTTGTTACACACACACACATACACACAGACACAAAAGGATTGGAACAGTCTGCCCTGTCCCTTCCTGAGGAGGGTTTCAGTGTTGGGTGTTCCGTCCGTTTTTGTATTGATTTGGACCCCAAGGTACTTGTGTGAGTCTACCGTCTTCCCTTCTTCACCCTGGATGAAAACCAGGACCAGGGGCACTCTGTTCCTCTGGTAGTCCACCACAAGCTCATTGGTTTCAGACCTGGATTTTGTTCAGATGAATAGTCTGGTACATTCCCGAATCCCACAATAGAAACATATTACTAAAAACTAGTATTTGATAGAAGTATTAGGTGTTTACGAATTTGTCCGTCATCAAGAAAGAGGCCTGCAGTAGCCAGACGTTTTGAATTGGCAGCAGCAGGTAGAACACCAACTATAATGGTAGAAAATCAGACTTTTAGGCTGATGTCTAATACCGTTTCTCTTCATTGTTCTGGCTGTTCTCGGCTGTATAATTTAGGGGACTCAGCTAAAGTAAAAATCAGCTCTTATTGTTTCTCTCGCAGTGGTTTCAGTGGTTGCCATGGTCACAGTCCGAGCTGTGGTGGCAACTTGAAAAAGTTGAATATCGGATGGCATGTTGAGCACCAAGCTTCAATCTCGACCTTGGAAATAGTAGTTTGAAAAATAATTCATGGTCAGGTTTTGTGCTACCTCGCAATATATTGTGTTCCCTCACAATAAGTTTTGCGTTTGCTCGCAATACTTTGCTTCTTCCATTCCTTCTGAGCCTATGTGTCCATTTACAACAGTCTATCAGCATAGTGTTCTATTCAAAGTAAAATTCAATGAGCTGATCCATACAGTGGCATTGTACTGGGCATCTGAGTAGAAATAGACACACAGGCTCTGAAGGAATGGAAGAAAAAAAGTATTGCAAGAGAAAACAAAATATTGCAAGGTAACACAAAACTCATTGCACGTAAAGGCAATATTTTGCCAGAGAGCGCAAAACTCATTGCAAGGAAGTGCAATAGTAGTCCCACCAAGCAATCCCCATCTGGCAATGCGAGACTAAAACAGGGATGGAAGTAACAAATTACATTCACTTTTGTTAGCGTAAAGTTTTTTTGTGTAGCCTACTTGTACTTTCTGTCCTGAGTATTTGAATCATTTTAAGTCTCATCTGTTACAGAGTAAAAACAAAAGTCACACGAAAAGTCCCAATAAAGATAGAAAAGGGAAAATGTATTGCACCACTTCTTCAGCACGCTCAGTGATCCAAATCAAACACACCCAACAGGTGCATGCATACTCATGCTGGGTGTGGCTAACATGTTAAAGGCTTAAAGGCTCTGTGTGGGACCTCCAGGTTACTTCTGCCTCTGTTTCGTCTGCCTTGGTAGTGTTTTAGTCTGCTGATAGATATAGAGATAGATATAGATAGATATGATAATAGTAATTTAGACTGCAGTGATTAATACAGGGATTAATAATGCCTGTTGCACCCGCCATGGTGTCCATGGCTCTTTTTATTTAATGTTGGTTTTTTGTTATGTTTACAAAATATTGCCATAAAGAAACAACATTGAATGTCTTAATGTTTTGCCAACCTTGGCAAAATTAGTTTTCTGTTCTGCACTTATGTATAATTTGTTATAAGGACATAGCTTGGTCACTGTTTCCACAGTTTCCTTTTCATCAAAGTAGAGCAAGGTTACACACGGTGTTGTCCTGTAGAAATAAGAAGATGAAAAATCCACAATTACCTCAGCTAAAAAAGTGAAACCAGCAGAATAGGTGACATTTTGCATTCATGGTCCAACACTCAAGTTTGTGTTTTTTTTAAATCAAACTTGTTGTGTGAAACAGGAGATTGTCCCCCGGTGGCTTCCTGTGAGCTAAGGAGAGCTGAAGTAGATAAGCCTAATGACTCCCACCCTTCAAAGCAGACTCATTTGAATATTAAATTATACAACCACATTATTAATTTAAAAAAATAAAAAAGGAATTGCATGGGCATTTGTTTTTCAGCAGCAGATGTTAAAGATGACTGAATGAATGCAAGGCCACAGACCGAGAAGAAGGGAGAGAGTGAAACATAAACACGATAAACACTCATTAGCTACTCTAATTGAAGTACACTCTTAAAGTAATTACTAGGCAGGGGAAGCAGTATTTACATTCATAAATAATTCTGACAGCACAGGGAGCAACTGCAGGAGGGTAGTCCCTCTTCTTTCCTTTGAGTCCGGGGCTCTCACTCTATAAATCTGTCAGTCATCGACAATATATATAATTACAGTTTACTGCTATTGAATTTGTACAGTTGATTTGAAAGCAATAAATCTATATTCATTTATATATATCTAACTATATATTCTTAGACCTAAAAACTATGGCAGCCTCTGCTAGAAGGTATTTTAGGCTGCTTCCTACTGTGTCTCATTACTTTTTAATAAGATAAAGCACTGTGGGCACAGTTCAGTAGCCCAACAGGCAGGCGAAATGTGTTCAACGCATGTATTTGTCTTCTTCTAATTAGCCCATTCATTTACACAGTTTACTCATTATCAACCGCCCCACTGAGGGAAACGTAAAGGTTTTGTTTTACTGTTTTGTCCACTTTAGAGTTCATAGCAAACACAGGTTGAATCAGATATCATATCAGAAATGCTAAGATGAATGAAGTAAAACGTTGCTGTCTTGTTTGTCTGACTGCACAGAATGACGGCACCTCCCACCACAGACAAACCGAGAGGCACACACACATGCACACACACACACACACAGACACACACAGACACAGACACACACACACACACAATAACTTTTACATATGCAATGTCCACCTTGGTTGACATTGATTACAGTTAAATGATGGGAGCAGGAAAAGCCAGAGATGACACATTACTGTAATCAAATGGCAGCTCAGAGTCGGTCTCAAACATCTTCCTGTCTGTTAGTCGGCCAGCAAAGACCATGTGGCTCTCAAAGTCTCTCGTCGTCAAGGAATATCATTTTATGTGCCTCACACAGTGAAGAGATGGATATTTTGACTTTAGAATTCTTTTGTCAGGGGTGATAGTGGCACAGATAATGTGGATAGGCTACGTAAAGCCACTAGCTGCCGCGCAGTATCAAAGAAATATTGCTTTGTTTGTGGTAGAGGCCTTTTTTTTAGGATTGCTTACTATTTGACCAAATAGAAACAAATTTGAAAATCAGGATTTATTCAGTTCATTTTTTCTTGTAGAGGGTGTTTTAACTGGATTTTCCTTACTGTATTTGGAAACACGCAAACTCACTTTTGTTCAAAAATATGTACTAACAGATGAATGCAAACAAAAGAAATACTGAGCTGCTGGCCCCTGCAATGGATCACTGAAAAGAGTAATTAATTGAACATATGCACAGTATTCAATGGTTTTTATTTATTATTAATACATGAACTGTAAATGTACAGTGAATATATCAATTAAATATACAATGAACATGTATACAAGTATATGAATGATACATGTACAGTGTATTAACAATAAACCCATGTATGGGTCAATCTTAACAGGCAGCTATCAAGCATCTGCGATGAACAGCTCAGTGGTCAGAGTCCATGCAGGAGTTGGTATTCAAAAGTCAAAGGTCAGCGCAAGACTTAGAGTTCTCATGTTGGGGGGGGGGGTCATTCACGGTTGGAGAGCCTGATGGCTACTGTCCAGTGTTGTTGTTCAGTTCAACTCGGAGTACGGAGCTAGCTTTCCTCACCAGCTTGTTTATTTTGTTGGCATCCCTTGGACTAATATTACCCCCGACATACCACGGCAATACCCATTGCACACATTGAGGAGTCTTGTCAGGAAGACCAGTGTGCTCGGCCCCTTCCTGTAGATGGCCTCAGTTTCATCAGTCCAGTCTAGCTTATTTTTTATTTGTACTCTCAGTAACGTGTAGGTGTCTGATGAAAGCATTTAGAAATATAACCGCAATCGGCAGTTCAAACCTTTTTTCTCAATAGCAACTTCAAAGTAATTTCACACATGTGGTCTAACGCCGTTATAAAACATATCCTGCAAGCTTTGTAACAATTGGTCAAACAGTGCACTTTGTTTCAAAAAGCCTACAACTGATTTGTCAAAAACATTCATTTTCAATTTAGTGTGATTTGTATCCCAGTTCAGCTCACGGCAATTTGAGAAAAGCAGATGACCAACACAAAAACAATTGCTAAAGCCGCAAGCTGCAATTCCAAGCTCTAACCTTGATTTGTGTCCTTCCATGTCCAGTTATTGTGCGTCTTAAGGGCACCCAAGTGGTCGATTTGAATGAGACTTGCAGTGTATGTGTGAGGTCATTATTTAGACATTTCCTGGAGGTTTTGTGTTGATTGGACAAACATTTAGTCATATACAGCCTGATTTGCGCCCTATCACCTGCAGTTTGTTTGCGTTTATAGCGCTCCCCGGTGTTCAATTTGAATGGAACTTTCAGGGCGTGGTTCAGGTACTTATGAGGACATGTCCTGAGAGATTTGTGATGATTGGACAATGAATATGAGATTTATAGTAAAATGTGTGTAATGCCACTCACCTGTCTTGTGCTTGTAGTGCTCCCTAGAGGAGTATGTATGTAAAACTGTCTTTTGTGATGATTGGCCTTATGGTTGATGCTTTGTGTTCATTTATGTCCAGAGCCACGCACCGTTCATTGGTCAATAACTTGAAATGTAATTGAGATATGGACATGCTTTGTCCAACTTTTAATAAGCTTCATCCATTGATGTTTCAGTGAAAATTTGTTGGCAATGGCATGAATCAGATTTTTTAAAAATTCAAAATGGCAGAAAGATTTTCTAGGCGGACCTTAATGGTCATTGAGGCTATATTTGTATAGCACATTAAGCTGCACCTGTGTGAGAGATTTCAAGTCAATCGGACTTACAGTGTGGGAGGCGTGGCCTTTTAAATTTCGCATTTTGGGTTCATATTTCCAAGTTTCATGTTTCTAGCTCATTCCAGCTCACAGAAATTTGAGCTTGGCACGGCAGACAACTACTACTACTAGTACTAATACTACTACTACTACTACTACCAATAATAATAACAATCTTAAGAACATTAATAATTACAACAGACAAACAAAGAAGGGTATTACCCCTTTGCAGTTTGAACCCTAAGGATATCTAGTGGCGTGATTTTCCTAAAGCACTGCAGCCCGTTTTCCTGTTGTCTTTACATTGTCTCCATGGTGATTGGCCCTTGACTTAGTAATGTGATATTTACAATTTCTGAAGAGACTTTGGATGTCTTGACACTCGTAACAATGAACTGGTTGTGAAGTTGAAAAAACAGTTGAACAAAATATGAATGGTCTATTTCACATTTTTCTCATTGCTCTGGCAAACTGCTCAGTGTATCCTCAGTGGAATTGTCCCACAGTAATATCCTTCTATAAAGTTGTCACTTATCAGGCAGCAAGAACTACAGGGGTGTGTGAGGGAGTTGTTTTAATCACAAAAATGTATGCATCTGTCAATTCCAAAAGAAAAAGCACATGGAAAATGGTGTCCTGCTGAGGAACTACATTAAAGACGTGCAATCACACATTCCTGGCTAAACTCACACAAAGAATTGTAAAACAAAAGCAGCTGAATTTATAGATTTGTTTTCAGATCCCATCAGTCATTCAGAGGAGACAAGCTTTGGATGACCCTGCTAAAATATTCAATAAAAAAGCAGACACATTTAAAGTATAAAGTTGTATACGGCAATTTGAAAAGTAGGAAGTTTCACTTTTAAATATTAAGTGCACTTATGGATAAACTGAAAATAAATCCGTAATTTTAGTTGTTATTAATCACACACAGTCAGTGCAGGCTTTTTACCACTGTGAGTTACAAATCCTACAATGTGTTTTTCTTAAAATGGTTTTAAATTAGTTTTTCACCACTGTGAGTTACAAGTCTTAAAATGGTCTCTAATTAGCCCCTCTAAACTAACTAGCCAAACAAAAGACAGCAATACAAAAAAGATAAATCAAGTGCAAATTATGTTTAAGCAGTGTAAGGAGTTGAGATAATGATTCAGTATTAAGGGATTCTTCAGATGTCTGAGTAGGAAATAATTCTCACTCAGTGATACCTTGAAATCTAAAGCTGCACTTCGGAGAGCAGAAAGACCACAGAGGGAGTGAGAGGATAATTAACCTGCAGTCAGGTAGCACTGACAGATTGTGACCTATACGCACATTATACTTATATGCCGAGGCTTAGTTAAGCACAGAGGGAAGAGGGAGCAATTCTCAGGCTACTAATAGTGATTTGGGTGCTTGTAATAAAAGTTTTATGAAGCATGAATTTCATTTTCTAATCTACTTGATATATTAGCCCCTGAGGATCTCGGTGAATATAGTGCGCTATGTGCTGGTGTTTGTTGTTTTAGCACATTTACTGGACAAGCCGTTTTAGACTAACATATCTTCAGGTTGAAACGTTTTTTTTTTTTGTTTTTTTTTCCTTCTTTAACTTTTTTTAGTAGGCCTTGGTTTCTGTTCATTTCTACAGGATGCTATAATCAAAAGACAGTTGACCTTTACTTTAGACACACTATCACTCTTCTCTGTGCATCAATGTCACACTGCTTTTTGTACTGGCAATGAATGTCTGAGAAAAAAACAACAGAAACAGTTGTTTCTGTAATTGAAGTGAAAAAGCCATCTAGTGGCTAGTAGAGGAGGAAGTCAGGTTATGTTCTCATAGAGCGACAAAGCCCATAGAGGGAGTAGATCAGGGTGGATGGACGGGTCAACGTTACCTCTGACCTTAACACAGGAGATTGCTTTGTTTTCCATTTCCAACCGACAGCCAACAGTGTCTTTTTCAAACATAATCATTTTGTAACCAAAGCCACATATCCATTATTGCAACCATGGCGACAAACGGTCTCCAAACCTTTGCAAATGAGTCATAGTTAGTTTTTCTCCGCCTTTATTGGATAGTTGATGGCAAAGAGGTAGACAGGAGTCAGGGGAAGAGACGTGGAGAGACGGGTGTATGACGTGCAACAAAGGTCGCCAAATGCAATCAAAAGTGGAGCCAGGAGTGTTTCTTCTCTTACAGTACTTCCTCTCTTACAGCCAGGAAGGATCAAAGTCTGTCCTCCTGTGCTTGTCGTGGGGTGCAGCTGGAACAGCAGGAGAGCTGCTGGAGTTCTGGCCGGGACTGGCTTCCCTTCAGAGCTTCTAGCATCCTCACCACGGTCACCAGATCACAGGTATTTTGAGCTGACGTTTAAGGTCGACGTCTGTCCATCTTTGGTTTTAGACGGATACATCGCTCTTGTTGGGAAGCAAGTCCTCAAGTTGAGTAACGTTATCTTCACTTCACCTGTGCCCTGTTCCACTCTATGGGCCTCTATATGTAATCTAGCATGTGCACAACGCATACACTTTGCTTCTCTTATCTACACAGATGCAGTAGTTCCATTTTTTGCAAACCATACATAATTACAAGGAAAATATTACTGAAAATGCATTTCAGATATTTGGATAGGTCAGGAGACACTTTATAGTACAGTCCTCAAAAGGTTGCAGCATTCTTTTTGTCTGGTTGTGTTTTTCACAACATTGCCATGAATCACAGATGTGTTGATGACCTTGTAATCACAATGTCCCCTGATTGAGATCAGCTAAAGATCTAGGATGATGGGATTTATTTATAACTCATTTTGAAAACGTTGGTTGAATGGAAGACTGATGTGACCGTACTTGTGATAAATGCAGAACATGTACCAAAAGCTGTTTGGTTAAACCTTGGTTGGTGATAACTGTTCTCAGTATGTGCACCAGTGCCACATTTGAGACATAAAACCATGTTTGTAATGTTTGTCTACACTAGTGTTATACATACATATATTTTAACCTTGGTCCAGGATCTGATAACACATCCTGTACATATACCAGGGAGGCTGTTATTACTTATATATTTATTATTAAAAATGTATTTCTTTTCTTTCACAGGAGTTGTTTCACATCTTTATCTTCAATAATGTGTCTTTCAAAATAACTATTATGTTAATCAATTCAAACAAGGGAGAAAAGAAAATAACTATGTAATCGCAGTATGTTCCTTCATCATACAGCCACCAACGAGGCACATTTATAGATATAGATAACCTAAACACCATAGAAGAAGAAAATAATACAGGTTCTCACCTTTTCTTTTCATTTTATTCAATTTTCACATGTTTTACTGAGATGACAAAAAACTGCTTGTAATCATTCACTCCGGTAATGAGACAGCAGCTCTGTGACTGTTATAAAAAAAACAACTTATTTTTTTACCTTATTTCCCGATATTATTGGCAATCATTGCTTAGTTATGATAACATTTTATTCACCTTCTTTATTTCTGGTTTATGTGGATGTGGCGACTCGCGTTTCAGCTTTCAAGCAGGAGGAGAAGAGACATGAGAGATCAGTCAGATTTTAAATCACTCATTCCGAATTGAAAACTCAGGGGGAACATTAAAGTTACTACCCAAACTGTCCTTTTTAAACTACCATTAGAGTTTTTAGAGCTATTATTCCTCACTCTATGTTGATTTATGCTGTACTGTAGTTCAGCTTGTCGAAACACGATGAATTTATGCATTAAGCAAATGCAGAGTATGCAGAACTGAGTTTTGGCGAGGAATCTCTGACCTTGTCACTCCCCCTAAAACAACTAAAATCAGCACTGAGGAGACTGGAGAATGACAATAACTAAAATTGGTTGTGTACAAGTAAAAATTTCTGAATGTGAGGGCTGGACCCCAACCACCATTGCCATTATGTTTGAAGCAGATAATTATTTTACTAACGCATGTCATCACAGCTTAAATCAGACAATACAATATTCTGAAACATGTGTAGATAAGCAGGAGGTGACCATCACTGCATGGGTATAAGTTTAAAGCTGACAGTGAGTGCAACTGAATGCAGTTGCATTGACTATCGGCTCACAAAACAGTGAAATCATTAGTCATCAAAAAAACATTGAGAGTTAAGAGTGTTATTATTTATTTGTTATTTTTCACAACAATGTAAATCCACAGAATTAAAGCATAAATTTGCACCACTAAACAGTTGACCATTAAAAAAAAGACATTTGGAAGCCAAAACATTGGCCACCAGCAAATCTGTGGGAGAGAAATAAAACCGCCAGAAGCCTTGACAGCCTATTGCTTCACACTGTATGGTTTGTAGAAGGAAACATCTCCAGGATTAGGACACCAAACCTTTTTGTGCTTGCTGATGGCATATACTGACTCATGTGCTCTAGAATAGCTGTGGATGCAGGGAGGGGCCCATAGAGGATGCCTATGAACAGGGTGCAGAATGTTGTGCTACACCACTGACTGTGTTGTATATATTGAGTTATATATTGAGTTATATTGAGTTTTGACTTCTCTAAAGTATTTTCAAACTAACGGAGCTGGATCTGTGCCTATTTTACTTTTCTGCAGTGCATTCATTTATTGGACTATGTTATTGTAAAAATGTGATTACCTTCTGAAGCTGCAGTTAACTCAGTTAGTTGCCCCATGCAGTCAATGAAAACATGTCACTTTGTACACAATGTACAAAAACAAGTCTCAGCAGGTTCTGCCCTCAAATGTTAAACTGATTTGAAAATACTTACTAAAATAAATTTTCACAAGAGGTGTGAATCATTGATGAGCAGCAAATGATAAACACATTTCAAACCATCTATAAAGGTTTGATAAAACTGTGAATTTACAGATATAAAGCAATCAAATGAGGAGAAATAAAAGGTAACAGTTTACTGTGCAAGGCATAAACACATTTGCAATTACACTTAAGAATAAGGTAATTTGTTGCACAATGGCCATGAGAGATGGGATAGTAAATGGCTGAAAGATGAGGCAAATTGGAAGTTTAAAAAAGTAATATTTTTCATCACACCATTTATTGAATGATGGTATTTTAAAACACTCATTGGTTATAAATACAATTTATTACAACTTGAAACTGGAATTGGTTTTTATGTCTTTTGAAATACACTCATTAATCTGAAAATCCATATTATATAAAAGACAAAATAACAACAAAAAAAACCACAAACTTGCAACTCTGAATTTCTTTTGTGCTGTTTATGATCACAGATGTTTTTGCTCACATGTCAAACACGTCCAGATTTATTTATCAATGCAAATAACTCAACCTGAAAACTTGTCGTACACCACTGTTAATCTTCTCAAGGCTGTAGTGTATCCCACCAGTCATCTTAGCCCCCATGCAGGGCATGTGATTGAACTCCCCTGGGTGCATCTGAGGTGCAAGAGGCATGGAGTGCCAAGGTCCACAAGCCACCCTGCGGCCTCCAGACAAGCAGGACGCAGGTTGATGAAAACATCAAACAACTCCCTGTGGAGCCCAGATGAATAGAAAGCTGCCACAACGATCACAGCCCCCTCAGGACCCAGGCCTAAAAAATGATCCAAACAAGCAATAATCTGCTATTCAAGTCAACACAAACAGCACATCTGTGGAAGGCATAAGAACACCACACATTATCACTTTCTTTATGTTCTCACACCTAATGGAAATCTACCTGATGAAATTATTTCCCACCTGGCCTTTGAAGATAAAAGATTGCTTTTTCCCTTCAAGGAAGAGATGTTTGGTGGGCTTTGCATGCAAATATCTATAAATTAATATCCTCGTCTTCTGATGTTCCGGTCCATTATCTTCAGCATCTCGTTGAAAAGAGTGTTTGCATTTACATACTGTACAACAGCTCAAAAAGTTGAAAAAATGAATAGAACACATCTGAATTCCTACTTTTTTCTTTTTATGTTTTGTTTTAATAGTTATCCTAAAATATCATGCAGCTGGTGTATATTACATAAGGCATTTTAAACAACGTAATCCTATGAATAAAAGCTATTGAATGTCCTCCCACCATATCTGCCCCACTTAATGGTAAGTGTGTTGTCAAAGCACACGGCTGTATAGTCATTTGCACTGCTAGCACAGTGCGTGTGTGCGGTGATGAACATTACATAAAGTGCTGAGTGTGGAGTTGGCATTTTTACTGTCTGATTATCTCAGCACACAATTCTATCTTGATAAATAAAAGTAAAAAATATGGAGACATTTGTAAAACAACATTGCTTTGTGTTTGAAATCAAGCTGAACATTCTTCAAGTCACAAAATGTGATTTCAAAATGCAAATTTTTTTCCTTGTGACTTCCTTCTTGTGACTATTGTCAAGAAAACTAAAGCTATTGTACAGTATAATATGACGAAAAGTGCGTGACATGTGTGTCTTCTTTGGTGTACAGTAGACTTCAATATACAGTACAGTACACAGTGTGCAAGAAATATGTAAAGCATTTTCTAACTGAATAGTTCTCTGTCTAATACATATGAGGCCCATAGCTAAAGCAGCATTTAAACGACTTCTTAAAGATTGCTATCAGTTTTCATCTAAATAGTTTCACTTAATACCTACTGTCTACGTTCTGCAGTGTCTGTTGAAGCTTTTAAATTTGCTTTTGACTCATATTTGTAAACTTTGGGTTTTAGGTTTTTGTTGAAATGATTTTCATTGGTTGTTCAATTATTATTTTCTTTTTTCCCTTCCTTATTTTATGTTGGATTGTACTGTATTTAAAAAAGAAATTATCATGTGAAGCACTTTGTAACTTTGTCTGCAAAAGGTGCAATGTTAAATAAAGTGATTATTATTGTTATCATTATTAGATTATTATGGTCACATTAAGTACAAGTGGAAAAAAACATAAATATAATTGACAATATTAATATATTTGGCCATAGGTAAAATGATATGAGAAGGGGCCCTGCTGTGGCATCAAAACATCACAACCATAAAACATTTTTTTAAGAAGAAAGTTTGACATGGCACAGATGGAAAAGCACGGGTGTAAAAAATGAAAATTATTTATGGCTGAATACCATTTAGCTTGAGTTTCAGAGGCCTGGTATGCATGCTGGCTCTCTGCTCTTAAAGTTTATTTCTGCTGGCCGAATGAAACTGACTTTTGACATTTTGGGACGGACACCAAGGAAGCCCTGGCCCTCCTGTGATTGGTCACTTTCAAGACAAGCTCACCCACACCCACAGACCTCCTGACATTCAGGAAGCCCGGAGTCGCTGCACCGGCCAAAGAAGTGTTTTTCTGTCTTTATTGACGATGTAGTGCAAGACTCCACCGTAAATAAAGGAATGTACAAGTGTTTCTAATCTGTTCTTTTGTTATGTGTGATGCTCAGTCTGGCTAGCCAGTCTGATTAATTTAGAAACAGAAACAACGTTTCCCGATGTATTGTATGATGTAAAGTTAATGTGTGATCGCTTTCTACTGGTAAGTTAAACATGTAGCTATGTAATCCTGTTTCTCTTTCATAATACTTTAAACACTAGGGCCAAACGTAAAAATGGATATGTATTATTTATATTGCTTTTTTACTACACTTATCTTCCATTTCCAAAACAAACCCTTCTCTCTCTCTCTCTCTCTCTCTCTCTCTCTCTCTCTCTCTCTCTCTCTCTCTCTCTTTCTCTCTCTTTCTCTGTTTCTCACCGTGGGGTCTAAAATCCAGCTGTTCCACTTAGCCCCCCCCAGAGGGCTGGAGAACTTTCGTTGTGTAAACTGGATGCAGCGTTTTTCTGTTTCATTTGTTTTCGGGGTTTGTGTGCTCTTCGTTTTGCGTAGTTTCTCTGTAACTTGTTCATGTATTTGGTTTTGTTGTGTGTATTCTGAATTAGCTTGTGTTTTGTTCGCATGTGTTATTTTTAGGTTGCAGTGTGTTTGCCCCTATCAGCCACCTTATAAAATCCACTTCAACGGCGGGGTTAACCTGCGAGAGTGTGGATACCCTCCAGTTCTCGCAAAGCAGACACTCACTGGCGCGTGGTGGCTGCTCTGTGTGTGTGCTGCATAGTGTAATGTACAACTCTTGATTGTTGAATTGGAGCGCAAAGAGTAACACAGGATCTGCACATTTGAAGTGATATAATTTGCTCGTAAGCATGTTTTATTGCGCTTGCTAGATGTGAAATAATCCTGATGCCATAAGCCTTGTTTGATTAATTGTTTGTTAGCATTAAATCTGACATCAGAATCAGAATCAGCTTTATTTGCCAGGTATGAGGACACATACGAGGAATTTTTCTTTGGAGCATCGTTGCTCACACTGTGCTTACACATACAAAACAACCAAAACTGAAATATACACACTAATATATACACACAATATGTACATACTCTAAACAGAACAATATAGAGGCATGAGTGAACAAAGAGTTCAATAAAAATTATTTAAATATGGAGCATAGTGCAAGGATACTGGGATAAATAGTATTATGTTATTATATTACACTATGAACAGTATGAACATTATGGACTGTTCTGAAATAGAAAATGAGAATGATGAATGAATAACAAATAAGAGAGATGTGAGAATGGGAATGATGAGTAAATAGTAAATAATAAGTGAGATATGAGAATGAGAATGACGAATAAATACTAAATAAATGCAATAATAATGGAACCAGTAAACAGGTGCTGTAGAGACAGTGTTACTGGGTTATTGACCAGAATTGGACCTGACACTGACGGTAAGAAGTCAGCTGTTCATCAGAGAGATGGCTTGTGGGCAGAAACTGTTCCTGAATCTGACATCACTCTGTCTTTAAAGGATAAAACTTTGTCAGATAAAGTCATCAGCCTAACACATCCCGCACAGTGTTAAACTTTTAAAATGAAAGGCAGTTTTTTCTATTAATATGCAACTCTGCGTTGCGTTTTCAAAAGACCTCTTTAGTTGTTGCAATTGTTTCTGTAAACATTCCTTTAAAGCATGATAATTATTACTGCCAAGCTGATAATAGTTATATATACTTATATATATATATATAGACATATATATATATATATATATACATATATATAGACATAAATATATGTTCCCTCTTACTTTCTGTGCATTCCTACACTATATATATATGTATATACATATATAGACATATATATACTGTATATAGACATATATATAGACATAGATATATGTTCCCTCTTACTTTTTGTGCCATCCTACACTGTTTCAGACTCAGCAGTGAGACAAGGTCACTTAGCAAGAAGTTATGAGGCAGACTCGGTAGGAGCCCAGAAAAAGCCATCGCTGATGTTCACAGGGAGCGGACATTATTAAAGCTCAGATCATCACTTTCACCTTGTGGTTGCATCTTTGGGACAATTCCTCGCTGCCCTCTGTGGTTATTGGCCACTTTAGATTGTATCATTTCATTCAACTAAGTGAAAGTCAATCCGGAAAGCTTACTTCGGACCCCTTTGGCTAAGGAGGAAAGGAGAGTTATGTGAGCACAGAAATCCCTCTGTAAAACATAAATCAAGCCTGCAAGACACTTCACTTTTTCTTAATTATTCCCATTAGCAGCTGAAGCTTCTCAAGCATGTATCACTGTCTTTGGAATTGACTCAGCAGATTGATCAGATGTGAGGAGGGACTTCTAATAGCACTCGGAGGGTGTTATCAGCAGGGAGAAGAGAAGAGAAAAGGGATAATATTCATCCATGTCATCTTTTGTTCAACATTAGCATTTAGAGTTCCCTGTAATTGTTGAAATTAAGAGGAGTTTGCCATGACTAAGGCATAAAAGGGTTCTCAATAACCCTGCTGACATTTCCAAAACCGTCTTCTACAAGTCAATGGGGAGCATTAGTTAATGCAGACAAACCAGAAGCCCCTTATACAATCACAGTTTGGTTTTATGGCTGGAGAGGACAAGAAGTGCATGATATCTCTTTCTCCCTTTCGCTGGTCAATGATCCTTGCTCGTGTGAAGCATGGCAATCGATGGGAACACAGAAGCTTCAGTTTCCACTAGTGCAAAACTGACTGCAAGATTTATCTGGGTAATTAACTGGAAGAAGAAGAAGAAAAAGAATGAGAAGAAGAGGATGAAAAAACAATAAAAGATGCAATCATTTCGGCCTCATCCTCTTTCTCCCCTTCACATTCTCTCTACATTACATCAAAGACTTAATAATAATTGCCTCCGAGCTCTCAGTGTTGAGAATACAAATACACTGACAAAATAAGATAGAAAAACATGGCCAGAGTCCATCTTCTAATAACAGCCTGATACACAATTTTGGTTGTTTATTTAATAGAATGATTATGAAAAAAATCAAGTGGTAATAGCATTTGTAACTGCCTTGTGCTGATAGCATTGTGGTCTGTGAATAGAGATGACTGGGATCGTTTTTGTTGCTGGATAGACAGGCCAATTAGATGAGTGTTATCTGCTTATATAGTATTTGTGATGTTAAAACTCCATTGTTGGCAAGTATTAATAATTTGTGGATCATAATTTCATTTTCAGACAAACATATGGTTACTGGTCCTCCCTCTTAACTGTAGAAACATAAGGCAAATAAATATGTAAAAAGATGCTCCTCCAACTAAACTAAATCCAATGTAATAATGCAATCAAATCATTTTGATTCTTTAAGGATTTCAGATCCAAAGACTTATGTTGATGAAGACTGTTTAAAGCGGCAGAAAAGAAACTAGACCTTGAATTACTTAATTATTTTTGTCAAATGTCTTTGTTAGTGCTGTGTGACCAATCTACCAACCAGTTTATTCATAGTTTGCCAGAGCTGAGAGCATTTAAAGGCACCCTGTGGAGTTTTTTGACCACTAATAGTGTTATGAAACAATGTTTTTATGTGGAGGTCACAGCTTTGTTTACGCACCACAACACACTTAAACTATTCCACTGCTTCACAGGTGGAACTAACAATGCAAAGAAATGCAGCAATGCACCAACAAATGAAGGAAAGAAAAAGACAGCAAGCTAGCAAACAATGAGTTGAAACAATGCAGGTTATAGGTTTTCCATGAATGTCTCCTCCTTGGAAAGTGGCATCCACTTTGGGAAATGTGAATTTTGAAGCCTGAAGATTGTTCAATCCATCTCAGCTTCACCCACATTTAGTCTTAAAGTTAAACATGGCTAACTTGTGTTTGGATAGCAGCTAAACAGTCATTATGCCAGGCTTTTGTCTCATCAGCCTGACTGGGGTGGCACACATCTCCACCTCATGACAAGCTTCTCTGGAGGAGTGTTTGCATCTCTTATAGCACCAAGGTGACTTCTGCTGTGTGCTGCTATGCTAAATGCAACCCTGTGATAAGATAAGAGAGGGGCATAAAGTTACTGCCCCAGAGATACAAGCTAAAGAGGAACAAGCTTAGTAAGCACAGCTCTTCGGCTCACTCTAATGTCTGCATGAGAATTTACTGAGGTGTCAGTCTATTCATAGGTTTGAGAGTGTTTCCTCAGGTCTATCTGACAACTACATTGGAAACAGCTGTATCTGTGTCATCACTTTGCATTAATTCATGCATATAATACATTTTGTCAAATAAACACTTATTTTTTTCAAGGTTACTGTAGACAGGATTTGAGCACTTACATTGTCTGAGTTGGGGGTGTATCCACTGATGAATGCTTTTGGGTTAGAAACGAGACATAAGAGGGATAAAGTCTGTTTCTTGTTTCTGTGTAGTTTAAGGACAGTGATGGACTGCATGAAAATGACTGTAGTGTTATTAATATTATCTTTGAAACGTCCATTCACTTAAAAAACATACTGAAACCAAAGGTTCTCCCACACAGCACTGGAATCAGCTGGTCATTTTACTGTTATAATATTTAGCTGACTGGTCAGAAGGCATTGGTATTTGGGTTTTATTATGTGTTTATAACAAAAGTTGTCTGATTAGCCATTCAACGCACTCATTTTGTCTTATAGTTACACTATTAAAAAAGTCCAGTTTTCCATAACATGTTTGTTATGTATGTATTCATGTAAAAAGCGATATATTCCAGATTATATTATCATTACAATATATATACAATCTTACTTTGTTGGGTGGAAAGAATAATTGTAAGCTTATTAATGTTGAACAATCTTGAACTGATTAGCATCCGGACTTTAAGAAAAAATAACAGCAACAGAGTGAGCAGAGAATGGATGGGTTGCATAAGGCCAATATCTTTATGAAACAATAATGTAGACACTGTTGTGCAAAGTAGAAGAGAAATTGAAAATTAGGGTTCAAGAAGTGGTTACATACAGAAACATAGACCATATTACCATGTTACCCCCCGCCCACCATTTTTTTCTGACCCCTACTCCCCCCTTCTATAGGTTCAAGTTTATCATCCTTTGGTTGTGTCTTCCATAGTCCCCCCTTGATATTCTATGAACTATTTTCATACATTGTATCTGAGACTGAGTTAGTGTGCTTTTCTGAGGTGTGGTGTGATGCTAACGAGACTGAGGGGATGTTTTATTAAGGATGTTTGTTTTTTTTGCTCAACAATTTGGTATGTAACAACAAATTCAAACCACAAACTAGAGAGACGGCAAGAACCATTTTTTATGCATGAACAATGTATCACGAGGGAGGTTTGATGCTTTTTATCTTCTCATCACCTCCCACTGTTTTGACTTTTCTCCCCTTAAATTTACTAAAGCAAATTGAAAGGCCAAAAGCAAGAGTGTTTCCATGCCTGTACAGCAGCGTGCCACTGCTCAGGAAATAGTTTGAATTATGAAACGGCTGAAGGGGGACCTCCCTAGATGGCCCCAAAATCAAAACCCAAGTAACATTGCTGGTTCACATTGCTGTCGTTGAACTGAAGGGCAGCATTCCTCAAAGCAAAGTTTGATTTTGGGGCTGCCATGGCTGGAAGTAATTTTCAGACACGCAGCAGGAGGTGAGTGATACAATGGCCGCCCTCAGACAGGACGTGTTATCCTCTGCCTGACATCGAGAGTGTTGCTGAAATTGCCAGCAAGTACAGCAAAACTGTGTCAGAGGGTAAGGTGCAGTGTGGCGGCAGTCAATAAGCAATCTGTCTCTCGGACTGAACCAGGACATCCTTTCAGAAGGGTGAAACATTGTGTTCTTGTCAGGAACGTCTTGTCGTTTGGGATGGAAAGAAATTGCACAGTTTGTACCTGTTGGAATCGACGGGTTGAGTTGGTCTGTGTCAGTGAAGATTGGTATTAGCACGATGCACTGCACTGAAAGCCCGCTATTAATGAATTAAATAAAAACCAGGCCACACAGTTTAAGTGTAATTTGTTTGTTGAAATGTTACCTGATTGTGTGGCCAGTGTTTCCATACCAACAAAACAACTGAAATCAGTGGGTTACAGCTATAAGTCATGAATTTTCAGTCATATGTCTCACACTATAAGTAAAATAATTCATATACAGTACATATACTGTACATTTTTATTTTCAACCTCAGTTTTTCCACCAGTTCACACTTAAGTTTGAAGACAATCTATAATTATTTTTGAAGATTCACACATTGCTTGTCTTTTTAATACAAAAAAAATGTATTTACAGTGCACGTCACTTGACAAAAGAAACACGCCTGCAATCCAATAATAATTGCAGTGTCAGAACCCAACAATTTAGGTTGAGTGGTTGTAATTATGCAAACACAAGCAACATGCAGACAACACTCACACCTCGAAAGGAAAGATTACATAGCTCGTCCTTCAGATACTTCAAAGTGTTATAATGACAAGAGTTGTTACTGGGGTTTACTGTAGTAGGCACATTATGTCAGAAAAACAGTAACCTGTGTTGATCTTCTCCCCGTGAACAAAAAAAAAAAGCATAAAATCAAATTTTCCAACCCTTGATGTGGAGATGTTTATGCAATGTGGTGGGTGAATCATTTTTAAAGTCATCAATCTCTCATGTACATAAACAAATCAGACTCACATAGTTGCCCAGCAGCGAGGCCTTTGCAAATCAACAATGTGAATATTGGAAAATTAGTTTTATTGTTCCTCAAAGCGGTTTCAGTTTGGTGTGCACAGGTGATCTAAATATCTATCATGTGCACATAGAACAGAATAACTCATTTACAAGACACTCAAAAGCCACAGCTGACGGACACAGTCTCTTTGAGCGGCATTTGCTAATTACTAAAACACTTGGCTCAAAATGACTTTCATTAACACAAACAATACAAGTGTATCAAATCAAAGATCAAAACTAAGTCTACCTCTGACGTATTCAACCTAAAATTCAACATGTTTGTTAATGCATTACAGTTTGTGGTGCTTCATTACAGTGTGCTTTTAGTGATTATTTTCCCTTTCTCTAGTTAATTATTGATCTGAGGAGTGTTTAGAGCTGTGAATAATTAACATGCCAGTGTTGTGGCTGTCAGAGCTGTAGCGAACACAGCAGCATGTCAAAACAATATTGAGAGAAGGCCTAAATTATGCAGTGCTGCAATCTTTTAGGTGTCCTGTGACCATTTTCTGCTGTATCAGTGAAGAGCCGCGAAAACAAATGCTTCACACAACACAGCACAGGGCATGCAGTAACAGAAGTATCTTAAATTGTGATACATTTAAAAAGGGTGGAATAAAAGAAAAATGATTTACCGACACACACATCATGGCTCAGGACACATTGTTTTGAATAAATAAAATATCCGTAATCCATGCATTGTCTCCTAGTGCAACTGTTGAGTCAGCAAAGCAAATTATGTTCTCTCTCATAGCCAAAGGACTTAGGATAATATCATGGTTGGTTCCGTTTCATTGTTTCCCACCCTATTCAAGAACTATAGTGGCTTAAAAAAATGCTAAAACGTAAAAATGCTAAAAACGTGCATCATCGTCTCCCCACCACTAAAACATGAAGATAAAAATGTGTTCTCTCTTACTGATACCGTATAATACATTGCCTACTGCTTTCTCTATGCCACCCCTCTGTTATAAATATTACATATGAAAGGTTCATTTTATTCTAACATTCTAACAAGTATGTGTATTTAGAAGCAGAAGCTTCACAGTTTGGGCCACAAGCCCATCCACCTTTTTTTGGATGTTCTATACAGGCCTATCGCTGCTTTTGCGTAAGTCATTTCTGCAATTCCTCAATGTTACATTTAAGAGGAAAACCCTAGGTTTCTTTTATAAGATTCCACCATAGATTGTTGACATAGAAGAGGGGGGGCTGAGCAAGCAGGTACGAGCGTATAAGTATAAGGTTGTCGTCTATGGAAAAATATGGATGAAGCAAAAAATAGAAAAAGAAAGAGGGACTAGGAGATGGTATGTCAAGGGATGCGACAGCAGTTAGGTAAGGGGATAGTGAAAGGTAACAGGTAGGATTTAAAGTGTAGCGTCGGTGCTTGGCTTGCAAATATTCATGTTAACAGACTAGCTAGCGTTTGCTAACAGTGGGAATGTAGCAGCTTCTTTAACTGTCTATGTGTAGCAGCCGAATGGGGGTTTACAGCTAGCTTACAATATGTAAAACCGAAGTTGCTGAGCTGAAAACTGGAAAATATAAGGTATCATATACAATACATGACAAAGAATCTATAAAACATAACTAATGCCATACCTCTGGTTTACCATGGAATCAGGCATTGATTTGCTACCAAACTTGGAGGCTTGCAAATATTAATATGTACAGACTTTTCTTAGACTAGCAAGTGTTTGATAACACTAGCAGCTAAAGTGGGGTTTACGGCTAGCTTAATGCTAACTTATGTTGATATTTGTTAAACCCACTGGTTCCAATCCCATGCATGACACATCTCAACTTTATTATGGTAAAATAACAACTGGTAAATAAAAGGTAGCATGCACAATGATAGGCAAGAATGTGGAAAACATAACTCATGCAGTGACTGTGGAATCATTAATAGATTGTGTTGATGTTAGCTGTTCTGTCAGACATACAGGCCATAGTTACACCTGTTGGGTGACATGGAAGCTGTAATTACAGGGTCACATCTTTCTCTCTTAAAAGGTCTGTGCTAAGTGGCTCTCCATATTTCAAAATATGAATGTAATTTCAACAGCTGTCCAACCTTACTGCATAATAGTTGTCTTAGCTGAAGCCATCACTAGGCTGATTTATGAATTGAATTCAAGCGGCTATATTTAACAGTGAGTTCATTTCGTTCAGTTGTGAGGATGGTGGATCAGGAAAGACAGGCAAAGGCTGCAGGTAGGTCTAACATTAGGTGCAAGTGTAGTTGGAGCCACTTGATACCAACAGATCCATTTCTTAATATAATTAATATGAAAAAAATAAAATGGAAAATCTATTACATGTTTGTTTGACAATATATCTTAGTGGAGAAGAACACAGACAAGGAGTGAATGAGACGTGAGGTCGGTGATGGGATCAAATAAAGATGAAACCAGTGATGACATCAGATAGGAGTTCTATTAGTTAGACCACACAACTATATATACCATAGAATTTTATAATTATGGTAAAATTGTTGCTGCATACCCCTCTGACACTGGGTAGTTGCACCTCTGCTCACCCACTGGCTCTGATTTATCAACCTGACGTAGAAACCAGCCCAGAAATCCTCTTAAGACAGGATTCACAGGGATTCATGAAACTTTTGGTTCACACCAATCAGAGCGTAACAATGGTCGTACATTGACAAATGCGGCAGCTGGAAACTATCGTAATTTAAATATCATGCCTCGAGATATTCTTGGTTTTGAGGCCGTGCCCCCTACTATTTACGATATGGCCAGATATAAACCGGCTAAGAAGCAGCGCTTTTCAGAGGTCAAAATTAAAACCCTGACAGCGCAGTTTAATTTGCAGTAATGTGTGTAGGCTACTATTTGGCAACCTAAAAACTGGTATAGATCTCTGGTAAAGAGATCACTGATGCGGTCAACAGTGTTGCCATATTAAATCGGACTCCAGCTGAAGTTTATTTAATTTATACATCCTTGACATAAGTATACTCCTAATAGTAATATATAGGCTTATATTGCAATCTCTTAGGCCTACATGTAGGTGTACCTGTATTTAAATTAACACACGGTAGCAGAGTTTATGCAGTGTTTTTTCTTTTACTCGTGTTTATTTTTCGTGAGTCAGAGCCAGGCAACAGCTGTGAGGGAGAGCGCGTGTCCTGTTTCTGATTTAACCATACTGAATCCAAACCTTTGCTCATTACTGTGGTGATCCACATGGACATAAATAGGACTATTTTAGACAAAATGAGTAGGACGATTGTCAGACATTTTGTGGGCATAAGTCATTTTTATACACCAACCTTTTGAACCATTGAAATCTCACAATTTGAGACACCTTGTTCTACACAAAGAGTTTGCTTCTAGTCATATTTTAAAATAATTTGCTGTGCAAGCACACTTTAAGAAAGCTCAAGGCCTTACTAACTAATCTCATCTGAGCACACTGGGAAACAATACATGCTGCAATGTAATTAATACATTTTCTTGTGGCAGTATAAGTAGGTTGCTAGTCAGGACTAGAGTTTACATAACAGAATAATGAAGGAGACCAGAGTTCCCGACTATTTGAGCTAATTTAAGGAGCTAATTTTCTTCTCCAAACTTTTTTATAAACTAAGTTGGCACATCCTGTAAATTAGTACAGGACTTCAGAGGTATGTGGGGAAAGTCTGACATTCAATTTTTACTTATCTATTAAACTTGAATCCTTAAACTGAAGTATATAGGTATTCTTAATGTAAAACTATATTTTATTGCAGATATTGGAAAAGAAAATTAAGGTATAAGGTATGTAAATAAGGTGTATAAACAAGCCAATACCCATGTAGGTGTTTATATTTCTGTGATATTATTGAATGGTGTTCTTGTTTCATGCCAAAGTGTTTGCTGCCAGGTGAGTACAATTTATAGTGACAGTCTGATTTTTCTCTCATTTAATGTACTGTGCAACCAGAACATTGAACACTTTGACTCTGATCATTTATATAAATGTCAGTGGCTCTAAGACGTGGTGCAGCTGACAGTTTTGAGGCAGTGTCATCCTAAAATGGAAATCAGACAGCTCTGAGGACCATTATTCTGCTTCACTCCTCTCACAGACAACATTTAATCACTTAGCAGATAGTTCTCGCTGTTCACTATAAATATGTTTTTGAATAGGTAGTTACAAATCATTTTCCTACAATTTTCCACTCGTAATAACAGTGAAAAAGATGTAAACCGGCTCAACATAATTATTTTCCACAACACATTCACAGTCTTAGAATTTTTGTGTTGTATTATTTATTTATTTTGTGTGTCTCATAGTGATGACTGAATGAGTGTGACATCCTAAAAAAACATATAGATAAGTAGATTGCATTAGGATTTTCATGTTGGCCACAAAAAATCTGTTATCTAAAGTCTATACCAACATTTCCAGCATCGCTTAGTCCCTGGTGACGTTTCATTTCTGGGATTGTTTAGGGTTAAGTTACTTTCCGCTTTTTTTGTGTTGGCATTATAAACTCGAGATCTCCAACTCAGACCTCTGCAGGGTAAATCCATTCACAGGGTATTGTGGCACCGTGCCGGATCTCCAACATGTGGCCATAAAGAAAAAAAAAAAACAATTTATTTAACCAATCATTGAACTTCCACCTACCAAATGAAACACGTTCTAGCCAATCAGATGCAAAGTGGAATAGGGAATAGTGGAAGAGGGCGGGTCTTTGCAGAAAAGCGAGTGTTCGGTGTGGTCTCCCGGAGACCGTTTCCAAGGCAAAGTTTATCAAACTTGGAGTAGATACAGCTTTAGTTGACAAAGGAATTTAAAAACTAGTGGCGCTGGGCATGAATAACAGGACAAGAGGAAAAGGGTGGCGATGGGAAGCCACTAGGCATGTAGCACTTGGTTCCTCAATTTGAGGGAAGGAAGATGCCCCCTATATGGAATCAGCTGTAAGAAAGTGCTTGCTAGCTTTAGTCCGTGCATTCTGTCACACAAGTTTGTTACCTGCTGCGACGGCTGCCGCTGCACCTTTACTGACTGACCGTGTTTGTGATACAAACAATGCATGTGTGCACGTTTGTAGCGGAACGATGGCCACTGTATAAAAGCTATCTGTAGTCCAAATTGCCTTGACAAAGCTGTTTGGAAGAAGCATGGTCGTTATTTAAACAAAACGGCCTTGTCCCAGAGTTTAAATGTCTAGCCATATGAAATGCTAAACAGTACAACGTTTTTAATGAATGTACATGAAGCAACTAATGTCAACATGGACAAAATTGCTTCTTTGATGATAACCTGGCCAAAGTAACATCCAATAACTTTCATCCCGAAATGCTATGTGGACTAGCCAGACCCTCCTTTGCAGCGCTGTGAAGTAAGACCTGGCAATGCGAGACTGAGCAGTGCTTGATGCATCATGAGGTATCAGTGTCGCCTACTCACAATCAAGTAAACAGACCCACACTCGTGGTTGTCGATTCGTGAGTGTTGTGTTGGAAAGGACTTCTTGGCATTTTCTTTTTTCTGCTTCCAACTTCCCCTGTGTTGGTGCTATATTCTGCGGGGCTCTTGAGGAGGTTGTATACAGGAAGTTGCAAAGTCGTATGTCAGATTTCTTTTGTATATTACCGACCTAGCAATTTCCCCTTCTCAGCGCAACAACATAACATGGTGTTTGGTATTGTAGGACAGTTATTGCATCACTATGGACTGTTATTTCGTCAAGAGACATTGTTGGATTTTGTTTTACTTTACATTTTAACCCTAACCTAACCCAGTATTAGCTAATTCACTCTTTTAGTTAGGGTTGCTAAGCTATGATTGGATAATTACTGTTTGGGGAGGGGTTTAGCAAACATCAGTGTCATCAGTTATAGTATTAAATATTGATATACTAACTATTGTTATTATTTAAGAACCTGAGTTTACTATTCGATTCCTGACATGTTCAGGGCTTAAAGTACCGTGCCGGAACTCCGGCGTGCGGCCGTGAGGAAAAATAAATAAATAAATTTAAAGGAACTTGCATTGATTTTATATTTTCAAATCAAATGACTTTACCTACCAATCATATGAGAGGAACGCAGCTCCAACTAAAGCAGAGCTTAAAGTACTCGGGTACTCTGGGGTATGACTATTATAGAAAAAATAAATGAATTAAAAAGTCCACATGGGATTTCTTTTTGATGCGCTAGGTTTAACAAATCATTGAACTTCCACCTACCAATGAAATGAGTTCTAGCCAATCAGATGCAAAGTAGGGTGGATCCTTGCCAAAAAGCATCAACGGCTACGACTGCAACTGTACCTACGCTGACCGACCGGGTTTTTGATAAAAACAAGTGTGAACACATTCATAGCGAAACACGATTTGTCATTAACGATGGCCACTGTGTAAAATATATCTAAAGCCCAAACTGCCTTGACAAAGCTGTCTGTTTGGAATCAGCATGGCCGTTTTTTAAACATAACAGCCTTGTCCCAGAGTTTAGATGTCCAGCTAAATGAAATGCTAAACAATGCAAAGTTTTTAATAAATGTACATGAAGCAACTACTGTCAACATGGACAAAATCATGAATGTACTTATTCACTTTTTTGACCTGGCCAGAGTAACAACACAGCATCTAGAAAGTTTTGTTATCACAATGATTCAATATAGGATTATAATATTATTGCAATAGGAAAATGTACTTACCTTACTTCTTTAAAATGATAACTTTTATTATTTTGTAATGTAAGAAAGACTTTAACTGCTTTGCCAGTCAAATTAACTTGAATGAGTCCATATCAAAGCATTACATTGTGGATCCCCCCCCTTCTCCAAAAACTAAAAATTGCAGGCTCAGTTTTTTTTCTTCACTTTAAGCCCTGCATGTTTCTTCCAGCTGAGAGCCAGATGCTCTCTATATTTGAATGCCAGTTTTCTCTCTGAAGAAGCTGGGGGGAAAAGGCAAAATGTGAGAGGAGCTGTATGTCCAGTGTGTATACTGCATCAACCCCCAAGGATATATAAGAGGAGGAATAAACACAGAGTTCCCAGCGGTTTGCTGGTGCCAGGCCTGCCTGTAGATGACTGCACAGATGTTGGAGCGGGGGGAGGGGGGGTGAGGCAAAAGACCATCAGCTCAACCACCTAAATCGACACACTGACATATGGACTGCCTGTCACTTGCAATTATTAATTTGATATTTCCCAGCCCCATGAGCATGGCACAACATTCTGCCCAGAGTCAGTATAATGAAATTACCGGAGCATAAGTAATGGCTGGCCATACAACACTGCTTCCCCTGACTCAACTTTTAATTCAGCCACGCTGGCTCTCTGGGTAAAAAAATAGGATATATTTGAATTGATAACTGCAGTGCAGACAGTCCTCCGGAAGAGTGTGTTTATTGCTTACTCGGTGGCATGGAGGAAAACATTGTTTTGGGTGCAGTAACCATTGCTTTAAGGATGGATTTTGCAGCTAAATAAAGTTTAAAGTAAGAATAATATTCCCAGATGGATATGTTAATTCACCAGCCTTCTATTATCCAGGAAGAATTGCACACCTTCAGCAATGCATTACGTTTTTTTTGCTTATTGTTTCTCTCTTTTCTGAAGAATAGTTCAATAACAACAAGATTTTTTATTGCAGCAGCACTGTTCAAAACAAAGTTACACGATTATTAACAGACCATAAATATTAATGACAGTATACAGCATAGACTAGGATTTAGGATTTTGAGATTTGGATTCTAGCCGATTAAGGCCCTCCGGACAATTCCTTCCACGGCATGGGGTCACCATTGTATTAGCTTTGAATTAGACAAGGTAAGCTATTATACAATTAGTACTACAACTCCAAACCTACTTTCTCCAGTCCCCTTTAGTAATTAAAGAAACACCCCCAGATTTCCCTTGCACTTACTGCTTGACATCCCATTGCTGGAATTCGGACAGTAAGCATTACTTAAGTGAGTCAATGCAGGTATTTCAGAAATGTCTTCGATGGACATTGTCTAAGCTCTCACATGTTAGCCTTGTTCCACTAGATTAATCCCAATCAATATTAATTAATGCTAATCAATACCGTGCAATATTTCCCACCCTCGGAGGAGTGAACTAAACTAATGAATTTAATGAAGTGCAGCGTTTGAGAGTTTGGCCATCCCCTTCTGGAGTTATGCAACATCTGCTTAGTTTTTGGGTACAGTACAGGACTAACAGAAGAGTACACAGCTGTGCTTTGGGATGGCTGCTTTGTTGTGATTTATGGTCCCGTTTCCCCTTTGAGGGTACATTCTCCTGACTAAAGGACAAATATTTACTGTATAAAGCCATATGTTTTTTGATCGACGTAAAATAAAAGAAGAACAACAATCATAGCCAACAGATGAGCAGGGGACTACCCCAACCATGCTGTGCAGTTACGTTGTGAGTTTCTAATACACATTTGACTGCCAAAGACATTGAATGCAGACCTTCCTCAAGGGAAATATCCACCTTAAAATTCTTGCCTGCCTGGAATTTTATTTTCCTGCTATAAGGTTTATCAATAATTTGTTCAAGCATGCCCTGCTCTACAAACTGAGTGATGATTACTTGTCCAGACTTCTAATTGCCTTGTAAATGAGAGCAGAATTACCAATATGTCAACTCAGATGTTTGTTTGTTCAGAACCACTGAGTCTAAAATCCCCAAATAATAAGAACTTCTGGGAAGGTTTAACTGCAAGGTTAGAAATCATATTTGACAGAGATGGCGATTGGATCATAACAGTTCAAAATCAGCTCTTGTCTTTTGTTGTCAGTTTAACTTCAGAAGGAAAAGATCAATGTCAGCATTGATGGCTCAAATCACTCAATTGAAGCCGGAGACTGTCTCATTTCTAACAAATTGTTCAGTTTGAGTGTGAATAGCACCCTGACGAGGTGCCAGGCCCTTTCCACAGCTTGTTTCTCTTCATGGCTCTTGACAGATACATACTGTACGTACTGTACATACTTTACTTTTTCTCCTTTCTGTGAGCGCATTTTCTCTTGTCTTAAAACACAAGGGACAATGTACATAAAACTAACAATGAAAATGAATCACAATGTTATATTATTCGCAATATGGTTGACTACTGCAATATCCAAATCACAGGGGGCGCAATATTTGTTAAATGCAAATATGTTTTGAAATCATAAAATGTATAAAATATTGACGTAGTCTCCGTATCTGAAGAGTCTGAAGAGAGAAACCATTGCATATCCTGCACTTACTGCTATTGCACTTCTGGTTAGACCTAAACTGCATTTTGTTGCCTTGTACCTGTACCAGTGTGATGACAATAAAGTTGAATCTAATCTAATCTAATCTAAAAATGAAGCTTAAAGTACGCGGCTGTTGCCATCTTGGCAGTGCCTTGTTTTGCCAGTCCAAAAATAGGCGAAGATGTGGCGCGTGGATGGCGCTGAGATGGGATGAATGAAACCTAAAGTCTATGCTCTCCTCTTGTGACAGCTACCACCTGTCACTCAAAGCGGAACCCTCCTAATTATCCATAACGTTAGGCCTTGATGTCATTTATTACAAATATACACACAGTTGTCTTGACGTCAAATGGTCAAAGTACCATTCTGAGTATTGTGTTGATGCAGAAATGTATGCATGTCAAAGTCGACAAACTTAAGTAAAAGTTTTTGCTTGTTACAGATTGCAAAATCACACCCTGATAATTTGAATACATATTCCACTGAAAATAAGAATATTGATGCACAAATCCTCAAAACATTTACTCCAATATCATGAATCATATTGCAATTATAATATCTGTCAAAATAATCACAATTAGATATTGTCTTCATACTGTGCAACCCTTCAACAATATATTCCTGTTGTTACCAGTACAATATAGATATCCCACTGCTGGTAAATGAGTGAACAGTGAGTGCACAACAAAAATACCCTCCGTCTGGTTTTGGAAATCCCTTCACAGACAGCAGAAGCAAGTTGGACTCATGCTTTCATCCAAACAACTATTAAGACAACACCGCCTTCAACATTCCTGGCAAGTCCAAATCCGTGTGACAGTTAACTGCATTTCGTGCCTCCCACTCAAAATAAACAATAAGAATAAATAGGAATGCAAGCTCCCTTAAAATATTCTTCCGAATGGACTGGAGTTGGTCTGTAGCGGCAATCCTGGAAAAAATTGTTTTGCAGCAGTTGCAGGGCTTTCTTCAGTTTTACATAAGTCATTCTTGTATTCTTTCGTCAGTGGTATTTTTAGCCCTGTAAGTAACATATATGCATACAGATCTCTGCAAATAATTGCAGTAAACTCCGATGTGTGCTGCAATGTGTCTGTAATTCATTATTCTGGTGTGATTCATCCATCTTAGTCAGAGTGAACCCGGACTTCCTGTCTCCCAAGCACCTGGGAAGAGGGTCTTTTTTTAAATGGAGGTGACATTTGTCATCGGCTGATGTGATTGATTAAACTGACGAGCTTTCATGGAACAGCGTTTCTCACCCATATGGGTTACAATCTGGGTGTGGTTTCTTCTTCTTCGCTTCTGAGAGGTGACGGGCTGCACCTGCAGCATCTGCTACACCGTGTCAGGTCCTCTGCACAAGGTTAAGAGTTGAATTATTGAGATAGGTACATGTTCTCAAGACACTGGTGTCTGATGATAGTTTGCCATGGAAGCTTGACTGTTTAAAACCAAGCTCAACCAGAGAAAAATCTAAATTGAAATATGCCCGCTGAGGCATTTATTATGCTGTTGTGTATATATATTTTCCATATATGTGAATTATTGATTACTTTTACCATAGTCTTTAGTTCTTTGGCTGGTGTGTCCCTTTGGAGCCTGTGAACTGTTTACTAATGTAATTACTGAAAGAGCTCCATGTCCCTGATGATTTCATTCGACCAATTCCACTGTTTGCACAACAGGGCTGCTGTTTCACATGGATGTTTGGGCCCAGGGGGGCAGGCAGGAACAGAAGAGTGTGGGACTCCATGCTGCCACAGTAAAACCCTTTTGGGAGGGGACAACAAAAAAGGGCCTTGGTTCCTGTGATAGTTTTGTACCAGCCACTTCAAACAGTAAATAACTGTTTATGCAGAGGCTTGAAGTGGTTACAGTCCAGACAAGCCTCTGTGGCGAGCATTATCATATTATTTGCTGTTGGGAAAACAGAATTTAGAGCGATATTTTCCCTTTTTTGTCCTTTCGGATTTCATGAATTGAATGTCAGTATTAATTTTGATTAGGCTTTGATATATTCCTTGAAACAATTACTGAGCCTTTTTACAAAGAAACATTCAAAGAAAACACATACCATTTAACTTTAAACAGTGCGTACAGTATAACGTAACAACTTAACTACTAGGGGTAGGAATCACCAGAGGCCTCATGTTACGACATCAATATGATACTTATGTCACTATATTATATTCTTGTGATTTTAGACATATTGCAATGTTTTGCAATATTTTAATTTTATTGCTGCAAAATGGGATTGTCAAGCAGACAAACTGACCAACACATACATAATAATAGATTGATATATGGCGTTTGTGTATCGCAACAGTAAAAACAGAAAACATCACGACACTAAGCTGTAACCATTTTCCCTATCTACCTCCAGGGAGATAATGGGATGTATAGTACAATGACGCTATTGGCAGTACAGTGTATGTGCAACCCGCATCTTCACTGGGCTTAATGTGATGTATGGGAGCTTTTGATTTGTCTCTGATGGCCGCAGCTTCATTAGGGGCACAACTTGCTTTATGTGCGACAAGCTTCTCTGGACAGATAATGGAGAACTCTGGAGAGGCTCAGGTGAGCTCAGTGAAGAAGGAAGTCAGTGGGAGATGGAGCAACGAATCCTTTTTTTCACTCGGTATGGAAAACGGATGGGTTAGGGTTATGGATGGCTTATAGACTGTATTAATATACTGCTCTATTATTTCTACATCAGTGGACAAAGCAGAAGAAACTTGAAAATGTTAGTGTCTTGCTCAAGGACTCTTTGACATGTGGATGCACAGATTGAACTGCCAATCCAGTGATTGATGGACGGTCCGCTCTACCTCCTGAGCCACAGCCACCCAATGTACTGCACATACCTGCAGGAGGAGGAGGATGATTGATTAATCAAACCTGCAAAATCAATAGTAACCTACTGGAGTTGCCACTCATCAGATCAAAGCAATAAACGATGTGTATCTCGTCTGACTCAGATATAAACAACATAAATGTGAAAAAGATGGACACACAGAAAATTCTAATAAAAAGTATTACAAAGGTTAAAACTAAAAACTGTTTATGTCAGTTGCAGCTGATTTTCCAGGGCTTAGCTACAATGCATTTGTATATACTGGGCTGATCAATGGCATGTGCTAGGACAAAACACTGCACAATATATCACTCTGCACAAACTGATTAACTTCCTTCCTTTGAAAGACACACTCCACAGGAATGAAAATATATAAGTAGTGTGTGAGAAAGAAAGGGAAGAAGATCTTCTAATGAGAAGTTTCTTTGTCATGATTTTGAGTCACTACGAGTGAAATAATTTTTAAAACTCAATTCTAGTTATTACTATTGTTTCTTGCTGAATAAAGACATGCCTTGTTAAGAGAAAGAAAATAAAGCAGTTATCCTAGCTGAAAGGGAATGATGAGGCAAAGTTAATCACCATCCATTGATTTAACTGACTATCGCACAACTAAGCCATCTTTCTTTTGGAGAGAAAAGCAAGTCGATAAGAAAACTGTCATGAACAAAAGTATTGTAGTTTGTGTTTAATCATAGCTAATTGGAGAAACATAAACATAAAAGTGAATTTAAATCTACTATATTGCGAATGGCTGAGTTGTGTTTCTGCTCTTGCGCACAGTGTTTTTTGCAGAAATTGCTGTGCTGTAGATTGTTTCCCTTTGGAAACAAAATGCTTTTGTATCATCACAGCTTGGTAGAAAGTGCAGATCCTCTCCTGGAGTGGAGGCAAAGGGCGACACGTGAAGATGAATCACTGCTGCTCAGTTTACAGAAAAGCAGGCCAGTGCCGAGGTGGGAAAAAAAAAAAACACCGGCTGCTACACAAAGTTGTCAGTTCCAAACCAGAAGAGCTGTGGAGTACACAGTGATGGGAATAACGGTGTAATTAATAACGGCATTACTAACGACTAATGTAACGGATTACCCTTCCCATCTTAATAACACTGTTACCGTGACTGCCAAACAACGTGGCGCATTACTAGAATTGAATTGTTTTTGTCATCAGACCAACTTGATCTCTGAGCAGAGAGGCAAAGACTTTTTTTATTCCTTGGTTAGTGGGCCGTGCACAAGACAAGCGCATAAATGCTGACAATTGGCTGAGGTTGAGTAAAATTTCATGGTAAGCCAATCACAGGTAGAGTTGGGCGGGTGTTCGAAAGCGCGCATAGTCAGACACAAAACAAACAACAACAAGTCAACAAGAGACAGGCATGGCGTTATGAAATTAAGGGCGGGGGGGCAAACTTTTCCTGCCAAAGATTTCCCACTTTGTTTCTCTCACTATGACTCTAGATTGGCTAATCACTGTCGTTCTCTCACAACCACACACACACAGACACACCAGCGCACATGTATAAACATAAGGCCACTTACTTTATTTGCGCTACAAAGATTGTATATATTTGTTATTTATTTTTGCTATAGTGCTTAACAAGCAATATATTTAATTTTGTCCAGTTGTGGCCTGTTGAGGGGTAATAAATATCAAAAGTTTAAAACATTTATGTTGTTATTTGTATTGATCCACTAGACATAATATCTACAAGGCATTTGATTGGAGGCTAGTCTCACTTTGTCCCACAGCAGCATTAAAGTTGTTTATGTTAATGTATTAAGGGGACATTTCATTCTAATATTCAGATTTACCATAAATAATTGAACATGCACATGTATTTCAAGTTCCAATAAAGAGGGGTGGGGGGGGGGGGGGTCACATTTGAGCATTTCAAAATGTATTTGAAAATAATGCATAAGTTACTAGTTACCTTTATAATTTGTAACAAAGTATCTAATTTAGTTACTTTTTGGAAGAAGTAACTAGTAACTGTAACTAAGTACTTTTAAAAGTAACTTGCCCAATTCTAGTTTTTTGTGACACTTACTGTAAGAGTTCCTGCTTTGCTTTTATCTTAAATTCAAATGCCTGATGGTCTGAAGTTAATTGTTGCCATAGAAACAGTGATAACATGAAAAGGATACTATTTTTTTTAATCGGTCTATATACTCTGTCCTTAATTTGCAGCGTGTGTAACATGACAACTTGCAAATATGTATATATTGATATGATCTCTGTGCACATTTCTTTTAATGACCTTTATTTTATAAATGGTGTGAATGTTTGGGGAGAAATCATTTCCCCCACTCAGTGGGACGAGGTGACAAGGCTTTTATTTTTCTCTCCACACAGCAGGAAGAGGAGGATGATCAAACGAGAAAAGATATTTTCAACACTTGAAGTCTTGTGGCTTTTTCAAATATTTTGCCAAATTACCCCACGATGATGGTTAATGGCAGATGATCCTTTGAAGTGGAACAAAAGATAAGCCACTGATCCATGTCAAAGCCCCATCCATAATAACACCATCCACAAAATGCATTTTTTTCTTTAGATATTGCTACTGGCTCTCAAACGATTATCTCCCTTTAAAAGTGCCGTTGTTGTCGGATGGCAGTCTAAAAAACACTATAAATACGAGGAGCTAGTACAATAATGTAATTTATTGTGCTTTAGTAATTCTAATCTCTAGACAAGCAAGACAAGAATAGTTAACCTCACCCAGCAAACTCTCATCCTTTCACATTTTCTTGACCTTCCTTGCTTGTTGCTTGCGTTCACCCTATTTTTTCTTAATTCCAATAAATGCATTCTGCAGTAATGAGGCAAATTCAGAGCTCCCCTGTTTCCTTTCATTTGCTGAAAGATCACAAAGCCAATGCATCACACAGGGGTTTCTAGCGCCCTCCCAACTGACCATGGCTAAATGGTGTTTTTGCTCTGCTGAACACTAATCCTTCTGTCAGATAAGGCCCATTATAGCAGGGGTGTAGTCATCCCGGTTCAGTTTGAACAGACAGTGAACCCATCTGTAGCAGACAGCACAGTCCTGCAGGGGACGGCAGTTCAACGCTGCTGCAGTGTTTGTTCGTTAACAAAAACACCATGTGTCTTTTTTGCAGCACAGCACGGTTGTTCCTTCCTTTTAATATTCAAAGGCAAGGTGGGTTCATTAAAGAACCTTGCTGTGAGAACAAAACATGCTCAAAAAGTAGCTTTAAAGCAGCCGCTGTTTTTCCACATCTGTCTGATCCAATATGCAAGGCTGAATCTGATAGAATCACTTTTCATTATTTAACTTGGAGTAGTCAAGTTGCTCATGTTTCACAATAGACTGACAGAGATCACGAGATAGCGTGAGTTTATACAATGCATCAGCCGGCTTAGGCTGTTCAGACAGCACGTGGACCCATTATACGAGCTGTTATCCTCTACATCTGTACATTAGATTTTATTGCAAAATGAAGGTTGGTCTCGTGAAACTCATTTGGAAGTCAGCAGATCTATCATCGCCTCTCCCGGACCCAGACAGCTGCATGGAAATGAGGAGCCAAGATGCACTTTATTTGTGCAGGAGCATACAGACATTGTTATTCTCTCTCTCCGAAAATGAAGAGCCGGGGATGGACGTTCACAGCCTGAGGGGATGGAAATTTAACTTAGAAATGGCTCATATATTGAAGCACACAATCATTGGTATTCTTTGTAGTCTACTTTAATGACATACATCAGCCATTTTGGCATTATGGTCGGCAATAGAGCATGTGTGATGCCATTAGATGATTAATAAAACCTCCCAAACCTTAAGTCCTCAGAAAGAAAACAACAAATTTGTCTTTTTTATTACATTGTATTTAATGGAAAAGCAACTTTCTTCACACTCATCATGTTGTTGTTTCTTTGAGAGTATCCAATAAGGTTGTAGACTCATCTTTTAGTGGCTGTTTACCAGTTGTTCCACTGCAATTCGTACATTACACCGAACAATACTTGTCTGACAGATTGACCACCAGGGGCGCTCTGGGAGCGCACACATCAGCAGAGAAATTGCTTTTCTTTCCTCCTGCTGCTCCTGTGCAGCTGCATAGTCCTTATTAATGTCATCAAGGGTCTATTCTGTTGATCTTTCAAAGAGGTAACATCTTTCACATAGAGCATGGAGGAATCTTGGGAGTATAATATCAGGGGAATAGACTAAGGAGACTGTAGGGAACTCTCAGAGTGACTACTCTCTGCTCGCTCTCAACATCACACACATACTCATGCAGCTTCTCTGCCCCTCCTATTGCCTGTATGCCAGCACTTCTATTTTGGTTTGTTTGTGCTGTGTAGCCTACTGTCTGATGTGGATGTCATTGTGAGAGGCAACAGTTCACACTAATGAGGTTTTGCGGGGTTCAATCTAAATCTATCAGTTTCTTTGCACAGGAAGTGCAGTAACAAGGAATTGACATTTGATTTACATTATTTGCCCTATAGACTGGAGATGTGTGATACTGTTGTCTATTATTATTATTGTTCTGCCGGGAGGGGTCTTGGAAGTCTTCTTGAATATTTGCTTTAATGATTAAATTTTACAGTTTTTATTTCCTAGTTCCCTGATATTATTTTGGTCAGACGGTCCCCATCTTAATAAAAGTTGGTAGAGTGTAAAAATACCATGGACAAAGATAGAAAAACGTCTGGAACACTTGCTATCCCACCATCCCTGATATGTCTAATACATTAGAATACAGACTTAATCAAAGGAGATTTTGTTTTCTGTTTGTCCTTTTGTCTCTTTGTTGTTGTTTTTATTGTCAGTAGGATCTGGAAAAAGTACAAGCTTGCTTTTCTTTAAGAACACATTGAATTTTGGAGCAGATCCAAATCACATGGCGGATGGACTAATTATGTTTTACTTTTGTTAACACTGTAAAATAGGGGATTTGTGCTACAGTCATGTGGGACATCCCGACTGGGAAAACTCCCACAGCATTAACGTTGTGACATAGTGCATGCCTTGGCAGTGGTCTGCTCTCGCTCTCGCCGATGCTGAATAAACACACCGTACATAATTCATTTTACACATTATAATGGGGAAGAATTTCCAGTCCACACTTCTGTAGCTAGCTAATGACGTGTAAACGTTAGCTCTATGAGAAAAAGTGAGGCTCCTGGCCTCAGAAGTAATAAGTTACCTCTGTATGTGCAGTAGTTAGTTAGCTGGACATGCTAATGTTTGCAGCTCACATCCGAGCAGAAAAACACACTGTTTTATCCATTCATTAGACTATGGCTCTTGTATTTTTGTAGAAAAAAAAAAACACGGTTCAAGCTGTCAACATACTGAGTATCGCCCATGAACATTAACGTTAGCATGTGCTAAATCCAAGATCAAACGTGTTGTGCCTACAAGAGAGTCCAGTTACAAGTAAACGGTCAATTGTTCCTTTTTTTTGGTGCCTGTTTAGCTCCTGTGACTCCCACAAGGCTTCATTGATAAATTATTGATTAATTGATTTTTTATTATTATTATTCTGTCATGCATACATAATATGCCCAGCCCAAACATGTTTACCATATAAAAACCATTCCACTCGGTCAAATTTATGGAATTTGAACAGACATTTAATGTAATATACTGTAGATATTCTTACTTATCATAATGAAGACAGAAGAAGCTGCGATTCATCTTCAACGTCTCCTAATTCACCCAAACTGTTTGTAAATCCTCTAAAATCAAGGGCCAGACAAAGGATTCCTATTCTCAACTCTGAAACTAAAGACCTTTAACTCCTTGATAATTTTTCTGTAACATAATGTGTCATAATTGTGCTTGGTTTGAATGTATTTTAAATTTTTGGTTCTAACAAGATATCTTTTAGCCATTTTTCTTAATAACTTTTAAGGAACTTTCTTCTTATTATGTTCAAGCTGCATGATAAATGATTACTATACATATAATTCAGCTTTTTCAAGAACAGCAAAAAACTGTGTTGCTCATGAAGAATTATGCGGTTTACTCCAAAAGAAATGTCACCTTATAGTCTTATCAATTCACATGTTCATCTTATTGATCCAGGAACCCAACCCATATCACAAAGGAAACAGCCAAAGTAGGAGCAAACTTATGAATTATCTTATGATAAAAGTGCAATTTCTTTTGTTTTTTTCTTATAAGCAACACTCAGTATTTCACTGTGTTTGACCTTTCATGAGAAGATTTACGTTTAAAGTCATTACAGCTACCAACGTAACCGTGTGCACAGGGCGCTTTTTTTCAATGAACATGTCCTGTTTAAATGTCAAACAGATAAAGATACAATCAAAGGCACTTTTATCCAGCTTTATTTAGTGGCCCCTGGTGTCTTAACATAACACAGCAGCGTTCTCCTTCGTAAAGAAAAGGATGTCAAATTTGGATAATCCATTCAAGTCATCTCTCCTCCTTTAGATATAAAAAGCCACGGGCCTAATCTTCTTTTGATGAATAATTGAGAAGGTGATATTCCGTGAACTAAAGAAAACATGTTTATTAAGGTACCAATTTATTAAGGTGGATAAATCCTGCTGTGCTAAACTATACCAACCTGAACTTCAGCATCTACACAGACTGCTACTTAAAGTTCAAACTTTCAGCCTGCAGGCAATAACACAATCCTCTTTATTGATCACTAGTTATGAATGACATTCTCTTCTCTATTTGTAAGCAAATGACTAAAAAACAGCAACACAGACATACATTAGATACATTTTTCAGTGTGTCAACCACTTGCCAATATGACTACAAATTGACTATAAACTTTTAAAAGTTTTAAAAGCAATTCAATTCTAAATT
This sequence comes from Etheostoma cragini, assembly GCF_013103735.1. Taxonomy (NCBI): domain Eukaryota; kingdom Metazoa; phylum Chordata; class Actinopteri; order Perciformes; family Percidae; genus Etheostoma; species Etheostoma cragini. The sequence continues at coordinate 13,761,052 of NC_048412.1, forward strand.
GCACTGATTGATTACTTTAAAAATTTAAAAGACTTTCAACTTTGTCTTACGGTTTAGTTCTCAATAGCTGATGCTAACAATTTCTAGTCGGCGACATATTTTGGACTTCATTTAATAATATGTGTATTGTTGTGATTACAACATGCAAAATTACTTTACGTTGCCCATTTATGTCTATTTATTTATATTTCTCACCGTTAATCACCGGCGTCTGTATAGCATCAACAGGGGATGGCATTTTTGTTTATGTGTTTGCGACGTCACAAACTAACCGGGAGCACAACGATCTGGTACGAGTTCACGTGTAGTAAGTTATGGGGCCGCCGTTCCAGGGCACTTTCACAGGTAGAATGTTGTAAAAACATGAGTTACAGGTTGCCTGGTTTGCAGCATTAGAATCAGTACCAGCGTGTGAGACTGAGGCGCGAGCCTCAGCAGATGGCGCTCAAGCTCGAGCACGCACAGACACATTAATGCTCAATGCTTTGTTCATTGCTGAATTCTCCGAAATGCAACAATTTGTAACGTTGCTGTCATTTACCTTCAAGTTGAAATTAGTGTGTGCCTCCTTCCATGAGACAGTTTTTTTCAAACTTTGACAAAACAGTCTCTTGTGTTTTTCCACACACTCAAGCAAAATGTTTTACCAATCTTCTTTTACCAATGGGTGGCTCTCTCATTTACCACAAATTTAAGGCCAATGCACGGTGAGCTGCGAGTTACAAAAGTTTAGAGGTCCACGACCACACGCCGCAACAACTTGTGTAGCATACATGCTAAGCTCAAATGACCTGATGACGTCATTTTCTGGTGTGCACACCTCGCGCCAGGAGCCCCATGGCAACCATAAACCTAAACCTAAACCTAAAACAGAAACCTTTAGGCAGCTTCCTCATTTAGGATCCTGGTGGCCGTAGGCTAAGAGCTCCTCCTGAGCCTCTCAGTGCTGGCCTGGTGTATCCTATACCTTCTACCCAACCTTATTGGGAAGAAAAGGATGTTCCAAGACAAAACTGACAGAACTCATTGAAAAAGTTGCAATTACAAATCAGTCTGTTACTTCAGCACCAAGGACAGCGCCATGGCTATGTCAATTCACAGTAAGGCCACTGGTATTTTAGCGCCATGGTTGGGGCCATGGATTCTAACTTGAAAAAATCTCAGTCAGATAAAAGACCAATAAGTCAGGCAGACTAGACTAACATATTCAACTAAACAACCCCTTTGCCCCTGCATCTTCTCCGCTACTAGGAGATGGAGAGGGGGGTGGCAGGTTTGCACAGAGCAAGTAAAGTCACAGATACACAACATAAAGTACGATGTTGTGATAACAAGTTAGAATTTGAATTATTTACATAATTTAGGTATCATCTGGAGGACCTTTTGTTGTCACATTGTAATGAGATAATTAAATCATGGTTCCAAAACAACAAAGGTTGACATTATGATAACATTTGTAATTTAAATGTCAACAGAAATTAACATAATTTTAGGCTTTTGTTGTTATCAATATGCCTTTGCTTAAGGCTGCCTAAAAAACATCAGCTCTGAAACAATAAATAAAAAATCTAAATTTACTAGGCCCGGCTTTAAAATTCAGGTTCTGTTTATACTGGTAAAGGTTTGCAGGCCTACACTAATGTTTTCCCCTTTATTTTATACAAAAGATATCATGTAAAAGAGGAAAGGACTCTATTTGGTCCTGATACAGTTCATTATGCAATTCAAAATACACACTGATCACACCTCCCAGATGCTCTGAATGTTTTCTCCCTCAAATATATTCAAATGTATCATGCTAAGTATTAGACAACGCTATTTGAAATTGAGTGGTATTAAGGATTATTCTAACTTCGGAGAAACCACGCTGTGTGATATTTTGGGCAACCCTTTTCACTGTATATAATCTCTTATCTGTGATTGTGAAAGGGGATTATGACATTTAATCTTAACAGGGATTTTCATGGTAAAATAAATTATTTTTCCTTCCTTAGCTCATCAATATAAAATGATTTGAGAGAGGATTTCGCCACCTCTGAATGAAAAAGTATGAATGTAGATATTCAACATCCATTCGCGAACACAACAGAGTAGCACCACTTCCTTTTCTCTGTGATTATTATATAATCTGTACACTAAACTTAATCCGTCAAAGGAAAAATGAATCCAGTTATGTAAAAGCTACACATGACCATTCAATTGGTGTAAAATTAATTTTACCACATTATGTATATGTGGTAAGTTTCATATTCAACAATTCATAACACAGCCTCTATTATGTTGCCTTATAATAACTATTAGCAAGAATCATGTAGATTTTAACCAGGAATGAAACGATGTGTTCATGTGAATGTGTTATGGTGTTAAATAGAGGCAGTAATAAAAAGGGGAAAAGCTTTTAAATAGCAAAATAATTAATTTCCCTGGAGGATGATTGATTTGTTTAAACAATTTACCACCTCCTTGTTGTTGTTGTTGTTTTTTTAGATAATAGTAGACTTAAACCTTTATAAAGCTATGCATTCCATAAGACCCATGACGCACTGTGCCAGATACATGGTTGGCTTGTACAGTCAAGCAGAAGTGTTTGATTTAATGTTTTAGCCATGAAATCTATTTTCTTTACTGCAGTAAATTTACAAAGCAGATCCAATAACAAGATTTTATGAAGGTTTATATTAAAATTATTATATGGGGTACACACGTTATCAGACTGCCATGCCAGAGATCAAAATCAATGTCCTTTATTATTCCAGTTCAGTCATAATAATTGAGAGAAACAATCAATTTAGAGATCACTCTACCGTCATAGCACGGTATCATAAATCATGTATGTATCATGAGTTGTTGATGCGGAATTTTAAAATCATGTTGGTCAAAGACTCATCACAGCTGCCTGGCTGCTATCCATATCTACAGCTCACAACTACAGGTTTGTTTCCACCTCCCTTAGGGAACAGGGAGATTTTTTTCCACGCCTGCGCACACAATCCCCCTGGAGGAGCAACGCAGTGGCTCTGTATGATGTTGAAAGATAACCTTCGTGTATCTGGGTTGTACGCGAGTGGACTACACTTCAGACTATCCCTGGTTGTATTTCCTGATCATAGCTTCCAGTATCAGATAACCAGGCCGCTTAAACTCCCAGCAGAGACAGGTTTTTGCTGAAGTCACCTGGTTGAGATTTATCTCAGATGGACCTAAGCATTTCTGGCCTTAATCTAAAGCCAGAATCAGCCCTGCCGTATAACCTCAGCGCCATTCTCAAACAGAGCCAAAGGAATGTTCTAAAGAGCCCCTGGAGGAGATTCAGCAGTTTCAAATCCAGCTCTTGAGAGGAGTGCATATTGAATTGTTCCAAGAATGGTAGATATTGAGACAAAGGAGGAAGTTTGAACCGGTGGGATTTTACCGAGATGAGAATCGGGCTGGGTTTGTTGACCAAGCTCCTTTTGAAATAGACATCCTCCAATCTCTATCCAGATTTTTTTTTATAATCCTGTCTTTCAATTTAGTGCCACAATCTTGTGTTCACTGAGGTAGACAACCTGACCAACCACAATTTCCTCTGTAGCTTGTTACACCCACCTCTGTCATGTTCTCACACAGATGGATGCATGAGTAACTTGATACGGTCTGCATACAAATGTCCCCAAACTTAGTCAAAGCTGGAAACATGTTCAATACACTGCAATTTTTTTAGTCTTGGTTTGAATTAATCACATCTAAATTGCCCCGTAGCACCAACACAATCTCTATAGTCCTTTTCCAAGTCCAATATTTGGAATTTCTCAAAACTAACAATCCATTTGAAATATGTATATGAAAAGAAACTATGCTAAGGTAAGCCAGCTGAACACACTCACTTCCAAATGGTGTGCATACTGGAAGGGCAAGGCAGAGTGGGAGAGGCACTGGGAGCAGGAGGACACTGGTAGGAATTATACCAGAAGTGTATGTTTTTATAATACACACACACTACCCCAGCTTATTCTGGGAGCCCACATACTTAGGTGGGACAGGTTCCTTTACAGCCTGAGTATGCATCTAATATTGCTCAGAAATCTAATGGCAGAATGTAATCACTGATGCTTTCTGAGACCATGGATCAAAAGTCATGTTGGCTTTCAGCAATCCCCCGTTGCGACTGCAGGTTGTTTTCTCTGAATAGACCTCAGATGTGCGTCCTGGATCTCAGTGGGAGTGGGCCTGGACTTGCAAGTTGGTGGCACAGGGGTGAGAGACAGACTGCTTCAGTGACACCTTTGTAATGGAAAATAATAGGAGATTGAAAGTACTCACTTCTATTCAGCTTGAGCAAAGATCGCCTTGCATTTGATACTTTTTCTCTCTTCTATACAATTTCCACTGGAGCAAATTAAAGCTTTGCTTATTTCAGCCTCGCATTCAGACAGAAGTAGATTGCAGGTGATGATGGTTTTCAGCTGAACACTGTGAGCATTCACCATAAGATTTCCAAAAGAAAAAGGAATTAAATGCATAAGGAATTAGCACTTAAAGTATATACTATTAAATATCTTGATTTTACCCAGTTGTTTTCTTGCTATTTAGTCAGGTTTTTACGTAGCAGTCACAGCAAAAGGTAGTTCTTAAATTAAGCCCATAGTCCCTAATAACTAACTAAAACATATTCAGAATAGTTTCAGACATTTTAAAAACACCTTCTGTCAAAAATATAGAAAAAATAACTAATATCTAAACCATATTTTGTACATGACAGGGGTGGGTGTAAAAAGCTAGACCAGGTTTGCACTACAGAGCTGCACCTTAGAATATACATTTCATGCGCAATATTGTGATTTTCTTGGAACAGGTAGGGCGGATTGTTATTATGGTTTTAACAATGGAAAAGAACTAAACATTAGAGACATATCAAATCCTTTGATATTCACTAATGAGAAAACATGGTTCGCAACTTTGATATTTCTTTCCTTTATTCTTCATTCTTTTTATTTATTTGTAATAATTCTTCATGCAGTACGGTGGATGACCAGAGAGACATTTTCAGTAATTAGTTTCTTTCATGTTTGAACTGGTAATGATGACTTTGCCTTCAGTTCAGATATTCATATTGCTTGAGTTTGTCGTTTAACCGAAAAGCTATTAAAAGTGAGCCGCGGAACTGACAAAGCAAAAAAAAAAAAAAGTGAGTTTTGGTCCATGTCCATGTATGAGAAAAAGAAAATTGATGATAGGCCACTGACAGGTTCCAGAAATGGGCAGGGACAAATTAAGACAGAGGGGAAGCTACAGATTATAATGGAAAAAATGACACAGGTTTATATTTGGACAGGACTAGTACGCAGAGGTTTTTGTGACAGCTGATGAGCCTACTGCTATAGATAGCTGCTTTGGTAGGGAACTGGTCGGCAGTGAAAAATGGCATTAAAATGCTGACAGCTCACACTCACAAAAAAAGAGGTCAACCGCCAAGTTGCATTGTCTGTCAGACCACAGCAGGGACCATCAACATAACAGGAGAAGACAGATGAGAAGGTAATCTACTGAGGATTCTAGACAACTAAATACCACGTAACAAAGTCAAGACCAATTATTCCATGTTAACAACATGTAGACAACATGTATTTGTCTTTCATGATCTGTGGTTTGAATTAAAAAAAAACTTTCTTTATCTTCAATTTTCTTTGTAGTGTCAAATCATAACAGACATTATCTCAGAACACTTTAAAGATAAGAAGACAAATAGATCTAGATCACACTCCATAAATTAGACCCAACAATTCCCCTAAGAGAAATCTTGGGGGAATCACTCTTGCAGCAGTGGCAAGGAAAAACTTCCTTTTAACTGGCAGAAACCTCAGACAGAACCTGGCTGTAGGTGGTTGGCTGTCTGCCTCAACTGGTCGGGGGAGAAAGAGAGAGAGAGAATAATACAGAACTACAATATATAGAAATATGACTGATAACAATTACAGCTGTGGGTATAATGGAATGACATAATGAACAGCGGGAATAAATATCCACAGTAAAGATAATATAATTATGACTAATGATGCCAGTAGGTGTTGAGCAGGACTAAGGCAGCAGCCGTAGCCGTGGTCCAGGTGCCACCGGAATTCCAAGGAAGTTTGCGAGGCGAGAAAGCACAAGGACAAAAGGAAGAAGATAATACATAAATGTGGAGAGGGTGTCTGCCTCCCAAACCAAAGCTGGTAGCTGGTTCCTCCCAGAAATAAATTGAATAAAGAATGCAAGCCTGAATCTGAAATGATGATCTGTAAGAAAAAAAGATTACATCTGTACATTTATGAGAATATTATGTACATTGGAAGATATTTTAAATGCTAGTGTGTGAATTTTTGATATTAGTGAACATCCGTTTCCTTCAAGCCATTGCCATTCTGAAGAGTCCATCATGTTTTTATAGATCTTCCATGTACTCCTTGGCTGCTAGCCACTGTGTGGAGGAGGGGTTGGTGCCTACAGTTTTGTTGTTATTACTTAGAACTCCCCATGGGGGCAACAGAAACCATGCACAATAGCTTTAAAGTGCCCAAATTATGAAAAAATCACCTTTCCTGGGATTCGGGTGTTATTTTGTGTCTCTGGTGCTTCCACATGCATACAAACTTGTAAAAACATCCATGCTGTTTTGAGTGAGATACAGGTTTCTCAATGTCCTCTGCCTTCAGTGTCCAGGTGAGATGTTCCAAATCTTCACGGCTTTCTACGTAACTAGCCGAGATGTGGTGGCTAACCGTAGCACATGCTAGCATGCTAGCTTGTTCTCAATGGCAGAACACTGCTACAACACACACAAGTTCACCATAATCTACAAAAGAACTACTTACATGTCCCTGTTCTGCAGGTATTCCACAAGTTCACCCTCGTTTAGAAGAAGTCTCCCAGTTAACCCTGCCTTGTACTGACCAAAGTTGGAGAAAGAGTTATCTATCTGATGTGATCTTAACTTGCTACTGCGTATGTGCGACGCCCAACAAAGATAGTATAGCGGTGAGATTTCTCACTCTGTAGCTAAAACAAAGACCTAAACACACAGGGCGGCAACAGGATCTAAAGCAATGTGCAGTACAACAAACATTTTTGAAAATTAAACCATGTAAACCTATTCTGGTACATCCTCAAAATACAATTATGAACCTGAAAATGGCGCTTTAAATTATCTAATGACAAGATGAAAACCCCAAGCCGACAAAGTCACGTTTACCTGTACGCATTGAGTTCACTATCATAAACGTCAGTCAAATTGTGATGTTGTTTTATCTTTACATGTGCTGTTGTTTGATAAAGGGCATCAAGCCAACATGTTTGATGTGCTTTTCATTTTTTGATTTTATCCAATCATAAGGCAGAACTCCATCATGTTCCAAATGCTGAAAATACCACTGCACAAAAGGAAACAGCAACCTCCAACTGTGACAAAGAAGGTAAAGGTTAAAGTGTTAGCAATCCATCCAGTGTGCCAGAATGGTAGAGTATCTTGTTTATTCCCTGCTGGTATTCACAGAGAATTCAAAGCCTCTGGCTCCAGTATATCAGATAATTTGCCCTTTTCTCTTCTCCTGCCATTTGGCCCCATCATTCTTGGCTGTCTTATCTCTGACAGGAAGGTCCAAGACTCTCTTCCTCCATCTTCCACCTTCCATCCTGCAGCTCTGACCTCCAGGTAGATCTGCCATCTACTCAAGGCATAAAGTATGTACATAATTTCATAGTTTTCACAACAGAAAAGTGAACAAGTTGTATTTAGTTATAGCTATTGGCGTGTTAAAATAGATTGCTGACTTTTAATTATTGTCTAGAGCTGTGATTGATTAAGTTTAATGGAATAATGTTAATCAATAAAGTCTCATTGTGGAAATGTATTGCAGGGACACTTACATAATGGCTACATTTTAAAAAGTATAACAAAACAACAACTGATTAAAAAAGGCATAGTAAATAAGCAATTTAGTGAGTCATTAAAATATGAACCAACAGACCTAGAACATGTCGAATTGTCTATGGGAGTGTGTGCTGCACCAGTTAAAATAACACTAGTACAATATACTACAAAAATATACATAGTTACAATAAACTATCATGACATATCATATATACAGTATATGATAAACAGTTTATGCCACAGATAAACTACATTGAGGGAAATCAGTAGAAGTCTCAAGCTAAAACTTACCAACCAGTAAAGTCAGTAGTAATTCTGACTATATGAAGGACAAAAACAATGTCAGGAAAAGAAGACTAATGCTGCATTCACATGGATTTAGGCAGAAGAAAAACATATTTTGGATGGCACAGGAAAAACAGACAACGTCAAAACAAGACATGCATAGTGATATGTTGCTAAGATAAGATAAAATAGACTTCATTAATACCACACTGGGGAAATCCCCTTGTTACAGCAGCTAAAAAATAAAAAAATAAATAAAACAAAAACAAATTCACGCATATCAGAATCTGACAAATACACATTAAATAGACACAGGAAAAATATACAAAATATGGAGGAAATGAAAAATGGAATAATGGCAATACATTTTTTTTTAATATGTACACTATAAACACCCGTATTATAAACATTATATATTTAAAGTATATACTGTATATACACAGATAAACAGATTAGGTGTGGATGATTAGAAATGGCATATTGCACAGTAAGAGGTGACAGAGTAGTAAATAAATAAATATGCATAGTGCATATATTGTCAAGTGAGTGCTCATGTTGCAAAAATAGCTAGCAATGCAAAATTATAATGTGTTAAAGACATTTGTGATGTTGTATTATTTACAAAATTGTGTGACTATTTCCAGTGTAGACATATGATACATCGGATTCATAATATGTTAGTTAATACACTCATTTTAGTCATGTCCCCAGGTTTTTGACTTAAATGCCACCCCACCCCCCTTTGAAAATTTGGAACGTTCCACAAGTCACATGATCAACAGGAAGTAGCATAATTTGAGTCTCCTGAAAGCCATGGGAAGAAAGCATTGACTGTAAAGTTAATATAATATTAACAGTCTATGGAAGACAGTTTTCACTGCCAATCGCCATTAAATCCCGCAGAAGAAGAAGTTCTCTATTTTCTGCATTTTTAATTATACTGTAAGTATGTAAAAGAATGCCAATTTCCACATACACTTCGGTTACCAAAATTAATATATATTTTTTTTTTTAGAAGATAATTTTGGTAATCCACCTGAAGGTGCTTCACTTTCTTAGTAGCATAGTAGTAGCATAGTAGTAGTAGCATTGATGCCCTGTGGCTACATGTCATGTATTTGCTAATGATATGCTAAAAACTCAGTCCTGTTACTCACATGAAGTGTTTGACATTTAGAAACCTAGAAAAATAAATGGCCTAAGATTTACCATTACACATTTTAAACATATTATATATTAGCAGGGCTGCCAACTTTTCCCCAAACCTTGGAGTGAGATTTTGGGGGGCCAACCGATATTTTGCCGCTTACAAAGCAATTTCTTTGGGTCTTCATCCTTTAGGGTTTAAATTGGGATTTGTTATTTTTATGGGGGATGGGGCTCTCCCTAGGGGTGTCTGGGGGTATGCCCCCCCTAGGAAAATATTTTGAAAAATAAACCATTAAATGGCACTTTCTGGAGAGTTTTTTTGCAAAAAATGGAGAGATCAAGTCTTACATGATATCTGCAAAACTGTGGGGTTTAGAACCTTTGCATTGTTGTAGTATCAACAGGTTTTAGGGCATTTAGCATTTACATTATTAACTTCTTATGATTTAAGAACTGACCCAGACAATTTGCTAAACATAACGAACCACATGAAGAGACAGCAGCATATGTCAGCAACAGCTGAGAAGATTTGGGTCTGTGGTGAACAGGTCCAGGGGTCCCTGGTGTAGGGACCAGTGACCCAAAGTGAAAATAATGTTGAGGGATCAACTAAGACCACTGAAATTCTAAAGAATGAGAACCACTGATTTACATAAATTCTATTCCTTTAACCTTTTTGCCAAGGTTCAGTAATGTTTGGCCCTCTTCTACTGTGCCCGACTTACTGTATTTACTTTTTGGGGAAAATAAAGACTATTTGTTCATTTTATAAAACATCAAATTAATTATTTACAGTTACATTTAGAGATGCACAGAGGTTAAAGATGCACAATAGTGGCCCAACGTTGCAGTGTTGTATTAATAGTATAGTATAGCTCAGATGTGTTTCATAAGATTTCTGCTCCTGTTTACAATTTTGTGCATATCCAAAATACAACTCCTCCCATCTGTTGTCCAAGATTTGGAGAGTTGTAATATAGTCTGCTATGCAAGTCATTCCTCCGCCGATTTGGTAGTAGCTCACTCAGACCGTCTGACAGACACAAAGGCCCATTTAGGTCTCTGACAGAGTTTAGAAGTGGCTGTTCGCCGCTCTTTATCGGAGGTCTACGCACGGATGCAGCGCGTCCCAGCCCACAGCAGAGCGGGTCCACTAAAATGAACTGAAGCTGCTACACTACCAGCCGCGCTCATCACCTCTATCTTTACAGAGAGAGAGGACACAAAGCGACGGACGGGTCTGTGATACTCAGAGCACATACCTGAAGCCGGGGAAGTGCACCTGGGATGGCTCGTGAAAAAAAGGTTCTCATTTTGCGTCAATTTGAAAATTCCACAGACAGGGAGCGCTCTTGAACCCCTCACAATCTCTGAAAGCACAACTAGTCGATCACGAGTGGCTCAACAGGTAGATCTATAGATAAACTCATCTTTCAGAAATTTGACCGGCCGGGGTTGACACTTCAGCGTGAGAAATCGGGGGTGTGGCGTGTGAGCGTGTGAAACCAGTCAAATGCGTGTGTCTCGCGGCCAATGCGTGAGAGTTGGCAGCCCTGTATTAGATACAGTGCTGAAAAAACTAAAAGAATGAAGTTTAATTTTGAAAATTACAACATGCAAATGGAACCAATTTGGCCAAATCGTGAAAGTCTGCACTAAATCTCTTGACAATTTAACAGTTTGTTTTTACAAACCAACAGACTGACACTGCCATCCTCAGAGCCACGCTGCTAGCATGACTAAAAATAAAACATATTAAAGTTATGCACCACTGTTACACAGCTGGTTAAAGAGACAGAGTAAAATGTGAAAGAAAGGTTGATGGCAGACGGTGGTCAGAACCTTTGTGTTGTGTGTTATCTTTAGCCCTGAAAGTGGAGACTATTTCATCGTGTTACCTTCTCCAAGAGTCCAGGAAGCATGGCAATTTGGATAACAATAACTAGCTTCTGCTGAACAATACCAGGTGATGAAATCAGGTCAGGTCAAGTGAGCCTTTTTAAGGTGCAATCGAGTTGGAGTTGGAGGTCAGATCTTTGAAAGGAAAGGATCAGCTTTGACATCCTGCTGTCACACTACACCGAGCAGAGAGAAAGCACCTTGGGGTTGCAGGAGTACTCAGCTTTTATCGAGGCCACAGTGATAGTCAAACCTGCTAAACTGCTTATCTGTGGCTGTGTTGTGCAGTTGCTGCATATGCACTGAGAAGGCGCAGTTGTCAATACAGGCATTGAGTAAAACGGATGAATGCAGCAACTGTGTAAGATTGAACTTAACTGTTAAGCATGTAACCTTCAGGACTGAAAGCTTTGTTTAAATCCACCACTGTGGATATTGTAATACTGTTGTACAGCGATACCGACATTGCACAACAAGTAAAAAAGAAGTAACTTGTCAGTGCAACAAAGGATTTACTGTATGTCCCAGTCCAGTGGTGAACTGAATTTGTGTATTTTCTGATTCTGAACACAGGAAAGGCAAGGATCTCTGTTGAATCGCACTTTATCCAAACCACCTACTTTTTAAAACAGTAGTAGTACTTCTCATTAGAACATACTTAAGGGTCCAAAGTACTATGTCAATCTAATACTTGGCATGTTGTGAAAACAGTGAGGGGAAACAGCTGTTCATGGTCTTTTGAATTTCTTGCTGCTCTCGCGTGCATCATGATTTGTCCCCTAATATTGAACTGCAAATATTTAAGTGTGTACCATTCCATTATCTTGCCATTAAGCAATCATGCATTGCTTTGAACAAATAATTCACTGTTGTTTGATAATGAATCCATTAAAATGCAACAGTACGGCGGTAACACCCCGGGCCAGGTGTTAGAAAGGATGATTAGTACCTTGTCGGATTTTGTACTGTACTAGAGAGGGAGGCGCACCAGCAGTGCTCTGTCTTCAATATAATTAAGGAATAATGGTACAACATTAATGTTTTACAAGCCAATAATAGAGGCCTTCAGTCAATGAGAATTGATCTGGGAGTCACCTCATTAATAACTGAGGCTAAACCTTAAGGTGGTTTTGTCTTAGAGAGTCAAAGCAGCAGACTGTTGTCTGATTGAAAACCATTTTAATATACTGTATACTGTGGATTGTCTTAGAGTATCAAAGTCATTCAACAAGTCCACACCAGATTGTAGTTTTTCACTTAAGACTAAAAGGTCAGTTCACCCTTTTTACACACATAGCATCCCATCTGCGTTTACATCGCAGTGTGTTGTAGTGGTGTGTGATACTGCAAAATATGGTATCAATCCAAAACTAAGTAAATACAAGGCCAGTATTGCCAAAATTGATACAATACTGATACTTTTTAATATTCTTTTTTATAAATTTGAATGAATTTCCTAGACCTTTAAGTGTTTTTGAAAACCTCGGACAGAATTTTCATATGCTTATATGAATTTGTTGTGTTAACATTGTATCTTACGGCCTTCTTAAAAATTATACAGCTGGTTGTTGTTCCTTTTTTGGCCTCAAATTACTTTATAGCCACACAGCGCTCATCTTCCTCTCTGCCATTCTTCTGCTGTCTCTGTCCTGCTTGTGTGGGTGTGTGTGTGTGTGCTTCTGGCCAATGCCGGCCTGGCTGCTTGCTTGCTTGCTTGTTTGTCTGGCGGCGTTGAGTCACGTGAAGGTACAACATCAAATCACAAGAGGGGGAAGGAGGGGCAAATTGGGACTGCTCTGTACAATGGACAAAGCATCCAGTTCGACAAAGTGCTGCAAATGCGGAAGTGCATTAAATAATCTGAATACCAGCAGGGGGAGACACATGCGGTTGGCGGAGGTTGGTTTCTGACAAAGTCTGTGAGAAATTGACCCACCTCTTATTTGATTTATTACATCAGTAAATATTTTCATAAAGGGTTTATGGTCTCAATCGCTTGTTTTAAGTCTTCTGCAATACAGAAGTAGGTTAAATTTTTGAATTATGGTCTCTTGGTGATAAAGCAGGGGGTGTTTTAGGGCGTGGCTATGATGTGATTGCCAATGAAAGTGTGTCCCTCACCCATCCCTCTTGACTGAAATTGTCACATCCGCAACCAGGATGGCTGTGCCCGTAAAGCCAAACTTGATGACTCATAGCAGATCTACACAAACCAATGCTTGACGTAACACATGCTCTGTCCATTAATATTACCAGTCTATGGTATTGATCAATACCAACCGTGGTATCAATATTATGGGTATTTGGATTGATCCGCCCACCACTAATGTGTTGCTCCTTTTACAGAACAGAACGTTTTGCTGATCAGGACTATTTAGTTATGCTGTCTTTTTTACTGTCAGGTTATTATGTGGATAGTCTGAAATTTGTACAATGTTTGAGAGTTATCAATTTGTTGGTACATAGCTTCTCCCAGTGAAACAAATTCTGTTGCAAGAAATTCTGTTCTTGCAACATGATATCAAATATAACCATTCAGCCACAGATGACAATAATGCAGAATCAGGACTGCTACGAACCTGTATTTGCATACAAATTCACCATGTTAGTTTTGGCAGAGGCAACCAAGAGGAACCATCATGATTACAGTTTGACATATTGTATGTTGTGCCACTCACTAATCCTTAGCATTGTGATTGTTGGAGGCACACCGGGTTGTCAGAGCATGGAAAGGCCCTGATTAGCTTTCACCTTACACTAGTCAGCTCTGTTCGCAGGCATTTCACAGCGCCTTTGTATTGCCTTCTCATTAGTTACACAGGAGACCCGAGGCGCCATCCCTCCATTTAAGCAGTTATTTACGCCAGGGTGGCTCTTCAACATTAAACAAAGAACTTGTGAATGTAATGTAATGAACGTTATCAGGCAAATACATTTGCTGCACAGTTTGAATACTCAATCAAGTAAACACAATAAAGCTTCAATTGAAATTTAATTGAAATAAGGATAGGTAAAAGTACTTGCTGGTTACTCACTTGTGTCAAACCTTTAGACGAGTCTATAAAACTATCAACAGTGGTATAAAAAATATTGTGCAAGACTTGCCCCGTACTTTTGACTGTAGTAAGAATATAAATATATAAAGGTTACCAGATAAAGGTTACCAGTCTTGCCTGTTGAAAAAGTCCTGCACACTCTCCATTATGCATGCAAATACATTATTTCACAATGTTTTGGTCAAACAGACCTTCCTCAGGTAAATGTACACTCCACATTGAATTGTCAGTCCCTCCAGGTTTGCAGACTTTTTTTGAGATTGTTGCGGGCCCAATGCCTGTTGCCGGAGCTTTTGTAAAACATTGCAATAAAAGTTGCTATGTTTTTTGTATGTTTGTTGCAATAAGGCTGCCGGAGACAGAGAAAGTTGCAAATAAGCTGCAAACTAGTTTTTTTATAGTTCTTTCAAAAGTAAAAAGGAAACTTGTTTTGGGGAGATCTCTAGGCTGAGTTGTCCAAGTAACCTACCAAAAAAGGCTCAGGATTCTGCAATAATTGGTATAAAATGAAAATGGCTGGTGGATTTAAGACAAAAAATAATGGATTGAATGAATCAAATTTAAATTAATTGTTAATTAAATTCCTAACCTGGCCTGGGACACACATTCACACTTATTGGCCTTTAATTTATCATTGCACTTACAATAACGAGCGTAGCTGTCTTTAATTTAGGTCATCCTGTACGTCTCATCGCCGTTTTTTCCTCTATCCATCGCGTGTGTGTTTGTGTGTATGCGTGTCAGTTGCGGGGGAAACTCAGCAGCCTGCTGGAGAGAGCCAACAGGATTGAAACAGCAGTGTCAGAGTAAAAAACTTTACAGCCCACATTGAAGTTAAAATGTATACAGGTTGGCAAGAGGGTCTGGGTTTTGCATGGTCTTTCTGTCTGTTTTGCTGGTAAATGTGACATGTTCGAGTCACACACGTCTTGGTAAATAAGGAAATGAATATGGCCACATACGTGTGACGTCAACCCGTTCTCACTCCCGCTTGGTCATTGGCTTTCAGAGTCACATTCTGATACAAAGTCTGGCATGTGGGACTGCTGGGATTGGTTTAAGCCGCGTGAAACTCCGGTTATTGGTCAAATTTGCAAAAAAGTTGCGGTGATTGGTCGAATTTGCGTAAATTTGCGGGATCACAACATCACGCATTCCTGAAGGGACTGAATTGTGCGCTCAATGGTTTGGTTGACTACTCTGAATCAATCTGATTCTGCTCACAGGTGACATCACTCGTTTATTGATCATCTGTGAGTAACAAACATAGAGGTAATGTCAGCTTTTTTAATGTCAACAGATATTAGAAATCTGCCTAGAAATAAACAATCTGATCAGTTCAAACACATAATTCAATGATGAAAAAGACACAAATAAAAAAAAATATATACGAGTAAATTAAACTTAAGGAAAAAGGAAAAAATATATTACAACAGGATATTTATGTTCAACTCATTCAAGTTTTTGGGAGAGTGTTTTTCTAATGAGAAAATCCAGTATGCTTCACATCTTTTTACATAATAAATCATGGTTGCCACCTCTCTGTAGCAACTTCACATGTTCAATAACACAAAAAGAGTAAAAAAGAATAGATGAACAGGATTATAATAAGTCTTTCTGCATTTTGCCAAGGAAGTAATGATGTCAAGACCATAAAAAACATACAATCTAAAATTAGGATTGTATTGAGCTGCATCATTAGCAGATGGATTTTTGTGTTTATTTGTCATGCAAATGTAGATGTTCAACTTCAAACATATTTTTTTTTTTTATGAACACTTCTTGGATTTCTCCCCCTTTCACACAAGCAATTGTCAGAACTAAGTTGAAATTGCTGTAAAACACTAGAAATTAAATATGCTACTGCTGACCTTTCTAACTTGGGTGATATAGCAGAACACTGCAAAGGTCTTTCATGACTCACCACACGATCATCTGTACTGTGAGCCTCTGCTCCTGACTCTCTGAAAGTGCGACTGCTTGTCAGCCTAAATGGTCAGGAAATATAAGGCCGCTGAAGCCTGAGAACGTTATGTCTGAATGGTCACATTAATGCAGTGAACCCACAGACGCATATTAGAGCAGGCAATGGCACTGCATCGCATCCTTTGTAGTTATTGGTGAAAGGGCAGCCATCTCTGTCTTCTCAATGTCTTTATCCACATTAAATAATAATGTCACTACTGCGGCGCACAGAATAGAAATATCCAGAGGGTGCAGACAGAGTTGTCACAAAGCTAAGCAACTCCAACTATGCTACTCATAACACAGAACAACAGGAAGGAGAGATCAAGCCAGACCACCGACTGCTTCTGTTGTATAGATTAACAACAAGATGTAAATTTCATAAAAACAATGTTGCTTTCTGTGTGTGTGTGTGTGTCTGTGTTTGTGTGTGTTTATTTTCTTTTGAAACTGGGATAGACTGTAAATCATATGACTATGAAAGAATCTTGGTGTCAGCGATTTCCAGCTATTAAAAGGCCTGCAACTGTTCAATAATAGATAAGGCGTAATGGCTTCTTTGCTGCCGCTTCTGGCTGTGTTTGACATGTAGTGAGGTAATGAATGTAAAAGAGTGCAGGGGACATTGGTCACATACTGTAGTTAACATTCTATTTTGGTGCTGAAAAATTACCCCTCGTTTCCTGATATCCTCTGACTAGTACCTGTCTGTGTTTTCAAGAAGGGTGACCCATTTCTAAAGAGCTCTATGAAATATTCAATAACAAACAATCAATGCTTTAACATCTGAATCTCTAGTGGACCACTTACAGATCCTGTATCTACCAATATTCACAATTTAGTAGGGTGAGCAATCATACATTTTCTTCATGAAGTGCTTCAACTTGGGTTCCTTTATTCTTTATCTGCTAAATGCATTAGTCATCATATTTGTCTGTCCTTCTTAGGTCTGGATCAACAAATGTACAATTCCAGGATAAAGCTTGACATCTGAGGCTGATGCAATACACTGGTAAGAGCAAATTTTCGTTTTACCAAGTATACAGCTAATTTAATTACAACAGTAACAGTTAACTTAATTTAATATTTTATGTGGTGTTTTTTTTTGGCGGGTTGCAAGTGGTTCAACAAAAGAATTTAATTCCTGAGACCATTTTGCAGAGCCACCATCGCTGCGTCTGGAGATTGTGATTGGTTTAAAGAAATGTAAACAACCCAGAGTGTATTTTTCTTCTGTCTCTGAATGTATGTGTGGTTTGCCACGGCACTGTGGACATTGGTCTTGCAATGTAAGACAATATAGCAGGAAGGTCTTCTTTGAGCGTGTTGCTAATTTTCTCTTACAGATGAAATATTTATAGACTTAATACAGACTTTGCTTTATCAGTTCTGAAACCATGAAAAAATTTACATTGTATTACTATATTCTGGTCCGTGAAAGGAGTGAACATTGGACATAGACTGAGACGTAGTGCATAACATGTCAGAAGCCCCTATACTTGGTCCTGTCAAAGCACAGGAGCACACACCAATCCAAGCTCAATAGATCTGAGATTGAGCGTTTGTCATGGGAGTCTGCTCTGTATTTTCTCTGCACAAGAGGCGTGACCAAGGGGCTTAGTTCAAATGACTCTGTCCGCAATTGGATAGTCCTTCAACCAATCAGACCAACGAGCCGGGTGACCTACACTAGAAGCAACAGCGGCATCAACAGGTTTTCTGCTCTTCGGTGGCGTTCGGTGGCCGCCGCTATGTTGTATGTAAACAAGAAGGTGCTTGGTTGCTTCTCTTTCATCATTGTGTTAAACCTGCCAATAATACGGCAGGTAGATAAGGCAGTTTGTAATTGGTTCCCACAAAACTCAAGCAGGAGAATTAAACGTGCAGGTTTCCAGACCGAGCTGCAGGGCAAAATTAAATCGCCCGCAGAGGGGGCGGGGATTTACCCAGTCTAACACACACTCTGATTAACTGTAAAAATATTGCTCTAGCATAGATGAACAATATGATGACAGCTTTGCTTAGATGTTGAAATAACAGTGGATTCCTGTTACATTACCATGTCATTAAATCCAGTTAAGCAGACAGCTTTTTTAAGCAGTCAGTATTTGACATACCTATGCATCTAAAAAACAACTTGGGTTGTCGGCAACAGTTACCTTCTTTAGTTTTTTTTCACCAATAGGCCTTTTTAATAGCAGACAATTTGTCTTACAGGTGTTACTTACAGTATAAAGTTAACACCATTCTATTCAAGTGTCCCAGTAAGCCATGATATTATGACAGTAAACCAGCATGTACAATACAAGGACCCCTGAAAGTGATGCAGCTAAATGGTGTTCAGCCATCATTCATTTTTATTATTTTCACCTGTGCTTTTCCTACTGTGACATGTGAAAATGTCTTTTGTGAAAATAACACACTCAATTTTGATCCCTGGGTTGATTGACTTTTTGCTCCACACACAATTTTGAAATTACTGAATTGACTGGCTTGATTGTCCCTCTATCAACCCTTTCCCCTACAAATTACATTTATATAATTGTAATTAGTTTCCCTGATTATGTTGTGATGAAAAAGCAATTCCTGCCTGAATTGTGTTTGCATGAAACACTTTTTCAAGCAAAGGAAGTGCTACATTTATAGAGTGAATGCAAATCATGGGTTGAAGGAGTGGGGTTGGGGTAAAGGAAGGGAGGGAGTGCAACAAATAGACACCCTTTACCTCATAGATGCCTCACGGATTCACCTACTGCCCCTCTGTGTAAAAAATGCCAAAATGTTGTGAGAATGCAGACAAACGGGTCTATTAACCTATTCTGCACCCTTCACCCATCAAAAGAAAAACTCAGCCAGATATTTTGTGGTCCTGGTACTCCTTGCTAAACTTGGTGATCCTGGATCAGACAGCAAGCTCCCCAGGTCTATGGTGGGCCCTTGGGCGCCTAACCATAACCAAGTAGTGTGAGTGCCTAAATATGACCATAAAAAGTTGGATATTTTGGCAGAGACCAAAGGTTTTATATTGTTAGTTACCATTTTACTGACGGTATTGTAGTGGTTAGTCTCGCTTTGCCAGACCTTCTTTGATAGCGCCACAGACGAGGGTCTGGCTAGAGAAAAACATTCCCTGGTTTATTGGCATTTCTTTAAACCAATTACCGGGCAATCCCGGAAGTGGAAGGTTGTGGATATAGACTACATAGTGGAATATAAGTAGTATTTATTAATATAATTTAAATGTACTATCTTGGAGACAAGGTTACTACCCTTATAACCCTTTTAACTGCAAACATGTAGAATCTGTGCAGAAAATTGTAACCTGCCTACAAAACATAGTAGACAACTGAGAGTGTTATGTTTTTGTTCTGTAGAGTGAACAGATCAAATATTCACCCATTTTCAAATAACCCAAAGCTTCTAGATTGACTTAATTTATTACATATTAACTTACAAGTGTTTTCCAAATGTCTTATTTCCAATTTTCCGCTGCAATTGACACAAGTTATATGCATGATTGATTTCCCTGCCGGTGCCTTCTGTCTGTGTGTACATACGATAAGGCAGGCGGTTGTTAAACATGGCTGACATTAGTCAGAAGGTATGCGCTGAGATTGAGGTGACGCAGTATAAAAGATCTCTGTTAATGGGTCCGTTCCTCTGGGTTCACTGTGCACTGAGGCAGAGAGATAACCATGGACCCTCCTGGAACACTGATCCCAGAAAATTAGAGGCAGATTATTAATGAGCAGCTTTCCTGGTAACACTTCACAGTGCAAGTAGTCTTGCATGGCCAGACCTTCCTCCATAGCGCTGCAAGATGGTCTGGCTAGTTTACACAGCGTTCTGAGATGGGAGAGACACATTTTCTGGTTTATTGCTATTTCTTTAAACGAATCACAATCATCTTGGGCGGTGCTAAACACCAGACGGAGCCCCGGTGCCTCTGCAAACTAGCCTCAGGAAGAAACTTCTTTTGGAGGAACATGTCTAAGGTTAAAAGTTGTTTTAGCCGTGCATCAGAAAACTGTCTGGATTTACTCTGCAGAGATCTAAGGAGCAGTCAACTGTAGTCCTTATCAATTGACCAGAGTTTAAAACGCAAACACAAAGAAAGCGGAAGGTAACGGACATCTGGCCAAAAGAGTGACATCCGATGGAATTTCCTGCGGCACCCTATTAATACAGTATCTCCAGTCTGTTCTTGTCATTCAATACCATATTTAAATATGTAAGGAGTAAATCTCATCAGGATCAGTAAGCCAATAACCATGCAGTATGCTTGTACTAAGATGTAATAATGCCGGTGATTGGCTGTCTAACGTTACAAGTCACTCAATGTTGTAATTTCTTTTTGTTAAAATGGATTTTTAAAAATTGGTATTAGAAAAATTCACGTTCAGGAACCAGTATTGAAGTCAATGTATCATACTGGTAAATTTTTTGAATGATAACCAGACATATCCACCATAGAGTCCTCGATCCAGAGTTCTGCAGGAACTACCTATTTACTATTAGTAAATCATTGTTTTTATGTTCAGTGTAATGTATCATTCCGCCAACACGTGCCCATCATGTATCATTCCACCAACACGTGCCATCGTCGGCTGTCGGCTCATCCAGTTCTTGATTTCTTCAGGGATTAATTTTAAAATGTCATCAAATCTAGTTTGCTTTAGTTTTTTGAATGCATTTTGTCATAGATCAGATTATATTAGTCAGAAGCAGAAACGCTAGAGCAAGTTGTGACCAAAATAAGTGCTGAAATAGGGCTGTTCGTTCTCTAAACCTTTGCATTCAAATTGTCTAGTTTTATCATACATGTATATAGTACATCACAAACCTAATTATTGTTCCACTGATTAGAGAAAAGTAGAAACCCATGCTTTATGTTAAATAAATAAATCCAGCAGAACCTTATTTTCCCAGTTTTCTTTCCATCATAGCAATTGATTGAGCTACAGAACGCAGATGAGGTTTTGATCACAAGGTGCTGCTCTCCAGAATATGCTAAAAGAGCAAATCAAATCAAATAGCTGCACCCCAAAAAGCTGATAAAAACGCCTTTTCAACACAACATACAGTAAGATGCAGATTGTACACACCATTTAATGGTAAACAATTAGCATGGCATTCAATGTTAGTCATCTTTTCAGTACTCACAAATTTAACTGTATGGATGTAAACAATAATTGTGACTGCTGTCAGCGGTGGCAATGCGTTGTGACAAGTTTCCACAATTTGTGATATTTTTCAGAAACCAAGCCTGCAGAAAAATGCTACTTGTAATTATCACAAGGAATTTGATGTAAAAGGTTTATTTTCCCAGTTGGCATTTGTGTGAGAGAAAATCTGATGTGACATGAACATGACATCAGAGTTTAAAGCATCTTCCATCCATAGTATGTTCCGTAATGGGCAGGAAATTCTGTAGGTTGTATGCTATTAATTTAAAAAAAAACGACAACAACAAAAAACAAGAGGGGGCAGAATACATTGCAAAGTGTGTTTTACTGAAATGTGTTTTATGACTTGTGGGTTCGGTAATCGTTGACTGAGGACATCCTATATTTCAAGGTGTTATTTCATAAACCTCTTCAATTAAGTTATAAAAATAATCAAGGTAAGAAATGAATAACTAAGCTACCATTACAAGAAACATAAGCAGGCTAGTTAGCTAACTGTTAAAAGTAGGCTACAATGAAACCTACAAGTGAATACGAATCAATACCCACTCACCTGTCTACAGGCAGATACATGTAGGAGGCAATATATTTCAATCTGACAAGTCTGGGTAGTCCACTCTCATCCACCGCGCTGTTTACACAAACATAGCTCTACTCTACATAGCCATTTTTGACAAACAAGCTATAACAAAAGCTGCCGGTGTGTAGTCTATCTGTTTATCTTAGTTTGCCACAAATTTTGACCGATTCTTGTAAACTTAACTGCTGGCTAAACTAACCATACTGTGCTGGAGTATTTATGGATGTAGTATAAGACCAAAGCAAACCAACGTGGCTACTTAATATTCATGTGAATGATGCCATCTTTATGTTCACGTCTTCATTCTTGATGATGATGTTGGTTGTATTCTAGCCCTTTGCAAAATCGAATTGATGACCCCTGATCTAGGACTAGGTATAACTTAAGTAAATTTGCACAGTGATATGTTATTAGGCCTAGGCCCAATTTGTTAGGATTGACATTGATGAAAATATGATGATTTATACACTCACTGATCACAATATTAGGAATACCAGTTGTACCAAAAAATAGGATGAGAAATAGTATTGTTTTATTACAATTCTATACAACAATATTGAATAAGGTAATAAAATACAGTAGGTGCTAATGATATGCAAGTTGGGTCAGGGGTGGATCTGAACAGGCGGGTGCTGCCCGCAGGGCCTCATGGCAACGTCGGTTTGATATTTGGCAGGGGACTCTGCTGCAAGGGATGAGGGCAGTACGGTGGGGCTGGATACGGGGCTCGGGGAGGCACAGCCACAGCCTGCGGGCGCTGTCTCCTCGAGCTATCTGCATCCTCTACTACCTACAGCTCCAAGCTGCAGTCCAAACAACCCACCAGGGGCAATGGGACCATCCAAGAGCACGTCTGCTATTAGCTGGGAGTTGTGACCTGTGAAGGCAGATGTTAGCTGTGATATGTGAAGCCAGATGTCAGTATAACTGCGGGGGACAGCTAAAGGCTTAGTGATGTCACCTAGGCGGCACACAGGTGTGCGAATGTCAGTGAAGCAGGTACAGACCTAGTCCCGCGGAGATGGTGATGTGGGCTTCCGTCGGCCGGAAAAAGTGGCCTGGCAGAGTGATGGAAGCCTGCTCTTCAAGAGAACTGTAAGTTTTAAGCTTCCAAAAGCATATTTTTTGACTAAGCTGAAATATTGCCATACATTTTGAAAGTGGAAATACGTTATATATGTGCTTGCAACTATAGCTAAGCAAAATCTATAAAACTGCTTGCCATTGTATTTAGGGAGCTGCAAATAACAAAGTTGTAGGCTATCCGTATGTATACGGTAGCTGTTACGAAAACATATGATTAAGTAATGTCAACATTGTTTCATGGGAGTTTTATTTAGCCACCACCTGGCTGAGGTTTTGATGCCTGCGGCATATTATCCTTTGACATGCTCATTTTATTTTATGTAGAAAATGTCTTTTAGGTTGTAATAGTTGGTTACTTTTACACTGTATGAAGCTGCTTGCTTGTTGCAACTGTGTGCAATAGTGTAATTATTTATATTATTAATAATTACTGATGTAAACATAATATTAGAATGCCATGCTTTTAGGCCTGTCATAACAGGCCTGTAATTATTGGCTGCTTACTTATCAACACCCAAACCCCTTCGACCATAATGCCTATACACACACACACACACACACACACACACACACAATTATGTCATCCATATTCTAGTATGGTGGCAAACACAACATCTGATTTGGAAAATGATACCCAGGCCCGATGTAGAAATAATGAGATGCGAAGGTGGGAGAAAATGTGGAGGGGAAGTAGAAAGATATTTAAAAGTAGGGAAAATGAAAACTTTGACTATTGCCAAGTATCCCGGTACACTGACAGCCCCTGTGGACGCTCCACCGACAGCTGAACACGTCTGATAAGAAGTGAGCCAAGGAGCGGCAGCAGAAAGAGAGGTACCAAGACTTGCATAAAGAGAGATGAGAGAGAGGGAGGGAGGGGAAGTCAATGGAGCATGATGCTGCTTATTTGATAGAACAAAATTTGATTCAATATTATCTTGAATAAACACTCACACTACTGTTTCTGAACAAGCAGGACTCTGCTTTAAAAGTATGGTAAATTAATTTGAGATGTCTTCTGAGTTTAATTAACTTAATTAAGAGAAAGTATGTTCTCTGACCCCCACTGGGCTTTTAAAAAAAACAAGATATGCTATGCAATCAAAATAATACATGATTCATAGAACAAAAGAAGGTGGGAGCATGTGTACTGTATCATATATCCGTAACAAATAAGATCAAAAAGTTCAAGGGATGAGAACCAGAGAAGCATACGTGATATTTGGGGCAAAATGAGTTACTGTATATATAACAAATGAAAGCTCTAAATGAGATTTCCTGTCCTGCCCATGGGCACGTGGATTCTAAACCAATCCAGAGTTATTATTCAAAAACCAAAAGACCTACTACTGAACAAACTGAACTATTAGTGAAGTTGAAAGAAATGACAAAAAAAATAAAATATATATATATATATACTGTATATTTTTAATATAAAACATTTACTAAATACATTGTCATCCACATGTTGAAGTTTTAATATTAAAGATTGAATTTATTCAACAAAGTATGATTATTTGCAATTTTTGCCATAGTGCCTTGCGGTACAATGGCTGTGCCTATTTTACAGTAAGCATAAATGGTTCGAATGCGAGTCAAATTCCTATTGTCGCCAGTTAGTGCCTTTGCTCATTAAAGCATACAGTCCCTGTACTTGTACTCATATCAAATTCAGCCATCAGGGTTTTAACAGCGATCACATTAATCCACTCTGGCTTCTTCCCTGGTGACATGTTAGCTTGATTTCTATATTTTAAAATTCATACATATCTGGTGCCCAGCTTAACAGAACATGTAACCCCAAATGACCAAGAGTGCAGCACACGAATATATCTCTATATTTTAATAATAATCATTAGAATGATTAGGATCATGACATATTAGTTGTGATTAAATGCAGTAATATCATAATGTAATATTATTTAATTGATGTGCTGTTGAGGGTAAAAATATTTATGCATGCAAATTTGTCGTTTACAAAAGGAAATGTTATAGTTTTTTTTGCCCGGTCTATCAGAAGTCAGTCAAGAAACTACATCTACAAAGTTGGCTCTCAGGGCTTCATTGTGGCTGTGGAGATTAAATATAAAAAGAAAATTAATTAGAAGTGTTTTTGTTCACTCCCAGTCTTCCCCTGAACAACTCAGGTTTCTAGAGTTCTGCTTTATCTTTCCCCAATTGCCGCTGCATAAACAAACTTGTTTGATTTTAATTAAGTAAACTGAATTGTTAAATTCAGCGCATGAAAGGGTGAAACCTTGTGGGTCAGTGAATTTGAACATATTCTTTTGGACCTTGATAGAAATTCATGTGTGAGCATAGGTGGCTCACATTCCATCCAATACTCCCTTTGGGCTGGCACATCAGGCAGCTGCTTTAAATAACAACAGCTGCACTGATATAAACAAGAGCAGAAAGTATGCATTTGGGCCGAGCACATAATGTTGCCCACCAGTGTTCAAATCTGACTGAGAGTGTTTTGATCGGCATTATTCCTGAACTGCTTTGTTTTTCTTAACTATTTCCCTTTGCAAGCTATTTTCACAGCTGCTCTGTCTTCTTCCTGCCTCCTCTATTTTCCTGCTGCACTGTGGCTGACTGCCATGGAAGAATAAGCGGTCTCAAAAAAATTACCTTGGATTGGTTCCATGCTAAGAAAAAGGCACTTTAAAAGCAAGTTTATCCCTGAGAACAAAAGGTGTTCTCACAATTTACTTTTGCACTACATGTCATCATCCTTACACACTCAATCAGAGTGGAAGACACATTCTGCTGTTAGAACACCTTTTTCTCTTTTTGAGCAGAAAGCCTGGTGAGTGTTAATGAAGGTTAATTTTCAACTTTTCAAACCTGTTTCTACACAACAGCTGATTTGATCATCTCTCTCCAGACCTCGCTAACTCATTTTTTTGGTGTAACCGCCAATGTCACTGTAAACTTTGCACAGTGCCCTGTACGCACTCAGCAATCCATGCTCATCAACCCTGCCAACCTTATTACTTTAATCTATTGTCTACCTAAATAAACAACGTGTCCTCTGACAGCATGGATTGTCAACAGTACCAATAGAGGGGTACAGGACTATTTCTAGCAGGCTGGGTCTCACAAGGCCAAACATTGATTGAAAGTTGGATCCATTTTTGTTCCACCTTGGGCCCATGTCAGCACAGCCTAGAGGGGACCTTGCAAGTCAACAATAGTACAGTGAGTTATTTTTTACTCAGGGTTGCAATCTCATCACAAGGATGACAATAGTTTTGAGTTGCAAAACATTCAGAAAGAGAACAACCCATTTTCATTCACCCTTCTGAGGGAAAAAGTACTCACAACGAGTAAAATTATCTGTCAATGCAGCAAGATAAGTTCACTTGACAAGCTTGCTTTATTTAAGATTATAGTCTAAAATTGAACCCTTACAATAAGAAATTTACTCTTAAAACGAGATAAATTATCTAATATAAATTATCTTGGTAAGAACCAAATAATTTGCAGTGTGGCTACACCACAGATGCATTCTGGGATAGGAAAAAAAGTGCTCTGGGTTGTTTGCATTTCTTGAAATCAATCCCAGTTGTCTAAAACCCGGGCGAAGGACAACACACAGAGAAGGGACATCCGGCGCAAGGGTGGCTTTATCTTGGAAATGTACTTTTGTTGATCCAGACTACCAAAACTCATACTGAAATGTCAAACTATTCTTTTAAATTAACAGTTTTAGCAAATTTTGCATTTAACAAAACGTTATGTATCAAGTGTTTTTTTATCTTGGTGCTGCCGGGACAATTCAGGTCCCTGGCATCACCAAGTTAACATTTGATTGAGTAAATCATTTTTGTCCATCAATACCCTAATGTGAACCTAATATATAGTTACGAAGTTGCATCTAAAAAATCATCAATTTAATCCAGAATGATTGAGTTTCATGGGATAAACTATGAAATTATATTTATAGTACGGGCCTATGAATCTTATTTGGGTTGGTTTAGTTACTTCAAGGCTCAAACCTCTTGTTTCAGATAAGTGATTCCCTCATTGTGTTTTGACCTTGTGCCTGACATGTATTTGTCTTCCGCACAATGAAATCAATCGAGAACATTAATCAGGGGGTGTTCATGATAACGATGAACATGATGTCTCAGGTGCCGAAGGATTTCAGGCCCCATAGGTCTGATTTAGAAGACATTTAGCCAGATGATGCATTCTCGCACTGTTGTGGAGATGACACAAACCTCCTTAATGAAAATGTATAATTTCAATAAAATGCTATACTTTACATAGACTATCAATTTCTACACATCCAATCACAAAAGATTACCTTGAAACAGATTGGTCTAATAAAGTTTCAATCTTTGGTAGAGTTATGATGATACATGAGATATCCTCAATCAATCTTTACAATATATTCCTATTGTGTATTGTGTATTCATAGCTGGGATATATTTTACCATGCTTTTGAACAAAACCCTGTAGGTCAATTCTATTTAATAGACACTACAATTAAAGGTAATTTGGATTAAAAACCTTGAGGTCATTCAGTTAAGTCAAGTTAAAACTGCAGAAAGAAGTAGATATTTTCTGAAGAATCAACACACTGCCACCATATGTTACAACACATACAGTGTTTGCCTTTGTAATTTGCACAATATGAGGGAAAGCTCTGTGAAAATGATGAATAATATAAGGATTAATTATTTCTCACCCATACCACCAAGGGGAGAATCCCATATGGAGTTTTCAGTGAATGAATTAAACTCACAGATGTTCCAGCATCTGGTTGATCCTTTTGGCATTTGCCAAGACAGGAAACATCCCCAAGGGGGGGAGGGGGGGGCGTTACATGCTCTTTCCCCTGTTTTATCTCGCACGATTAGGCACTTCAAAGGTCTAGCACTTAGTTTACACATAAGGAAAATAAGTGCCTGACGGACCCGCCTTCAGCCTGCTGTTGGTCTGAATCATATTGTAGATTGACGATTGGTTGCCAGGCACTCCGCTCTCAAACAGTGGATCAAAGCAGCTAGTTTATACCACCCAATTTAATCTTCTTACACGTCTCTTTGTCTTCGCTAGATGTGGTACAGTAGACTTCTATTCAGCCATTTTCTGTTTTGTTTGCAGGGAGCCTAATAAGTGAGTTTGGACAGAGCAGATCTCCTGACTACTGGAAGAGCAGAAACAGACACAAACAAAAGGAAACATGTAAGCTCAACTGGGCTGTGCATGAGGATGTAAGTGCACATATTTTATTTTATTCTTGACATAAATATGAGTGTTATACAGATGTGTGGTGGAAATGTGGATTGTGCTGTATGAGAGAACTTTAAAGTTTTTTATGCATATTGATACTTTGTTTCCAACAAAAAAACTTGTCTCTACTGGACTACAGCCTTAATTCTTTATGAGGGAGCAAACTGCAAACTTTTTGTAAAATTACTTACTTATTACAGTCATACTACTGACACACACATACACAAAAAAATAGATGCATGTACAAGTTGTGTGTTTCAGAGTACCACAAATGCATGTGAAAATGTCTGGTTCAAAGTGACTCAGAGAGAGGTGCTGTGTTAGAAGAGAAGAAGTAAAACTTCCACAAGCTGGAACGTGTCAAATTTAAGGATCCTGAGCGTGACTGCCCAGTTTTACGGTGGATTCAAAAATTCCAACATGCCAAGTTTAACTAATAGATGAAGGTACAAAAGACAAGAATGGCATGATATGATGCTCTAATGCAGAGGTCACTAAAAGGCGGACCACGGTCCGGATCCGGACCTGGCCGGCGTACTGTCTGAACCGGACCAATAACCAGTATGCTATTGAGAATTATTGACTTTTGACGGAACATTTCTGTTTTAACCCGCGCAGCCTTTCTAGCATTTAGAGTACTGGTTTACCACTCTGACACGGCCCAGGAAACTCACAGACCAATAGCATGCATTGTAAATCAGGTTATGTGATGCTACTGAGCCAATCAAATATGTGCATTCTGATAACCACTGCAGCTCGAGCAAGAGTGAGATACACACAGACAGGGAGAGACGAAACTAAAGAGAGATGGAGTTTTACATGGCGTGCCCAAGAAAATGAAAAGTGGACAGCAAAAACAGAGCTTTCAGTCAAGAATGGACCGATTCTGACATGTTCATTCTTCCCACAGGTAGTTGAAATATGTATGAGACGGTATGTCTCATATGTTCAGAGACTATCGCGATTATTAAAAGCAGCAATGTGAAGCCCCACCATGAGACAAAGCACAAACCTTTTGACCAAACATACACACTGAAATCCGGACTGTGGGGACAGAAAATAAACGATCTAAAAGCCCAATATGATCGATCCAGCAGAATCTGCCCAACACTGTGCTAACAAATGTTCCCTTTACAGTTGCTTGGATTTTGGGTCAACATAAATTAATATGTACAGATGGACGGGTTGTCAAGGAGTGCATGAGTGCGGTAGCTGAAACCTTACTTGAGGAAAAACCAAAACAAGACATAGATACCTATGTCACCATCATCAGCTGCAAAGAAAACATGAATATTAACCCAGAGTGTGCTAGCTCAACTGGATAAAGCAATTCACAAGGCACCATGCATAGGCTTAGATGTAGATGAGTCCACTGATGTGTCTGACAATGCTCAGCTGTTTTTGTAAGTTTCTTCAACAAGGACAAGGATGAGTTCTGTGAAGATCTGTTAGGTGTTACACTCCTTCAGACCAGTACAAGAGGAGAGCATATCTACCTGGCCGTAAAGGAAATGTTAATGAAGAGGCCAATAGAGCTGAATCAAGTGGTTTCAATAACCACAGATGGAGCCCCTGCTGTGGTAGGGAGAGAGAGAGAGAGAGAGAGAGAGAGAGAGAGAGAGAGAGAGGAGCTGTGACAAGAATGAAAAAAGACAATCCTCAGCTCATCTCTTACCATTGCATAATTCATCAATCGGTCCCGTGCTCCACCCCGTCAGACGAGTATGCTGAGGTGATGAACATAATGATGAGAATGATAAACCTTCTCAGAGCACCCTCTTCCCATCAGCATCACATGCTCAGGGAATTCCTCAGAGAAGTTCATGCTAATGCCGATGAACTGCTACACAACAATGTAAGATAGCTCAGCAAAGGTAGGGTGTTGGAGTGCTTTTAGTCCAGGGGAAATCACAGCTTTCTTGGCAAAGGTAAACAGCCAGAAGGCAACAACATTTTCTCTCTTTCTGGAGCATGACAAGAAGATGGATATTGTGGCATTTTTGGTTGATATTACTTCACAACTGAATGAACTGAATTTAAAGCTACAGGACAAGGACAATTCAGTTAGTGACCTGATGACAGCTGTCTGCTCCTTTCAGAGGAAACATGCATTGTTTAAGGAAGACCTGCAGGGAGACTGTGAACACTTCCCAACAGTGAAGGAAGAGGTTCAAGGTGAGAGAGATGTGTCTTCTTTTGTTGACTTTTTTGGCAAGCTGATTGTAAACTTCAGCAAGCATTTTGCCAACTTCAGCTTACCCTGTTCATTCAGAACTCATTCCTCATCATAGATATCAGGAGGTTCTCAAAGGAAATTCACACAGCCTTTCAAGTGGGCAAATGCTGGGCCTCTCCAGATGCAACTGGTCGATCTCCAAGCAGATATGGCCTTGAAAGAGCATTTTGGAAAGACTGATCCTGCCACTTTCTGGCTTCATATGGTGTCAGAGACCGCTTTCCCAAGTCTGAGGAAAGTAGCTGTACATCTTTACCATGTTTGGCTCCGCATACAACTGTGAGGCAGCTTTCTCCACAATTAACATTATTAATAGCAAATATCGATCTAGGCTCACCAATGAGCACCTACACATGTGCATGAAAATGGCCCTGACACCAATCTACCCCAGATTTAAAATCCTGGCAGGACAAGCAAGGGCTCACTTCTCTCACTAAGTAAGATAAAGTGGAGAAGTAGGATATAAAAGGGAAAGAAAGAGAAAATGAGGTGTTAAAGCTGTTGAGATCGTGAAATTTGTTTAAACTTAAAATGTGAAAGGGAGTTAACTAAAAAGTAAAAGGGAAACTAGAGCTATAGTTTTTATTTCATTTTTATAAAATGAAGCACTTTATTTTGAGATGCACATTTTCTTAGTTGTGTTTTATATATTTATAATGTATTTTTAAATGCAGCCTTTATTTTGTTTAAATTGATCATTTATAATTAGAGTACTTATTATTTATGATCCCTACAGTTCAATATATAAACTGACAATAAATATAGTTGAAATATTATTAAATTGTACTTTTAATTTATTTAACAGTCATTTGTTGACTAGGCTACTTAACACAACACAACACAAGTTAGTCATTGTGATGTTGGGGACCTTTGCTTGACAAAATCTTCTCTAACTGGACCTCTTAGAATTTTAATTGAATGCCCCTGCTCTAAAGCAACACAAATTGTTTCCTTTCTTGTTTTGCGCTGGCTACGAGACACCTTGCAGCAACAATAAGATTTTGAATGCAGTATAAGAGCAACACAGCCAGCAGCAGGATTTGGTTAAACGCCTACACTTGGTCTTTTTTATTATTGGAACAGAAATCTCTTTGTGGCCCATTTGAGCTTATCATTTATTATTAATGTTTTTGTTTTGTTGCTACTGTATTTTCTATAATGTGTAAATGTTGAAAGACTAAATGGCTGCTGATACCGTAGAACACAGACAGAGCTATAATTTGTTTTACTATCCATTGACATTTTTGCCAAAACGGTCGATATTGCAAGTCTGCTTTGCAATCTACAATGCGGCAGACGGACACAGGCAGAGCAGAGCGAAGTCATGGTGAGAAGAGCAGACGTAGTAACATCGCTGACGAAGCCATGTCTGGAAAATGATTTAAATTAAATGAGGTAGTTTGACCATTGAGATGCGAAAGACGGCAACCCTGACTGTAAACAGAAATATGCACTGGTCCAGAACACACCTTGTTCCTCTATTAACTTTCTTGCTTCCACCCCAGACACATATAGGGATCAATAAGCGGAATGAACGTTCTCATGTGATGATGCATCGTTGAATTATTCTTTGTGTGAAAAGAAACCAAAACCAAGAGGAAAACAGTGTACTTTATAACGCAACTTCTGCCTGATGAAACACAATTAGTGTAATGTACTATTGCCTTTGAACCCTTACCACAATCTGGGGTGTAGTTGTATTTTTGAGAAATTTTAAACAACTGTAGCTATACTAGGTTATAACGTAATCCCTGTCTTATTGCATCATTTAGATTTAATCTGCAACCATTTTCTCACACTATGGTCATATCTTGGGCTCAGCAGACCATGACTTTCTTTAGCTTTTGCAAATAATTTTCTTCATCACTTCAAAGGCGCCAGAGCAAGAGCAGCGCTTTGCAACACTTTTATCCTGTCAGCATCAACACGTTTCAGTTAGAGGCTTACTTTACACTCCATGGTGATTCTCTGGACAGTTGTAAGCATTATGAACTAGTTTGCTTTATATGGCTTCTAAATAAGACAATTAAAGTGACATGAAGGAAGAAGTTAAACAATACCCATCTCATGCTTATTTTTGCCTATTTTTCATATCCATGCTAAGAATTACAGAAATATAAAAAAAATAGTAAGAAGATAAAGAAACCTTCTCCTTTTACAAGCTTCTTTTAGGTCTCTAAACACTGAAGAATTTGTATCACATAAAATGACTTTTCTGTGATTTCATTCAGTTTAGTCAATATTTGTCAAAATCAAACTTGTTTTAAAGAAAAAGGTGTGAGAGAGAGGCTGCAAGCTCTAATCAGAGATATAATAGAACAAAGATAAAACATTTAGTGTCCATTCTACAGTAGAATTACCTGCTAAACTGTGAGGAAAAGGAAAGTGAAAATGTATACTTTTTTTTTCTGTTGATAGGTTCTTGAAAAGAGACAAAATGTGTGGCCTTAGAGGAGAACCATTTGCATCTGCATAAACTCTCTGATCTTGTGAAGATTCATCTGTGTTTGGCATTAAGAGATGTTGTTCTTTATGGCATCTTCAATGTGAGGAAAGGAAATTGGCAAAGTTTGCTTTCATCTTTACAAAGCACACCATCTGTCTGAACACCCGATTCTCTGGTATCTGTTTTGACCTCTTTGCATAGTTGACCATTTTCTTACTCCCCTTAGTAACTGCTACTATGTCTGTCAAGCTTTCCATTCTTGCACCCATTCACAATTCAAGGAAATTGTTGAAAAGTGGGTCCCATTTCAAGCCGGAGACCGACATGTTTGATTACTGGCTTAAAAGGGTCTTGCAGTTATTAGTAGAAGTAACTAGCTAGCTAAGGAAGCTAACATTAGCTCCATGAGTTGGTTTAAAAGTCTCCTTCAGCTGACTGTTTAATTTAATCTAAGCTAAATCATTTTAAAACACAATGAAACCTGATATGTGTGGCAAACCCTATATTGTGTGTTTGTGTTGCTGGAGTGTCAGCTTCCTCCAATTCAATAAAGAGCAGCACAGGGGTGCTAACATTAGCCTAAACTCTGGTAGCATCCAGGACTGGCTCTCACACATTGAAACACAACAGCTCGAGCATGACTTCTCAGGAGTGCTTCTCAGTCTATTGTCACAAGTTCACAACTTGTGACAATAGACTGTATAAAATATGGACGCAGTCTCCATGTCATGTCACCCATAGGTTTCTTAAGAGCCAAAATGAAGCTCACACTGGGCGGGTCCCGGTGGCTCCGGCTGTCACCATCTTGGCAGTGCCTGATGTCGTCTAACTCCCAGGTCCCCAGAAAATAGGCAAAGAGGTGGATTGTAGATTGAGCTGAGGCGGACCAAACAGAGCCCACAGCCTATGCTTGCTTCCTTAAATGGCAGCCTACAGTGACTGGAAGCGGCTGCGGCACGCTCTTAGTTATGCAGAACATGAAGCCTGAATATAATTTACATGTGAATTGTCATGAAGAAAATTAGCTATAGAGATCAAAACAGTTTTTGTACCAGGCTGTAAACATATTTATTTCTGCTGTAAAGTTGGGCACGTTAACACGGGGGGGGGGGGGGGGGGGGGGTCTATAGGGATTGACTCCTTTTTGAAACTAACTTCAAGTGGCCATTCAAGAAACTGCAGTTTTCCAACAGTAATGTTACGGAGGATTCTTTTGACGTCTATTTTGCTGTTGCCTAGCAACAGGGTTGTCACCATTTGAACACCAAGCGTATTTTGTACCATTGAATCACTTACCACAACCACAAGCTCACGAGTTCCATTTAAAGGCAGCGACAGCATCGACAATTTGAAATCCAAAGCTTGAAGAGAAACTGAACCTGGTAACAGTTGCTTAACTTTGATTTGACAATGATAGTGTCTCATTCATGATTTACATAAAAAAACTAATTACATTATTTTGGAATATAATTTCCATTTGTTCTCACAGAATTATATTTATTTGCCATATTGATAAATAGCAATAACATACTGTAACCCCACGACTGTGCACACAGTATTACTGTAATGGTTGTGTAGCCGGTAAATATTCAGTCAGAGGCAGAACAGAGACATTTTCCATTTGGTTAACATTCCATTTTTTCACTAATTAAAATGAAGCTGAAAGATATGAGGCTGTGATTTAAAAAAAAAAAAAACAGTGTTCACATTTTATTGCAAAACAACTGAACAAACACTTAAAATAAGCTTGATCGGACCGAAGAAGGACTAATTTTAACCCTTATGAAGTTAACTTTTCTTTTCTGAAAAGAGGATTATATCACTTCTTCTTTCAAAAATTACAGCATTACAGTAATTAATACTAATTATCAAGAGTTTAACAAGGAGTAGTCTCACTTTGCGAGACCGTCCTCCAAAGCTCGCTGAAGGAGAGTCTGGCCAGATCACACAGCATTCAAGGAAGGGAGGAAAACGTGCTCTGGTTTAAGGACATTTCTTTAAACCAATCAGAATCGTAAGGTGGTGCTAAACTCCGCACAGAGTGCCTGCAAAATAGTTATGCAAGAGAAAGCTCAGATTGGACAGATAGTCTAGCTAATTTTTCTCAATGTACCATGCAGAGATCTGAGGAGCAATCAACAACAGTCCTCATGAATCCACTGAATTTAAAATTCAGCGGAATTTCCTGCAGCATTGGAGCAATCCCGGAAGTGAACCGCGAGGATATAGACTAAACGAGGAGTGACTCTGCTTTCCTCTTCACAAGTATCTATAATTTTGGTATTCCGTATTTGGTATTTTTCATTTTCAGTATCAACACAGTCCAAAAGCTCTTTTCTAAAATCCACCGCAGGAATCCCTGGCATCAAAGAATATTCCCTTCTTTAAAGAATCCTCCTACACATAGAATAGTAAGAGATATTTTCAGTAACTTAACCTTTATTGCTACCTTGGGTGGAAGGTAGTAGATTAATCTGCCTCAGATCATGACCAAACCCTGTGGAACATCGTATTTTGTCCCTTCATTATCCTCACAGATTGAGTTTATGTTGTGTACTCTGTGTGTGTGCACACCTCTAATTACTTTAATGCAACCTGCCTGAGAAGTGTGTGTGTGTGTGTGTGTGTGTGTGTGTGTGTGTGTGTGTGTGTGTGTGTGTGTGTGTGTGTGTGTGTTTGTGAGTGTGTGTGTGTGTGTGTGTGTGTGCGTGCGTGTGTGTGTGTGTGTGTGTGTATGTGTGTTTGTGTGTGTGTTTGTGTGTGTGTGTGTGCGTGCGTGTGTGTGTGCGTGCATTTTTACTGATCATACACAGTTTGCGCTAGAAATTTAATGATTGCATGGGCAACCGAGATAATATTATCTAGGATATCCAACAGCCCAGGCAATGTCACTTGGTCTGCTACGTGTGAGCCAGCAGTTGAATAGAGGTCCATTACTGCCAGCAGAGGATTTCTGATGTTTGTGAAAGCTATTATAACGCAGACATTGAACGAGCTGAGAACTCAATGCAAAGTGCTCTCTTGCAGCTCTGGCTGTTTATGTAAAGCACTCCCCCAAGGATAAAAAGCCTTCCAGTGGTGTCTTATGTTGGAAAGTGGAGGGCAAAAAGAAAGAGAGGGGGAGTAAGAAAGATGAGAAAGACGTGCTTCACTTTGCGATATATGATTTTTAATAAATGCAACATCCTCCAGCCTGGCTTCGGACCATTGTACTGAAACACTCCTAATCAAAGTGAGACCTTTTAAAAGCTGCTGACAGAAGCTCTGCGGCACCGTTTTCTATTTAACTCAAGTGGATCCTAACTTGACATCTCATTCAGACACCTCAGGTTTTCTGCTGAAAAAAATCCTTTGAGCATCTCACCTAAAATAGTTAATATCCATAATCCTTGCATGTTTCAGAGTCTAGCTCAGACATGAATTAGGCTTTAGGACAAGTGACATGAATATTTAAAAGGAGTTAAATAAATAATTTACAATGCTATTATAAAACAGGGATACAGGAATAAGGATGTGTGATATGTGTGGGGCCTCTTCAAGTATGCTTGACTAAAAATGTAGTTTTCTGTAAAGAATGGGAAAATACCGTCTGTAGGAATTTCAGCAACACCTGGGGATTTGTATGTAGCTGATAAAAGCTACTGAGGACCATGTGGCTGTGTGGTTTCATCTCAAATCTCAGCAGATCCTATTTCTATTTGATATTCAAACCTGCATACAGAAATACCTGTTACTTATGACGGAGTATCTGTTCTTGATGTCCTGTATCCACTCTACAACTGTAGGAACTGCAACTGTAGGAACAATGAAAAATATTAAGATGATATCTTTATTTCTCCCTCAGAAAAGGTCAAAAATGCACATTTTGGTATTCAAAAGCTCAGTGGGCTGGGACAGTGGTCTATATAAGTACATTACAGCAGCAACAGTAGACAACACGTAGGACATGAGTGGACCTCACTCACCACTCACTGTGCCACCTTTGCTGTCTTTAGTAACTCTACACCTTTAGTTAAGGTTGAATCTAAGCCCATTTATACCTTCAACTTGGAGAACTAGCTACTTCATACTTTCACAGTGTATTAACATATTGTGAAAAGGGTGCATTCAGTACTTTTGAGTGTGTTCCGTTGCAGCAGAAAGCCTTTCTTCTTTTCTCTAATAAATGTGAAATGTCTGATGTCTGGGCAAATCTAACATGACAAGTTAAAGGGCTCCCTTAAAACTTCAAAACTGTATCCACTTTACATCAGACATTTCAAACCCCCCAGGCATTGTGATTATACATTAGATGAATGGCGGTCATGGTTTCTGTTAGTCAGGTTCTTCTATTGCTTTGAGTGGAAATTTCTGGCTTTAGTCTTTAACATAATCACCGTCACATGGCAGACACATGTCAATTGACAGCACATATGAATAAAAAAAAAAAATCAGTTCCCAGGAGATCTATTACTCATGTATATTCCTACAACCTCTTGGAGGAAGGGTATTAGTCACTGGTACACTGAAGGGCATGAATAAATACAGATACGGGTGAGTGGGTCTGAGAACAGAGAAGCAGCCTGGCTAAAACAGCTGACAGTTTGACATCTCTCTCACTTGGTTCTCGGTGCCACATTGGGTTGGACGACGTGACATTTTTTAGTGTGAGGCACATTGTAATATATATGTTTTTGTATTTTTGCATCTTTGCTGCAAATGAAATGTTCTTGCCATTGTCATCCTGCTGTGTGTAGGAATGATGTGAATGTGTCAGTATAAGTTGAAAGGCAACAGCAGGGTGCACATTTGCTGAGCAAAATAGATATCTGACAAAGAAGACTATTTGAAAAAAAAAAAAAAAAGTATGGGTGCATTGTTACCTTTCTGCCTGGATCTGCCGATTTCCCTCTAAAAGGCATCATTTCACCCTTGAAACAGCATCCCATGAAACATAAAGAGGGAGGCACTCAGGCATGAAGGAGGTGTACATGAATACACAGAATACATACAAATGTAGGCCTACTATATATAGAGTGACACATAACCACACATGCTTACTCAAGGTGCACCATTTACAAATGTATTTGTATGGGCCCAGAACAGAGGATAGGTCATTTTTATGCTCATTTTGTAGTTTCAAGGCCATGGGTCAATGTCTCTGGGAATGTCATTTGCCAGAACATTTTATGATACTGTCCGTCGACCTCATTTGCCCCAGGGATGAGACTAAGAGGAAGAACTCATCCTTGTATTAAAGCTATAAATAAAATCATGGGACTTGTGATATTGTTTCAGACCTCTAGGCTGCTTGCTCACCCTGCTGCTGTGAAGGACAATTCTCTGGTTGTGACAGGTGTTAGAGGACTGTTGCGTTCCCTCCAGCAGTCAAAAAGATGCTCTGTGGACATGGGCAACAGACCAGCAGGATGCTGTGACTGAGACATTGGCCCCGGATCAGGTTTGCCATCTCATCTGATAGAGAAGAGTCTATTGTACGAACATTCAGCCCCGCAGAAATGAGCCACATGCACGTAACATGGTGAGAAAATATAGGAACTCTATAGTTTCTCTTGAGCAGGCAGTTTAAGGCCAGATACCCGCAACTTTTTTGCTTTGTAGCATACTGCATAGATTATTTAAGATTATGTGTAATGCTTAAAGGAATACAGTTACAAGTTACATTTTTGGAAAATACACTAATTTGCTTTCTTGTCAAGATTTACAGTAGGTGAGAAGATTGATACTACTCTCAAATCTGTAAATGTGACGCTGTACAGGGTTAGCTTAGCTTAGCACACAGACAGGAAACCGTAAGTGACACTGCAACGTATCACTTTATACAGATTACAAGCAAATACATAACACGTTAATTGTTATTTTTGGCCAGAGCCAAGCTAGCTAGTTTTTTATGGTGGTAGCGTCATGTTCATCAAGGGAATACACTTATTTCCCAAAATGTTGTCTTGGTGTTTCTACAACAAGATAATTGTACTCACTTTGTATTTTTAGCTTCCACAGCTACAGAACACATAGAAGTTCAAGTTCGGCTGATAATGTCGCTTTTAAGCATTCACATGGCTGAATAGTAGAAATGTCACAAAATGCTGCTTATGATTACAAATCCATTGATGCAGTGAGACATGATTCCATTGTTAAATAAGGTGTTGCTGTTTTAAGTCTTGGATAATTTATTCATTGGGATTGTAGAAGCATTTGTAATATTAAAATGCCTGCAAAAATGATATCCTGTCAAAACCTTCACACTTAGCAAGCCTGTTAATGATTCGGCAACAGAAGAAAAACAACCCAGTGATTTTGAACTCAAAACGCTTTTGGAACAGAATTGGTCTTAGTTCAGAGTGTGTATGCTTAAAATGCAAACCTCCTCTCAGTGAAAAATATTTCAACACAGCCATGAATTCCATTATAGCAACTCAATTATGCTTGACTAGTGTTGTTCAAAGAGTTAGGCTTTCAGTAGCGTAAAACCCAACTTACCTTGTTCTTAGCAGTCCGTTATGGATATGAAGGTGTGCTGAATAGATCAGGGGTCTTTTTGTGTGACATCCAGTGATGTGAATAATGAAGTTATAAATAACATTTTTTCAGTAACGAGTAATTTAATTGATTACTCTCCCCATCTTAAAGGTGCCTTGCCACACAAAACCGTTTTTACTTATATTTTTTGAAGTATGTTAGGTCCATATGTGTGTGTGTTATGTGGTGAGTGTGAAAATGAACTGCTACCTCCTCTTTCAGCTCTAGCCACTGAAAAGAAATAAGCAGAGAAATCAGGCCAATTACAAAAATTGGTCATGTCATTTCATGTCATGTTGCCTGAGCTCATTACTATTCATGAGCTCACCCAGTTGCTGTGGGTAAAGGATGCTGACAGCCAGTTGTTCTTCTTGGCTAACTGTTAGCCAATCAGAGTAAAGCAGCTTAGCTTATTGAATATTAATGAGAACTGGCACAATCCTTTGTCTTCCTGCAGGCTTTCTATACCACATTAGAATAGCTTGAAACAATGTAACCAAGGCAGTTTTTCCACAAAAAAATGCTACAGAGTCCACGGTAAAACTTCAGACGTTACCACAAAGTAATGAACTACGAGTGGCAGGACATCTTTAATAACACCGTTACCGCCCCGTTACTATAATTGAAGCTGTTTTTCATCAGATAGTTATCTAGTGGGCAATGCACAAGACAAGTGCATAAATGCTGACGATTGGCTGAGGTTGATTAAAATTTCATGGGAAGCCAATCAGAGATAGAGTTGGCCGGGTGTTCAAAAGCACGCATAGTCGGACACACTAATCTATTGTGTTATTTGTATTGATCCACTATATAAACATAATATCTACATACATGGCATTTCATTGGAGGCTAGTCTCACTTTGTCACAGCACATTAAAATAGTTTAGATTTGTGTATGTTGCTTCTGTTAATAATGTATTAAGCGTCCATTTAATTATAATATTTAGATTTATCATAAAGTAAGGAGCATGCACATGTATTTTAAGTTCCGTTAAAGAGGGGGTAGAGGTGGGGTCCCATTTGAGCATTTAGAAATGTTGAAAGTATACAATATACACACACACACACACACACATATATATGTATTACACAGTATACAATAGTTAATTTCTGAAGTAACTAGTTACTTTTATAATTTGTAACTGAGTAACTAATTTAGTTACTTTTTGGAAGAAGTAACTGTAATAATTACTTTTTCAAAGTAACTTGCCCAACACTGGTGATATCATCCCTCTCACACCTAGTATAGGACCAGGCTTCGACAGCAGACAAGATTACAGGGTTGTCTGTCTCTCAAACACTATATTCCCACCAGACCACTCTTGCATTTTCATAACAGGTCTTGTCAAAAGACTGTCTTTAGCTGTGCTCCAGAGAGCGGTTGAGCCAAAATCAATGTATCTTCATTCTCTGCCAGCTCCATTTACTGTTGAAAAATGTGAATCTAATTGCTGTCAAAAAAAAAGATATACACCAGTCAATGTATTTTTACAGCATGGTTTTAATTTTGCAACAGTCCCAGAGTAGAGTGGAATTTTAAAATGTATGTAGTCCATACTTGGAACCACTTGTCCTTTTAAAAGGACTTGGAACACCTGGGTACTCAACACCAGAATAGAGCAGACTGGTTGAGGATGAGGAAACTTAGATTCAACAGATGGAGAGCCTCACTTCCTACTGCATCCAAAGCAGATGGTGCAGCAGTAACGACTCAAGGACTTCAACTTTATTTCAGGTGGAAAATCAAAGGGGCTGGATTTCAGGTGATTGCTTTTTCCTCTGAAAGTTTTCCTGGCTTTTTGCTATTTTTATCAAGATTTCTGACATAACCTTGCTTTGATGTTTAGAGATTTGCTTCTCAGAGCCTGTAAGCCTCCAAATGGGTATTTGTTACAATGCTTTAGTCAGAAATCTAATGGCTTGAGCCTACAGGGTCCACAAGAACAGCCAGCTGTGGGTAGTAAAACTGGAAGATCAATGGCTTTTAACTTGTATGATGTTCCTGTTAATTACACCCCGATCTTGATTGAGATTTTGTTGGCACGGTTGTAACGTTGTTTATGTCTTCGGTGAAGGGTCATTATAGAAGCCCTGGTTAGAGATCTATCCCTTTTTAATTATGTCTCTATTTGTAATGTCCTGGTCACATAACCACTGCATCATGCTGTCAGCCACACTGTTGAACTCTGAGGATGGAGCAAGGTTAATTATATTGTTATTGCAAGGTTGTAATATGCTGAATTAAATCTTGTGTGAAGGTAAAACAAAACAAAACTCCTACGTCATTATGCCTTCAAGGTTGATTGATTGATTTAAAAAAACAACTTAAATAAACTTAAATACCTGTAAGATTGTTTATTTATTTTATTTATGCAAAATTATAATAAGTGGCTTTTTGGATATCATCAGACGTCATCTATCTTGTTTTATACCATACATTATCTGGCACTGAACATATCGAAGACCCAATTATCTTCATAATGCCATGCAAAAATGCTTTGCAGGTGGTTTAGCCTGTGTGCACTGACTAATAATGTGTGGTTATATGCTGCTTCTGGAGCAGATCTGTGTGGTTTTAGACCATCTGTCCCTGATAGAGACTAGACTAAACGCTGCCTGAGATTTTTTTCTGTGCGACCATTGCTGTCTCCTTTTCTGACTACGTTGTAATGAAAAACAGTTTAGCAGGTTTGATTTATTTGATACAAGTTTTACTTTATAGATTCTAATTGGAAATGCCCATTGCTTTTCAGGAATTCTTAATTGGATTTGATTTGGAATCCTCAATAACAAATCCGAACATGCACTAATCTTGCAAAAATGAATGAAATCTTTGTCACTTAAATAGACAATTATATCTGTGATCAAAATAATAGATTATCTTGGAAGTTGGGCTGAAATGAAAGTATTAATGTTGATTTCCCTTAAGATTTCTGAAGAATACAGATGAGCATTTACCAGTCGTGATGAGAGAGGATGCTTGCAGCTTAAAGCTCCCCTGTCAGTAGCATATTGCACCGTGTGGTGCCTCTGACTGAATTCATTAAATTCACTTGAGCCTTAATTATCAGGAAAAAGTATTATACAGTTAGTTAGTTCATTAGACAGAAACATTGCATTAGTACAGTATCATTGGGATGGATAATATCAAACAATGACAACTAAAACATTTATCCAAATGGAGGCCATTTTTTCACAGCAGACATTTTACCATGTCAAAGCAGGAAAACATAGGTGTACTTAATAACAATCATTGGTATTGTGCATGTGCTCGCTGGCAAGGCTGGCTGGGACACTTTTCACAGTTGAAATTATTAGATACACCTGGGGCTTTTTCCTGTAGTCAAAATACAAGTTTATATCTTAAGTAAGTGATTGTCATGTGTGTATTAAAGGTGGTGGTGGCGGCAAAGAAGATTCACATTTCAATTATAATTTCATATACAGTAAGCTATTTTTAGCATAAAGAGAAAGTGAGTTAAAATACAGTACAAGTCAATTATAACTACTGTCAAATATCACAAAGTGATCATAATGTTGGTGGAGAGTACTTTGTACTGTGATATCTTGCATTCTAAAATCACATTCTAGCTCACAGAAATCCAACCTCACTTTTGTGAGGTTCATGGTCTGTTTAATTATGAAAGACACTGTTAATGTAAAACACTGTTAACCAACACGCATAGTTCTAAGACCAACAATGCTAATAAAAACTTAAATGATTACAGAATGTCATTGCAATATAATATAATCTCTTGACTAGACCCTTCAGTCGGATCATTGATTTCATTAGCTGCCATCACTCACCTCCATTATCAAACTGTAACTTTATTATATGAGGCAGTTACAGGCCATCACGGACTTTTGTTTGTTGTTGTGATTCCTGCAGTAATACAAAGTTTATTTAATTTCCTCTTGCAGGGGTGTTACTGTGCCAACCCAACTTAATTAGAGTTTAAGTAGCGTTTAAGTAGTGGATCCCACTCACACTTGCTTATGCTTGGAACAACATTTTGTGCATTTGCTGCATTCTAAAAGGTTATGTAGCTACACTTCACTTGCTACTCTACTGTCATGTCTAGTCTGAAATTTCAAACAAGGTAGTAATAATAGCCAGAGTTTCCAGTCGTTCACCCCGCTCCCCTGAGGATAACATGTAACTGTGTAGCAAACTACTATGCCAGGACTCACAATGTCTCTCTATCACAGTCTTTGTAGAGGCAATGCTTTTCTGCAGTGCAGATTGAGTTCAAGCCCTTGGACTAGAAGCAACGATTCAGGCCCTCTCTTCATATTTTCTCTGAAATTAGGAGTCTGTCGGATTGACAGGGTGTAAATAGTAAATGGATAAAATCAACAATGTTGTCTGTTCAAAGTCTCCGCTGTACCCGGATATATCCTGACAGCAAAAACATCACTACTCTTTGGCCTTCAATATATGCTCATAATTGAAGCTGCGTGTGGTGCAGGTAAAGCGTGGCAGAAAGATATTTATGATAGTTAAATGCATGAGTTAGCAACTAAAAATAATACATTTTCTGTAAACACATGATTTGAATGTTTCTGATGATTAACTGACATTGACTGTCACTAGCTGACTTTTTTTTAAAGGTACTAATGGGATTGTGAGCAAAGAATGGGAACATACAGTATACAGTACTATT
Organism: Etheostoma cragini; assembly: GCF_013103735.1. Taxonomy (NCBI): domain Eukaryota; kingdom Metazoa; phylum Chordata; class Actinopteri; order Perciformes; family Percidae; genus Etheostoma; species Etheostoma cragini. The sequence continues at coordinate 13,805,258 of NC_048412.1, forward strand.
TGTATGCACTAGGTTTGTATGTCTATAGTATATTTTGGGAATACATTTTAGATCCGTCCTTAGGCCCCACAATCACAACAATTATTGACTTAGACCAAATTATTTTTTTATGTTATTAATTGAATTAACAAGACTATACCTTAGTCCTTATGTTCAGTGTACACCACTGTGATTGGTCATTAACTCAGATGGAACCAAAAAATTACCTCATCAGTCCCAATGTGCAAATGTGACAAAATAATAACATTGGCCAACTGGAAAGAAATGTGAGAATATGCTTGAAGGAGTCTTTATTATGCAAGACTTACATTAACCCTTAATTATACAGTGGAAATAGAAAATTACTTTAATATGGGGTGTTGTGTTGGTAGTTTTGTGTGCTTGAGAATGCCTTCACAACAAAGACAAATGAAGAAGAGAGAGGAAGAGCTCAAAAAAGCAGCTAAAACATCTGCTATTTTGCAGAGTTAAATTCAAACTGCCAACAGGCCAGCAGTGAGAGAAGCATTTGATACAGTCAAGCAACCATCCTACATTATTCATTTAATGGGAAGTAGGCCTATTAAACTATCAGAAGCATTTTCTTTAAGTTGAAGCATGCTAATAATTCATTAAAACAAATGTTTCATTTAATAATAAATACACAGTTAATTGTGTCTGTGCCGTGCAGCATTGTGAATTAGTTATTATTTTATGTATATATAAAGTTTCAGTTGAGTAAAATACTTTTACCAGTTACCGTCATGTTGTAATTGTTCTTTATAATATATTCACACATAAATATTGTCTTTGGTGCCAAAGAGTGTTGGGAGTAAAGCGTTAGAAAAGTAACGCAATTACAGTAATGTATTCCTTTTTGCTGTAATGCCTTAATATAACGCATTACTAAGTACATTTTGGTAATATTATACTCGTTACAATCTCAATAACAGGAGTTACAATGCATTTTAAATACAAATTGAATGGTGTTCAGTTTTTTGATGAACACTGCAAATCATTTCTTCACAGGAATAAAAAGTAATTATTTATTGTTGTTGTACAATATTCAATGGTTAAGATGACTACAGAGACATTTTATTTCAGGAGTTCCGCTGCGTTGAAGCGAGGTGTTGTGCCATCACTGTTCCCGTGGTCAGAGCCAGAGCCAGAGACGGTACGACAACATCTGTGTCCCAACAGGTGACGGTATGTCGGCACGGACAGCACTGTTCAAGGTTCAAGGTTCAAGAGTCTTTATTATCCCCTAGGGGCCATTTGTTGTGCAGCAGCATGTAACACACAGGTTATACAAAACAACAGCCATACATCTAAAAATAAATACAAAGACAACAAAAACAAAGACCACACCTCACATTGACTTGTTGAAAAAGCCTATAGCAGCTGGGACAAAAGAGTTTTTATGTCTGTTTGTCCTACATTTAGGCAGACTGAATCTCCGGCCAGACGGCAACTGTGTCTGAGCTGCTGACAGATACAGTATAACCATGTAGGGAATTAATGTTTGTCAGCCATGGAGAGTAACTATGCCTGTAGTGGAATAAATGACGGCCAAAATTGCTTGTCTTTTACTATGACCATTTACTGTTCAATTAGTTGCAGTTTTACAAACAACAAAGTGAACAACTTAAGCTTGACGGACAAGTTTTGCATCCAGCGTCTCCCGTTCATCTCAAGCTAGCTGTAATTTCCCAAGTAAAGATGTGAGTTGCGCACGCGGCACTTTGCGACAAGTAGCACATGAGATGCTAACGAGAGACTTCTGTAATGTCAACACAGTAAATAAACCTTAACAAAGTTTGTTCACTGCTTAGCTACAACTTATCAAACACAACAAAGGCTAGAATGGCGTTTCGAGCTAACGCTAGCAAATAAACAATTATAGATAGCTAAAACAATTTTGAAATGATTCCCATCTTCTGTTATTGTTTGCAATTAGAAAAGTTTATTATTTCATAGATTTCACAAATCTCAGTATGACACGTCATGCCGTAAACCATTTAAATCTGAGTATGCGCAACTAAAATATGCACTCGACCAGAGTCGGTCTGACTCGACTATCATCGGGTATGACGCGTTATGCCGTAAACCGTTTACATCTGAGCATGTACGACTCAAGTCTGCCCTCGACTTACATCGGGGAGTGACAATAGCAAAAGTACACAACTGAAAACTTCTGTGTAGGCTACTTCAAAGTAAAACCACTTCCTCTGGCGATTTGCAGTGAAACTAAATTACTTTTAAATAATAAGGTTGTGTACCTTTTCACATATCATCTGTAAATCAAGTACTGTAAATAATGTAAAGTCAGTTTCAATCACACTATAAGTAATATATATATATAAAGTTATATTGTAATATAACTAATTACTCTCAAATGACATTGTAATATATCATGTATTACATTTTGGAAGTAACTTGCCCAACAGTGGTGCCAAATCATAACATTAGTCGTCTCAACCAGAATCATTGAGTGCAGCCACAGTCTATAGGTCAACTGGCTGCACTAGTAGTAGCAAATACAGTATACTGTATCAGTTACTTTATTTAGATTCTAATAATTCTGTTCAAGACAAGGCCAACCACAAGGCTCCAGACCAGAGAGGGAGGGAGAGCATGCCAAGTACCACTAAGCAAATCAGACAGCTATAAAATGAATGTGGTGATTGTTCCTATAAAAAGGCCATGTCAGTAAAAGCGCAATAAGGAAAAATATAGCTGCTGCGGCCAATGGTATCATTAATTTAAAGTTAAATTATAATGTAGAACTTATTTAGGAATATAATGTTTCCTTTGTAGACATCTCCATCGGCTGCCTTTTTTTCAGATTAGAGCAATGGCCTCTCCAAATGTCTCTCCACGTCCCGCATAGAACCCTTCAGCTCAGACAGCTACGAGCCAGAAAGCTAACGCTATCCTAGCAAGATTCAATAAAATTGTGGACAGTTGACAATCAGTAAATATTATTTAAAAGTATGATTAACAACAAGACAAACTAGCTATTTGCCAGACCATCCTCCACAGCGCAGTGAAGAAGGATCTGGCTAGTCCTCCCAGCATTCTGGGTTGGGAGAAAAACGTGCTCTGGTTTATTGGCCTTTCTTTAAACCAATCACATTATCATGGGCAGCACTAAGCACCGGGAAAGCCACGATGCTGCTCCAAAATAGCCTTGGGAAAGAACTTGTTTTGGTGGAACATACGTACATTTAAAAGTTGTTTTAGCTGTTCAACAGAATACTTAGATTGGACAGATAGTCTAGCTAGCTGTCTGGATATACCCTGCAAAGATCTGAGAAGCAGTTACCATAGTCCTCATAAATCGACCAGAGTTTAAAATTCTAACACAAACAAAACAGAAGGTAACAGATATCCTGCTGAAAAGAGGGAAATCCTTCAGAATTTTTGACGGCAACGGAGCAATCCCAGAAGTGGAACTTTGTTGATATAGACTATCCCTAAATCAATATAACCTGAACGTTACTCGCTGTGAAAAAAAGTAAGTTCAGAGGGGCCGTGTAACTTACTTCTTGCAGCTTTAGTAGTAGCGCCATCCTTTGGTGTTCAAAGGACGAGGCACAGAAGCACTTCACAGTGTTAGAAATATCAGATTCACAGATTCATTCTTTTCTTTTTTAAATTACGTTTTTAATGTTTAAACACTTTTTTTATGGACACCAATCAGAATGGAGTATTCACCCAGACCAGGGTATAACAGAGAATAATTTATCTCATGCTTTTATTAAAAATTCTACTTGTAATAATTTTAAAGACCCCTTTCCAAATGCATTCAAGACCATAATGCATATCCAAATTTGAAATGTACTGCGAGTAAAAAACCTCTCAGAAGACCTCTGCAAATTTTAGTATAGGAAACCTAATGTGTGACTGACAAAAATCACAAAGTCACTTGGATAAATGAACCTGGCATTGTTTAAGAACCGCTGTGTGAAAGCAGCTTAAGATTACTCTGAAAAACACGTCGTGAAGAATTGTGACCACCAGTGCTCACCCTGAGGAGACACTGGTGCTGTCATACCTCACAGGGAGATTTATCGACAGCTCCGTGAGAGGGTGTATGATTCCCCCACACTTCTCTTCTGACTCCGGGGGTCATTGACAGTGACTTATGTGAGAGGAGACAGAAGTGTCATGGGAAAATATGTGTGTCAGCTGAAATCAGGTCTGTTATGCTCCAATGGAACCCGATAACATTGGAAAGAGAAATCCCTGACAGTGATGCTATGATGCCTCCAAAACCTGCAGGGCTTATGTATATACAGTACATATTAATGGTACTAAATGTACCATAACACAATAAGCATTCCTGTATATTATATACTGTATTTAACCAGTAATTGCATATAACTAAGTACTGTGCAAGATAATAAGCGACATGTCTGTGACGCCTCTGATTCATAATAGATTTTTTCATATTTATTAGGCATTAATTAACATCTCTGACCTTAGAAACATGTAGTTTATAACTATCATCAGTTAACCGTATGTTGTTGCTACACCTATCAAGTTTTTAATACCTGATTCAGTTTCCAATGATAATTTACCAACTACAAATTTGAAGTACCTTACCTACAAACGCTACCAACAACATCAACTATCGGCAAAAATGATGTTACCTTAAATGTCTATGTTTGTCTTAAAGCTTGTACAAGGTGTGCTACACAACCTTAGAAACCCATCACTGTGTACTCTCTCTATGTATCCAGCGCCAGAGAGCCACCCAACACTAGGTCAGAGATAAATCCTACTCATTTCCTGTGTTGACAGTCTGAGGCTGCTTCCTTGACTCGGTAAAATTAACGGTCCAGAACGTTATTTTCCCATCCAATATGCTGCCATCAATCATTCTGTGCCTTCATCACTTTCAAAAGTGATGTGTCCCTGTTTTCTACAAAGGCAAAGCAACCACTTTAGTAACCCGGAAAAGGAGTGATGATAAAATGCACAAGTTAGGGTAAAATGAGTGGGATGTAAAACTTTTACATGACAAGTTTGAATTTCTTCCCTACAGGGATGAATACGTACTGCACAGTATTCAGTTGGTGACAGGAATTGACCGCAGGACAAATTAAACTTGCAAGTGGTGACCTACTGTAAGAGATAACATATACAGGTTTCCTCTCATTAACTTACAGCCATGTCACTTCAGTGAACTGGAAGATGTGTGAAAAGAATGCAGCCTTCTATGACTTGCAAACTAACCAAGAAAAGAACTCAATGTTGACCTCATAAAACTGATACTTCGACTTGTAAAGAGAGTGCTATTCATACATCATCTGTTATATGAAGTGCCAAAGTATTAATAGTTTTGAAAAACAGAATTTTGGCAAAAGACTCCAAAAGCTGCTCATCTCTTTAAATACCGGCATGGAACTCACACTGAGTTTATTTTGGTTTTAGGCAAACAGGGCAGAAACTAATATGCACATTTTACAAGATTGTTTCTACACAATATATTTTCATTGCAATATGAAACAACAAATAAAACTGGGTTTGCATGTGAAATATTACCCAGAGTTGCACTTTTTTGGAGAACAAATCTGCATTTGAGTTGATAAAAGTAGTTTGAATCAAGTCTATTTATCACAGAACAACGTATGAAGGTTTGATAGACAGACGAGGAGGTATATCACAACTGTAAGCTGTGACTACTTCTGCGTGAAGTATAGAGTTTCAATGCAGAGCGGGAAATTGCAAGTGCCAGGGAACAGAAGTGAATGACATCGAGGAGGATGGTATGGTAAGGGAGCATGTAAAGCACATCCTCATTTCACTTCTAGGCTGATGCTCTCTCACTCCCTGATCACAGAACAGCAAGGGCTGATGGGAGAGCGGATGGGTGGGGGAATGTGATTTGAGGGCATCAAGAAGCGGAACTGACAGAGACGGATTCACTGTGGCCGAAGCATGGAATTGCTTTTCCTTTCCCCTGGAACTGAGCTGGAGGTGCCTGCGGCTGCAAACAATCTCTAAGCAGCAGCTTTCACAAAGCCCAAGAGCCAGAACCATGAAAGCTCAGAGGCAGGTGAGAAAAAAACTATTTAGAACAAGAAAAAAACAGGTGGTGAGGAATAACTACTGGAAAAGGTCCTCAGAAACTGTTGCGTCAACAGAAAATCCAGATTTGAACATCTTTTTTTATCAGGTGAAATTTGTGCATGTCTGTGTGTATGCATCGAAAGTATAATTCATGTGACTGTCTCTGAGTCTGTGTGCACTCATATCACTGCTATGTGCTGTTGTCAAGTTGCACAGCTAATTACGCAGGTGTTACAAAGCTCCAGGATGGAAACTGGGGGAAAAGACAGGGGAGTGTTTCACTCTCTCACACAAGGATGGAGGAGTGCTATTCAATTAAACACCTCAACCTGAGAGAAGGTCCATGTCGATTTCTGTTGAGTTTAACAAAGATAGCCATTTTTAATTTGAAGCAGTACACAGGCATAGCCACATAATTATAAAGAAAGTAACTTAACATCCTATTAATGCATTCCACGGCACAATGAGCCACAATAGAGTGATGTTACAATACAAAACATCATTAGAATCTATCGCATTAGCTGAGATATACAGACTAATTTCACTTAAAATCAATGTGACAAAACAACTTTTCTTAATGGTCCAAACTCTTGGTGTTAACATTTGTTCTGAGGAGATCAGACGAAAGCCCCTGTTGTTTCACCCCTCTGTGAGGAGATGAGGCATTGTCAGGCCGAGAGCCTTGTCCTCACACAACCTGCTATTTATATTTAACTTGAATCTTTTCTTTCTTTTCATTGCACAGTCACTCCACATACTAAAAGCGTACAATCTCTTATTCCCAGTCACCAATGTTTTCAACACCTTTGACAAGGTAAATGGAGGTTGGGGTCGGGGTAACCAATCAGCATATTAAAGCCTCGGCCAGTCTAAACCACTGAACACGTCAAAGACTTTCACCCTGTCAAGCGACAGAAGCTGAACCCAGTTTGCTCGCAAAAATGCGGGCAGGCATTCATGTGCGAGAAATATGGAGGGACACACAGCGAGCCTTATCCTGTGCCTCTGCTTCTTTTGTCTAACACGAATCAATGTGCTTGTGTAGAGTGAACTCTCCTCATTTGTCTGTGTGCATTTAATCTGCATCTAAAGCAGCCCTATTGGTGAGAGCTATTACAGCCAGCTGACGAGCAGAATCAAAACTGAGCTAGAGTAATAAATTCCCACTGACCTAAAGACATGGCATTTTCTTTATAAGTAAATTTACTGTGGACAAGTGAAGAAGAATAGCTGCCATCAGGGAGCGAGGATAAGGGGATCACGTAACTAGCTATTCTTCCATCCATAATGCAAGCATGGATTTTGCCATCAATTACAGCCAATCGTTACAACTATAGAGACACATGTCAAGCTCAATGCAATATGCAACATGGTTCAATGTTTTCCTATTTTTCTACTCATTCCAACAGATTAACATCAAACACCCAGTTAGGAATGCCACAGTGCATCACTGAACACATTAAATAACAATGCTTACGCATAGAGTCGAAGTCCAGTTAATGTTCACACCTAGGAGAGTGTGACATTCCATGTCTGTTTTTGTGAGTGCAATCTGATGTTTTCCTCACTCCGGCTCTCTTAAACTACTCTACAATCAAAGTTAAAAGTAAAGCAGCAGCTTTGTGGGATCCCAGTAGCTCACTTGGTGAAGCATTCCTTAAAGTCTGAGTTCTTACCATAACAGCCTGGAGTTTAAGTCTGGCCCTGTGCCTTTTCTGCATGTCTTCCCCTCTTTCTGCACTGCTTGTCTGTCTGTCTCTCTCACTATCAAATAAAGCTAAAAATCCCCAAAAGTACCTTAAAATAAAGCAGCTCTTCAAGTAAAGGTGGCACAGATCAAAAGTCTATTACACTGCCAATATGACTAACTTGTGCCATATTGCTGATGCTAAATTGGAGTGCTCGGGATTGCTGTAACAATATGTAGCGTTAAGGTGGCCTCTGCTGAGGATGCTGTTGCTTCCACTGTGAGTGACACAACAACATCAAGAACATGTCTCTGCAAGGCACGTCATGACCCTGTCGCCCCGGTCACACGGCAGAGCAGACAGCTGACGAGAGGGCAGGCAAGGTCTCCACTCCAGCAGCTGTCACAGTCTCTCACCACCACCGGTCTTCTCACCTGACACAGAACAGATAGAATACAGTGAGAGACAAAAAAAGGACAAGGGAGGCTAAAAAAGAAACAAGAAGGTGGGGGTGATAAAGTGAAAGTTTATTAAAAAAAAGGGAAACAGATGGTTGGAGAAAAAAGTGAGAAGACATAAAAACAGGACAGAAAAGGAAATTGCAAGAACAGAAGTGAAATTGATAAAAGGCTGCAATGAAGAAAAAAGTGGCAACAGTCAAACATGGCTATGCATTATTCTGTTGTTATCCTGTCTGACAGGAGTTTCCGAGTACTTTTCTTTCCGCAAGGAGGTATTCTTCCGCTACAGACAACCTGTGAAATTAAATATTGAAGAGTTCATATCTGCATGCGTGTAGATCCGAGGCTCGGCCTACATGACACGACAGTCTAATCCCCAGTGCTCCGTGGTCAAGGTACATTATTAAATGGAAACGCTATGGAAAGAGATGAAGAGAAGAAGTTCTTTTCTCCCTCTAATTAAGTTTGAAGCTAGGGAAAGACGAGAACATGACACTGACAGTTGCTCTCTCCACGCAAGAGACAAGACTCTTACCAATCTACCAATTTACTGTCTCACCGACCTGCAGGGAAAATGGTCAAAGTAAAACCAGTATGTCTTGCAGGTGTAAGGGCAATCACAGCGGGTGAAAGGACAGCCCATTTCCATATTTCATTTAATAAGCAGATGCAAAATGAAACATTAAATAAGAAAAAATGTAGAAAATAATGAGATGTTATTCATTTTCTGTTAATATGTAGCAAAAGGCAAAATCTGGTTCACTTAACTTAGCATAAAGACTTGAAACTGTTAGTGAAACATAGTATAGTATGTCATGAAAACTATAAAAGGTCATTGAATAGTATTTCATAAAAAACATTTAAAAAGTCATAGTGTAGTAGGCTACAGGTACATAAAACATAAAAAGACAACCGTAGATACATAGAAAAGTATGTCATGAAAAAGTATTATAAAAAGTCATAGTATAGTACGACATAAAAAAATCCTGAAAAGTCACAGTATTCCATATCATTTAAAATATCACTAAAGCCCTAGGTATCCTGCTCTGACTTAAGAAAATTAAAGCTCAGTTGGGCCAATCTGGACTCTTCCCCTTATGATGTCATAAGGGGAAAGGTTACCTCCCCTTTCTATGCTTTGCCCACCCAGAGAATAATAGAAATGGGAAAGACAGACAAGACTTGCAAACAAGCAAAGCATGTCAGTTGGTCAAGGCCACACCCCCACCCTCCACCTTGCCCCCCCCTCTTTCTTCCTCAAAAGCATTTAAAGTCACAGTATAGTATGTAAAAAAAATTCTAAAAAATCATAGTACAGTTTGTTAAAAAAGTCATAGAATAATAGTACGTCGAAAAAATTATAAAAAGTCAAGGTACATATATAATGTATGTATATATATATATACTTGCAAATATATATAAGTATATATAATGTTCCATAAAGTTATAAATAAGTCATCACAAAAAGGTCATAGTATAGGTTGTATAGCATGTCAAAAAATTGATAAAAAAGTCATAGTGTAGTATTTTTTTCATTTTTTTTTTTAAAGCAAACTATGTCAAAAATGCCATACTTTAGTGTCCCGTAAAAAGTGATTAAAAAGTCTTACTATAGTATGTCGGAAAAGTGAAAAAAAGTCATAGTATACCATTACGAAAAATCTCACAGTGTTGCATGTTGGAAAAAGTGATAAAAAAAGTTATAGTATAGTATTTTTTATTTAAAAAAAAAGTATGTATAAAAATGTCATACTATAGCATGTCAGCAAAAGTGATAAAAAAGTCATAGTATACAATATCGTAAAATGTTGTAGTGTTGCATGTTGAAAAAAGTGATAAAAAAGTCATAGTGTAGTATGTCAAAAAAGACAAAAAAAAGGTCAAAGTATGGGATGTTGAGAAAAGTCATAGAATTGCATGTCGAAAAAAGTGATAAAAAAGTCATAGTGTAGCTTGTTGAAAAATGTCACATATAAGTCATAGTATATAGTATGTCTAGAAATATCATAGTATAGTTTGCCAGAAAAAGTCGATGATGAAAAGTCATGGTATAGTATTTTGATTTTTTTTTTTTTTTTAAGTCAAATGTATGTATTTTTCACTACTGAAAAAGTCATTATATAAGATGTAGAAAGATGTCATGGAATAGTGTGTCAGAAAAGTTGTAGTATAGTATGTTAAAAAAAAAAACTGATAAATAAGACTTGGCATCTCAAAAAAGGAAATTTAAAGTCATAATGTAGAATGTCAAAAAAATTCTGGAAGAACTTGGAAACTCTACTCAAAAGATAGCCATGACCAGGTGTTGAACAAGGAGCCTGAGACTGTGTCCCTGCTTTCTAGTGTTAATAACAGCAAGTTTTACCACCACACCAAGGTGACATCTGATGTGCTTCAGAAACATTTATATTATAGTGTGACTAATTTTTTTAAACAGTCATGGTATAGTTCGTTAAAAAATGTCATACTATAGCATGTCAGCATAAGTGATAAAAAAAAATATAGTATACAGTGTGTATAAAATGTCATAGAATAGTGTGTTGGAAAAGTCATGGTATAGGATATCGAAAGATGTCATGGAATAGTGTGTTGGAAAAAAGTCATGGTATAGTATGTCTACAAAAGTGATAAAAAAGTCATAATATATATATATATATATATATATATATATATATATAATAAAAGAATTCTGGAAAAACTTGGAAACTACTCAAAAGGTAGTGAATAAAAGTTTTAGTATAGTATGTCAAAAAAATGACAAAAAAGTAATGGAGTAGTATGTCGAATACAATCTGGAAGAACATGGAAATTCTACTCAAAAGCATAGACTGTATATTTATTAATATTAACGGTCTATGCTCCAAAGTGAGTCATGAACTGGTTCTGAGCCAGGGTCACCGCTTTCTGTTGGTAATGGCAGAAAGTTTGACCATTGCTCCATAGTGACACCTGACAAGTAATTTAAAAACATTTATGGTATAGTATGTAAAATAAATTAAAATAAAGTCATGATACCGCATGTCAAAAAAGTGATAAAAAGTCACAATTTAGCATGTACAAAAAAGTCATGTATGTTAAAGAAAACTGATAAATGAGTAATAGTTTAGTGCGTCAAAAAAGGCGATTTAAATTCATAGTGTACTAGTATGTCAAAAAAACTTTTGGAAGAACTTGGAAACTTGAAAGCAGCCAAGTTTGACCAATGCACCAAGGTGAAACCTAATAATAGGTTTTGAAAACATTTATAGCAGAATATGATGAAAAAATTAAAACGAATTTCTGACGATAGCTTGTCAAAAAATGTGACAAAAAAGTCATGGTACGGCACGTTGAAAAAAGTCACAGTTTAGTAAGTCAGAAAAAGTAATTTTTAATAGTATGTTTTGACAAAAAATGCCATAATATGGTGTTACAGGAAAAGTCATAAAAAAGTCATAGTATAGTATGTTGCATAAAGTGAAAAGTAAAAGTTATTTAAATTCATAGTGTAGCATAAAATCTGATCTCGCAAACTCTGCTCAATTGGTTAGTTAGGACCTGGCATTGAACCAGGAGCCTGAGACTCTACTCCAAGTATTGGGGGTTAACTACACTAAGGTTAGCCACTTTACCACGGTAACACGAGCTTTGGAGTTCTGAAAACATATATTGTAGTATGTTGAAAAA
>NC_048412.1:13817229-13819006 GCF_013103735.1 Etheostoma cragini
ACACTAAGGTTAGCCACTTTACCACGGTAACACGAGCTTTGGAGTTCTGAAAACATATATTGTAGTATGTTGAAAAAAGCCAAATAAAAGCCAAAGTGTAGCATGTTAGAAAAAGTGATAAAAAAGTCATGGTATAGTATGTGGCAAAATGTCATAAAAAAGTCATACTATAGAATGTCAAAAAAGTGATAAAAAAATAGTATGTCACATAAAGTGATAAGTAAGTCATGGTATAGTATGTCAAAAAATACAAAAAGACAAAGTATAGTATGTCACATAAAGTTACAAGTAAGTTATATTGTAGTATCTCAACAAATGTCTAGTAAGAATGTCAGGAAAAGTCATAAAAAGTAATTGTAGAGTTTGTTGAAAAAAGGTCACAATATAGGATCTCAAAAACTGTCATAGTATAGCATGTCAAAAAAGTAACTAAAAAGTCAGAGTATAGTATGTTGAAAAATGACATAGTATAGTGTGTCGAAAAAAGTCATAAAAAAGTACTTTTAAAGTGTGTCGAAAAAGTCATCAAATGTCCAAATATAGTATGTCGCAGAAGTGATAAAGGTCACAGTATAGTATGCTGAAAAATGTCATGGTATAGCATGTTGAAAAAAGTGATAAAAAAAGTTTTAGTATGTCAAAAAAGTCATAGTATAGTGTTCAGAAAAAAATCATAAAAAGTAACGGTATAGTATGTTGAAAAAAGTCATAGTATAGTATGTCGAAAATGTCATGGAATAGTGTTGAGAAAAAGTAATAGAAAAGGTCATGGTATAGTATGTCAAAAAATGTGATTAAAAAAGAAACACCTTTGTATGTAATGTTATATATCAAAAACTTCAAACAAAAAGGTTTGGTCAGGACTTGGTATTGAAGCAGTAGACAGAGACTCTGATGCTGTTTATGTTGTTAATAGCAACAAGTTGGGCCACTGCACCACAGTGACACCAGATTAAATGTTCTGAAAACAGCATAAAATGTCAAAAAAGTGATGGAAAACTCACAGCATAGCATGTTGAACAATGGAAAAAATTCCAAAGTATAGCAGGTTGAAAAATGTCATAGCCTAGGATGTAAAAAAAAGTGATAAAAAGTCAAAGTATAGTATGTTGAAAAGAGTCAGAGTATTGTATGTTGAAAAAAGTCATAATACTGTGTGTTAAAAAAGTGCTAAAAAGGTCATAGTATAGTATGTTGAAAAAAATAATTTTAAGTCATTGTGAGGGATGCTGAATTAAATTTGAAATAATTTGCACAAAAAAAAAATAAATAAAAAAAAGGATTGGTCTGGACCTGGTATTGTTCCAGGAGCCAGAGACATGATTCCTGACATCTGGTGTTATTGGTAGCAAGGTTGGCTACCGCTCCACAAATAGATTTTCTGAAAACCTAGTTGGCGAAGTATGTTGAAAAAGCCATGGTATAGCATGTTGGGAAAAAGTAATTCAAAATTCATAGCATAGTATGTTGAGAAAAGTCCTACTATAGTTTCTCAAAAAAAGTAAAAAAAGTCATAGTATATCATGTTGAAAAATGTCACAGTAAAGTGTGTCTGGAAAGTCATGAAAAGGTCATAGTACAGCACGTCAAAAATGTGATAGAAAAAGTGTCAGTACAATATGTTGATAAAAGTCATAGTATAGCATTTTGAAATAAGGGATAAAAAAGTCATAGTATAGTATTAAAAAAACTATACATTTTATAGTATGTTGAAAATGTCATGGTATAGTGTGTTGGGAAAAGTCATAAAAAAGTCATTGTGTAGTATGTTGAAAAG
>NC_048412.1:13819106-13820873 GCF_013103735.1 Etheostoma cragini
TATAGTATGTTGAAAATGTCATGGTATAGTGTGTTGGGAAAAGTCATAAAAAAGTCATTGTGTAGTATGTTGAAAAGGATAATAGTATAGGATGTTGAAAACGTTCATAGTATAGCATGAATTGATAACTAAGTCTTAGTATACTATGTAGATAAAAATTGATTCATAGTCATAGGGGAGTATGTCTGATAGAACATGGAAGATCTTGGAAACTCCACTCAAGTGGTTAGACAGAGACTCAGTTTTAGATTTTGATGTTAATTGCAGCAAGAATAACAATAGAGATAGATAGATAGATAGATATTTTATTCATCCGAAGGAAATTTTAGGCATCCAGTAGCAAGACAACCATAGCACAACAAACACATATACACACATATATCAACATACAAAAGAAAAAAAAGAAAATTTAAAATTAAAGATAAAAATGTAAATTACTCACAGAAATGCAATGACCACGACAAGGTGAGATACTATTGTAGACTGTGTGTAATGATGATGCTAACGTGCAAAAGTGAAAAAGTGAACAGTGTAGGGATTGAACAGACAGTAGATCATGATAAAATATTGACTACGACTGTAAAATATAAACATAATAACTTATAAACTGACTGACTGGATAAGAATAAGAACATTATGCAACAGGGAATAAGTTATAAGATGTAAGATGTAGATGCTATGACTGTAGTCCAGGTCATGTAATAGGGCTGATGTAGCCAATAAGAAAGTTGTACAGCAGACAAGTGACATGATTGAGGGGGGGGGGAAGAGAGACAGAGAGACAGGCTCATGCTGAAAAGTGAATTCCTTCCCTCCCCCCTGTGTTGTGTTGAAGAGCTGGACGGCCCTGGGAACAAAGGACCTCTTCAACCTGTCTGTTGAGCATGACAGTGACAGAAGTCTGCCACTGAACATGCTCCTCTGTTTGACGAATGTACGGTGTCGTGGGTGGCGGCCATTGTCCACGATCGCCAGCACCCTACTCATGGTCCGTTTGTTGTCATATGTCAAAGTGGAGTTTGTAAAACTCACTTGTTTGGAAAAGTGATGAAATAAGTCATTGTCTAGTTTGTCCAAAAATATCATTAAAAAGTTAAAGTATATTACGAAAAACGTATGAAAAAAAGGAAATGTATAGTGAGTCGAAACGAGTCATAGTATAGTACGTCAAAAAAAGTCATGAATAAGTAGTATGTCGAAAAAAAGTCATATGTCAAACATCAAGGGTCAGAGTCTGAAGCCTTCTTGCGGCAGTTTTAACCATTGAGCCCCCAAGCTATTTAAAATCAGTAATGGCATTCTATTTCGAAAGAAGCCATCAAAAGTCATAGTATAGTATTTTGAAAAAAAGTGATTAAAAAGTAATAGTATAACATGTCGACAATAACACCACAACACAAGTTTCAACAATGTCAACTAACGAACCACACAGCTCGATTTGGTGTCATGTCAATGAAACATCATGAAAAAATCATTGTATACTATATTCATAACATAATAAATAAAAAACATCCTAAAAATGTCCTCTTGTACTCATACTGATGTAATCAAATGACATTTTAGAAATATTTATTTTAAGGCTTTTTTTTAATAGCATAGGCTCTACACTTTCTCAATTAATGAGTTAGCTGCAGTCTTTGATTGGGCCCGTTTTGGGCAATGTGTGTGTCGGCTAATTGATCAACAATAAAAATAGTAGTAGAGTTACATATTTTTGTTCAGTATTTGCTTGAGTTGCATCTGTCTGTAAGCTTAAAAAGGAAATCC
>NC_048412.1:13820883-13832078 GCF_013103735.1 Etheostoma cragini
CCCCCTCCCCAGGTGCAAATCAAACAGTACATCAAATATAGTATTGTTCTTAATGAGACCAAATGAGAGTGATTGCAAGCATGTTATGAGTGTGACTATTATCCATAATCTGAGGCACTAAATGAAACAAGGACAAAAGTGGAAAAAAAGAGAAAGTGTTGAGCAGGAATAGTATTGTGGGCAACATTTTCATTCATGTATGCAGAGAAGTGTTTTCTCAACTGACGTAACATTACTCAGGCATGGCAGAAATAATGTAGGTTGCAGCCAGCGGGCTGCATGAACCGGAGGACGCAGGGCTCGGGATGTCAGGGGTAGGGCTGGGGTTACAGCAGCCGTCTGCTGTGGAAGAGAGATGAGAGAGTAGAGGACGACTGTTGTTCTCCCCGAGGTTAATGTAGTACTAGCTATCAGTTGCACAACTGTCCTCCCATGGCTGCATCTATTTCAACAAGTCCTGGAGGAGAAAAGGGAAAAAAAGAGGAACAGAATGAGGGAGATAAAGACGGGAGGGAGAAGGGAGAAGAGAGAGTTGGATGAAACAGGGACTTAAAGAGTCAGAACCTGGAAAATAAACACTTAGGATGGGAAGTCCATGCGTTGTTGTTTCTAAGTGCCTTGATAGTTGACACCAGGTTTCATTCTCCTGTCTTTGTATTAATGGTTTGAAGAACCCAAAACACAACTTATGTCATTAGTTGCCACAAAGGCAGAAATCAACAGTTAACAACTGAGGACATGTTATTTTCATCTGCCTCTGACACAGGTACTTCCAGCTGAAATAAAGGCCTACAATTTTGTTTATTTACTATTTCTTTAGTCACCTAACATCTACGTGCAGTAGCTGCCGTGTGCCTGGATAATTGTGAGAATTTATTATTTTTAAAAAGCAGCAAAGAAACATGTTACAGTGTATTGACTAAATTATTTTCCAAGTGTTTGTTCACTACCCTTAAAGGAAGGCTTCTGTTCTCGTTGAAGTTTTGTCAAGGATCACAATGAAGTATGATTGATGTTAGTCGTCGCTTGCAGCCCCATTTTTCTGCTCTAAATAAACTGAAGGATAAATCCAGTTGCTAAGCCAGTCCCTCAAAGGCCTGGCCTTTTGATAAGCCCATCTCTCAAATGTATGGCAGCTTGGAAATGCTGTATTGCCACAGCCTAGAAATGGTTCATGTTGACATACAATCATTTACAAGATGCTTCCCTAGAACCCTCAAGGCTCAACATCTCTATATGTGTACTAACAATGAGAGATATATCCTTGGGGCAAAATAAGTTCAGCCTCTGCTTCACCTGAGATTGTAATGTTATCGAGAGAGAGAGGTAGAGACAGATCTTCCGCTGAAACCAAACTATGACCTCCCAAACTTTATTCTTTGTGTTCTCCTGGATTTCACAGCTCCCCTCTGCCACGATTTATTTTATGGTGACCCTTTCGTGACAACCGTTTTGTTTCCCTTCACCGGCTTAATTCAGCTGTTGAATTTAAGGCCAAAAATTGATACAGGTCAAAGCATCCAAAGTTAAAGATGGCTGTTGTCCGTGGTGGAGGCAAACTACTGTGGGGTTCGAAACAGCCAAAGGTGAGTGTGATAAAGAGGAAATGGATGGTTAAGTCACTCGTGTGTCACTGGCTTCTCGGTTGCCTGAGTGATCTGGCCTGGAACAATCAGGAGCTCCCTCTCTTCCCCACGTTCTTGTGAACCATGACTTCAACTGAACTGAGACTACATTGCTGAGATAAGGGCTCCAGTCAGACCAGCCGTGGCAATGGAACCAGTGAGGAAACATGGTGGACAGAGCCATCTGGCCAGCTCCTCTCTGTCTTCGCTCTGCTGAGCACAAAGCCGGAGCCACCTGTCTTGTCTGCTGCCGCGCTATCCAACGTTGTGCTGGATGGTAAGACAAGATAATGTGCTTGGTCAAATTTCACCTTGTGCATATTATAGAAAAAAAAATGCACGGATAGAGAAGAGGAATTTCTCCTAAGAGAATAGCAGTCCATTTACAAACCTTGGATTTCTTATAAGAAATAATTTAATACATTGATCCAGATCTTTCTCCCTTTTTTTGTAAAAGCCACTAAAACTATTTACATGCCATGTTAAAGGATATGCATCTATTTTTTATTCTTATTGACTGAGGCTTAGGCAAGGTCACCCGCAAAAGCGTGTGTGACAATATTCTCCCAGACAATATTGGATTTTATCTGCATCTATTAGCAAAGCATTTGGCATGAAAGAAGAACCGCTTAATATTTAGTAAGATACACCACTGTGCTTTGAAACATAACATTCAGCCAATGCTAAAACCTTTCAGGATGTTAAAAGCCTGTATCATGTCTCTATAGCTATTTGGAAACAAGTGAGCACACTTTTTAGACCAATGATTCCCAACCTAAGGTACTTACTTAATTTGCAGTTGCTAGGGGGTAGATCAGGCGTTGATGCAAAGATTGTGGCATTTGATTATTTAAATGTATTCATATTCTTAGGGAGGGACCTTTCACCACCAGAACAAAATTCAGGCACCTTAGACCTATGCATTGCCATCAAAAGTGCATGCAATTGAGTTAGTAAGCTAGCAATTGGCAAAATGTAGTTGATGAATGGTTTGAAGGGCTAGTTAAGAGAGGATTAACAATTTGCAATAACGAGCTACAAGTAATGGATGTAATTAATTATTTAATAAACAGGTGAAATATTTAGCAAGACATAACTGGTAATTGGCCGACAGTGGCAGTAATAGTAAAATCAAAGGTCAGCTGATCAAAATAGTTAGCTTAAAGTAATAAATGAATGGTTGAAATGGAAAAGTACGGTCAAGTAGAGTCTTAGTCCAAAAATAAATCAAATGTGTTGTTTTAATGTAATAGAGTACTAGAGTTCCCTTGCATATACTAGGGTTTAAAGTACATTTGTGCTATTCCTTATATATTCTTAGGAAGGAACTTCTGACAGTAAATTGCAAACTGGTTGAAACTCGACTTCTTAAGGATCTATTTAACTTAAATTATGAGCTGCAGTGCTGGCAAACTGTCAAAGAATAGCATTTGAAGAAATCCAATTTTGTGTTGACTTTCGGTTTTGTCTTACTCATAAATTCTTTGAAACTAATTCAACAGCAAAATGTGATTTTTTAAATTTATTTTAAACCACAGGATCCCTGAGTGCTTGTTTCATAGAGGAAAGTAAATGACTTATTACCCCACCTAAATTGTCAAAATTTCCCGTCTCTGAGCTTAATGTTGTCAGTTTTAGTTTAGGTAGATTTTAGAAGTTCAATTTTGATTTCCTTATTTTCTTATGGTAATTAAAAACATTCTAGGGGACCCTTAGCAACTGCTTATAATGCTTAGTTAATAGCAAAAGGTAATGAATGAATTGTTAATAAAATTAATGAATAAACTGTTGAAATAATTAGCTAAATGTAATTGATAACTGGTCACGCAAAAAACGTTGGAAACCACTATTTTAGTGTAGTTACCAGCCATAGCTCACCATCCTTCCTTACATCATTTGACACTGCAAGCTGTCAGCCATTGCCGCCGTTTTACAGAAACACCACATGAGAGTGTATCTAGTGCGAGACTCACTAGGGAGACCGGAGAGACTGCTGACATCCATCGAGCCCGTCAGTGGAGGAATATAAGACAGGAACCCCAGAGAGAAAAGACAAAACCAAGTTGAATCTTGGCCTCATGATAAGTTTCCTTGCACCTAGCAGCCATTACACCATCAGAATTAAATGATAAGATTCCAATTACCCTCTAAATTAAACCACGGTCAAATTTGAGTAGTAAAGGATCATGGAGCCTGTTGCTAAGAGTTTGATATCCTTTTCTGCAGGTGGAAAAGTAAATTGAGAAAACCTTGCAGATGGAAATAGGGTTGTGTAAATGACCTGCCTCCAAGAAAAAGCTCCTAATCTAGGTCATGTTAAATCTATAATGCATTCTTGCTCTTTTTCACTGACATGACAAATGAAAAATGTCATCTACAGAACACTTGCATTTACCGACACACTCCTTTACCACATCTGAAAGCTTGTTGTTGAGGTTAATTAATTTCCAAACAATCTAAAAGGTTAATCCATATGGCCGACATTGTCCTAAACCCAACAGTAGGGGATCTTGTCCTCTAATTAATATGGCATGTCCCTCTGCTAAACACTGGATCAGTTTGCAGGACTGCTGCATTATTCAACATAGCCGTGGGTGAGAGAGGAAGTCTGTGGTCTGGAGTCACCTTACTCTGGGCAGAGCAGCAAAGCGAGAGAGATGTAGAAGGATGAGACGGATAAAAGAAAGTAATGGAAAAGGAGTTGAGGATGGGGGAGGTGGGAAGAGGAGTGGTGATGAAAAGGGAAAAAATAAGGTGAGGGATTAAAAAGAGGGAATTGATCAAATGGTTGATGTGGTTCAAGGCAAAGGGAACTGCTAAAAGACTACATCTGTATGAGAAACCGCAGGAGGGTCAGAGCCTTGTAGACAGGAAGTCTATGTCCAGCTTTCAGTTCTCTGCTTCTGCTGACAAACCAATCATGAAACCACACAGCCTTTTTAAGCTGTGTATGCATTTTTAACAGAACACTCAATGATTGAACTTGACAACACATCTTTTTTTGCCTTCTTTTATTGTTGATCGCTGTTATTCTTCAGAACAAACCCCTTTCCCCAAACTCAAAATACATCTGTCTCCTCCGACTCTCTCATTAAATACACACCCTGCCCCCACAAATTCAACGGTCATGATATGTACCATCGGTACACACAGAGAAACACATGTGAAATCAACGGTACTCTCAGTGCAGTTCCTCTGAGAGCAGTCATAATAAAAAGGTTTGGAATGGTAAAAGTACAATGCGCTCATACAGTCGTGGCTGCTGAAAAACAGCGGTTGAATAGATGACGCAGATTGGGATATTCTGAAATTAAGTGAATGAAATACAAAGCAGACAATGGATTCATACATGCTTTGACAGACCTGTTTTACTCAGAGCTCTGGAATGAACACAGGGAGATTCCGCTTATGCTCAACTGTTAAAGGTTCTGCCAATAAACTCACAAAATGGTAATTTACAGCACATTCACCTCCATGGTTATGTAGTACTGTACTGTATGTCTTTACTCTCGGCAAACATATAGTATATTATTCACATAGTATTCACATAACATAATATACACCTGTATGTACACATTCCTTCCAACGTCAAGAAAAAGTGTCCAGGCACTTCCTCCAGTGATCCTGGATCATATCGCTGTAGCTATCTCATTCTTCATCCTTCTCAAAAACAAGCTGCTCTATCAGTGAACATGTGGGAGCCTGGCGATGTTGCTATATTGTTAGATCTCTCACATATTCTGGCACTCCCACCTGAACCAGACTGTGAGCTGCAAACTAGCAGTAGAGTTCGCCTAGCTGCCATTTCTCAGTTTCTGTGGGCTTCAAGGTGTCTCTCCTTGTTTATTAGGGCAGGTCTTGGAGTGATACCTTTACTGCCCTTCAGTATATATATATTTTCTTGCTTCTCTGACAAAATGTAAGGAAAAACACAAAGAGAATTGCTTCCTTAAACATTTTAGAGGCTGACTTTGATCCCTATGTGTATCACACATGCCAACCTGCCTGAGTTTCTTCAATTGATTCAGGCATGAACAGTTTTCGTGGTCTCCAGGCATTGGCTAGTCGGTGAAAAACAATGGATTTCGTTTATCAGGTCAGTGATGTAAACAGCAGGGCATGGGGGCAATGTTTCATACTATTCCTTCTGTTTCATTTTATTTTAGGATATTAAAAATGACCTCCATTGTGAAAACACCAATCGACAGCAGAGACGCAAAGTAGCAATTTTTTTCTGCACAATGTTATTGCCCTTTTCTTTTATTTATATTTACTATATTTATTTAACACCAATAGGAACAACAACGAATATTCATGTCAGAATTGTAAAAATGAAGCTTTCAACCTGACAGCTGGTTTAGCTTGCTGAGACAGTACAACCAATTGTCTCAGACAACAAAGGAGTGAAAGGAGATACATACTCAAACCTGTAACGCAGCACTGAGTTTAGACACTTCACCACGGCATTAATGGAACATTTTTCACATCACCACTATGGCATGTCAGTACATTTCTAACAACCAACCCCCCCTGCTCCTTTTTCTTTCCCGCTGGGTATAAAATACAAACAATCACTTTGGAGCGAGAAGATTAGCTGATGCAGTACATACTGTTTGTTTGTAGGCATATATCAACATGAAGCAGTAGAGCAAAGTAAAGAGAGGATTCAAGTCTGTCAATGGGATTGGCACTGTGACAGTAATGAGACAGGAATCTTTAGTGGCGGCATCAGGCCCAGTGCTGTTGACCCTGGCAACGTCCACCTATAGCACACATGGTAATCCAGCACAAACAAGGCAAAATACAACACATTGCACTACTATTGTACAGTTTCTGCATCAATACTGCTGAGGACTGGGCTGATCTATCCTAATGCTTTAGGTCTCTTGTTAAAATCTCTTGTTCCTGTTTGTACACCAGTATGACAACCTTTCTGATTTATTCTGTGATTCGAATAAATCTGTCCTATCATCAGAGAATAAGGCAGTTTATGGTATGGTAGATAAGTCATGCCACAACCACAGTGGACTGCTGTTGTTTGTAGCTCTGGAGAGAGAAGAAAATGCTTCCATGTTTAGATAATTCTGCTGTAACTCTGGAATTTCATCCAGCCCCCCTGTTTGAATGAAACAATGAAACACAGCCAAGGTGACCCTTCTTCAAAATAGACAGGGTCCTGTTTGTAGCTCAGAATGTTGTTTTGCTGCTACAGAAACCCTTAGCACAAAAGAGCTTTAGTCCGGGGGCAAAGAGGACCAAGAAAAGCACAAAAAATATCAAAAGAGATAAACATCACCAACAAGGAGGAAATCACAGCTGTACATTAAAGGTTAAAGGGTAAAAGTTAGAACCTTGACCATGTTTTTTTTTTTCTCCTCTCCTTTCTTCGCAGTCCTTTCAAAGCCAAGTCCATAGGTCCAAACATTAAAGTAAAGGGGTCACTGGGTGGCCTTAAATCGAATCTCCAGCAGATCGTATAGTGCCGCTGTGGTAAACATTTGGTTGCTATCTACCTTCAAAGCAGTCCAAGTACTCCAAAATAAGGTCATAGCAGAATCGATACTGGTCCTGAGGAAAAATACAAAAATCTTCAATTAAAAAGGGAAAACACAAGAATAATCACAGACAGATTATTGTTGCTTACAACCACAGTTTTATTTATTCACAGACTCTCTTACCAGGGACTCCACCATGTTGGGTTTGCAGTTGCGTAGAGTTTTGACAGCATAGAAGATGTCCACCATGTTCTGGTACTGGCTCATCTCAAGGAGAATGTTGCAGGCACAGAAGGTTCCACTGCGACCACCACCGTTACTGCAGAGAGGAAGATGTGTTTGAAAAAACAACAACATCTTAGCTTTTCTCTTTCATTTGATTTTAGACATTTTAGCTAGCAGCGTGACTCTGGGGATGGCAATAGAATTAAATGTCAACTGGTCGGTCCACCACTTTAGTCCAGATATTTGAAATTGATGTCACATATCTTGACAAATATTCAATAGATTGCCATAAATACATCTACAGACATTCATGTTCCTCAGTGGATAAATCCCAATGACTTTGGTGACCTCCTGACATTTCCTCTAGTTCCATTTCCTCTATTTCCACCAAGACGTTGACACTTTTTAGTTTTTAATAAAATGTCTCTTCCACTGTTGGATGATGTTCCCCTCAGGGTGAACTCGAACACCTTTAGTGATCCCCTGACATCGCAGTATTAGCTTTGCCATTGTGAGCATGTTCGCAGGCTGATGTTAGCTTTAGCTTAAACCACCACTGTGCCTAAGTACAGCTTTGCAGAGCCTCTAGCATGGCTGTAGACTAGTCTTATTAAATGGTTTTAATTATAATTTGTGCACTTTAAAATAGCCTTTGTGTTTAAAATGTGCTATGTCATTAAGCTTGACCTGTTTTGCCTCCCATTAAGACACAATTTAGGTTTCATACCTTGACTGTCAAAATCACAATCCTGTCATATTGCATGAATTGCACATGTACAGTCCATTTCAATATGTAAAAATATATCTCCAAGTCCAATGGAAGCCTCCTAAGATGTTTAGGTGGATTTTGGAAGAATAAAATACAGTGTAAGCAGGGCAGAATGTGTGTAATCTGATAA
The DNA here is from genome assembly GCF_013103735.1 of Etheostoma cragini. Lineage (NCBI taxonomy): Eukaryota > Metazoa > Chordata > Actinopteri > Perciformes > Percidae > Etheostoma > Etheostoma cragini. Next base: position 13,829,128 of record NC_048412.1, read on the forward strand.
CCCTGTTTTTGTGTTCATGCTACCTCCTGATACAGTTCATACAACATTCGCACACAATATCTTAAAACAGAAATAGCGACATGAGAAGAGCTGTAAAGGAAAGACAATTGAGAAATAACAGCATCGTGTGGCATTTCCTCGGATATATTGTCTTGGTCATCATAAATGAAAGGCAATATCAATAAACCAGTGGAGGACAATCTACTTCCTCTCTCCTGAGACGAATGTGGGGAAGGTGGGCATGGAAGCCTCCGCAGCGTATACAAGCAATATTAAGGTAATCAATCGTCGTCAGTGCTTTGGCAGTCCTGGATTTACTGTAGTGAGAACCATGGCATTCTGTATTAAGCCATAATTGATTTGATCTCCATAATCTCTTTCCTGGTTGTCGTGGGTAACACTGTGTGACAGCGCTGAGTGATGTGCTTTTGGATGTGGGTGGTGTGGATGAACGTGTGATGGGTTGGCAATGAGCTGGACGGCCCATTCATATTCATCAGCGGGTGTGCGCTCCGGGGGCTTAGGACAACAGAGGGGCACCCAGCACTACACCACTGCACAGCACATTACGCCACAATTTGATTATATACATTATGAAAATACTACGGATGTGGCTCAGTGGTAGAGTGGTTGCCTGCCAATTGGAAGGTTGGTGGTTCAATCCCTGCCCCTGCAGTCTTTGTCAAAGTGTCCTTGGGCAAGACACTGAACCCCGAGTTGCCCCCGGTGCTGTGCATCGGAGTGTGAATGTGTGTGAATGTTTATCTGATGAGCAGGTGGCACCTTGTACGGCAGCCCCGGCCACAGTGTATGAATGTGTGTGAATGGTGAATGTTTCCTGTAGATGTAAAAGCGCTTTGAGCAATTGTTAAGACTGGAAAAGCGCTATATAAATACAGCACATTTACATTTACCTTGGAAAAGTACTTTGCACTAGAACTCATTTTACCAAAACAACACAAACCACTACATGATTTATTATTTTTTAACATTTTTGTGTTACACCCCTCTGAAAATAACATTTTTGTTAAAATGTCACTCTTTAATTGTCACTCTGTAATTCCCTGTCTGAGACCTTTTCAGAAAGGAGACTGAACATATTTCTGCCTTGTTTGCTTCTCTTTTAATTTACAGTACATGATGCTTCTCACTTGGTGGAAATGTATTAACATTTGGAGTTTCACTTTTTTAATTGTTTAAAATGTGCGGAAAAATCTGCAGAGGTGTCGTTGGAATTCTGTGGCTGCAGATTCCGTGTGGGATTGTGCAAGATTACTCACAGGCAGTGGACAACAGTGCGTCCTTCTCCACACTCCCTCTGCCACTTGTGCACTTGAGCCAGCAGGTTGAGGAAAGCCTTCTTGGAGTCGGGAACATCTCGATACGCCGACCAGCGCAGGAACTGGAACTGACACACCACCAGCTGGCCCTCTTGGAGCTTGGGATACAACAGAAAACATTAAAAACATGGAATCTGCGTGAATCGTAGTGTGTGGGTGAGCACACATGTGCTCTTGTGTTTCTGTGTTGTATTACATTTTCTGAATTGTTTCAGTATTTTTGTGTGCCAGTTAACACCCGTGTTTGAGTGCTCCCCAGGCTGCATACTGGCACTCTCAGCTGTGCTCACTCAGCAGACTGACTTTGAGATATATGGGTCTGCAGGTGTAAGTAGGGCCTGGGCTGTGTGTGAGAGAGGTCCCTGTGTGTTCATAACCTTGCCCTGTAGAATCTCACCTAATACTTAAAAACCAGTGGAGAACTGTAAGTCATGCAAATTGGGCTGGCAAAGACACCAACAATGCACAGAGGAATTGCCTCCGCGGAGCTTGGATTTACACTATGTACTTTTGTTGTACTTCTCTCAAACCCACGCATACATATGCTTACATTGCACTTTCTTTGACTTTTACTCCCTACCCTTGTATATCCTTGTCACGCAAAGGAAGCATGTGCACTAATGCACTGAGAGAAGGACAGTGAGTGGGATGGGTGTGTAATTTCTGTGTGATTTGATTTCCACCTTGCTGTGTTAAGTTGCCTTCTACTACACAGTGGTGTGCATGGAGTAGAAAAAAAGGTGGCATGGGTAGTGAGGGAAATGACAAGGGCAGTCGACAGAGAAGGTGAGGATGCCAATCCAGAAAGGAAGTTCTGGGCAATGCATGTCGCTCTGCTTCTAATGGCAGCAAGAAAATGCCTTGAATACAGATTTCTTTAATAATTTGGTGACAGTGATCCTGAGAAGAATGCGTGCATGTGCTTATGCAAATTTGCAGGCTTAAACCACACCTGCATACACACAATCAGCACAATGAAGTGTGTGAAGTCAAATTGACTGATTCATACATATGCACACATCTGAGGAATAAAAAGTTGAGAAAAGACCACACTGTCCTAACCTGTGCTCCTTCTTCTAAGTCAGCTGTCAGTGTCATTTTCTTAGCCGGTTTCTACTTCTCTACATGCTAGATACTTGTATTTGGTTTTAAATTTGTGACAAGGTTTATGAACAAATCAAAAGAGAGCCCGCTTTGAAGCTTTAAAAGGGCATCCTTAGACTAAAAATATGGCATGCATTATGATGATGAAAGTCCCCTCTTTAGTATGCCAGGAGGCACCTAAGAGAGGGAAGACGCCTATCTAGGTAATGACAAGAAGAAATTGAAAAAGGAAGAGAGTGACCGTAATTGCATGTATGTTAATCAGCTTTTCTTGAATGTTTTTTACAGAAAGTTCTTATAATATGAATTACTCTTATGCAAACATGTTATGGAAACCCTGGTGGTGGCTCTGGTTTAATTTTATGGACTGCTGAATATCAAAACAACTTTTTTAGTGTATATAATACAGTCCATGAATACATTTTGTTTACTGATGTGCCATTGTGCTAGTACATCTCTCTAAGCTATATTTTAGACTGTATTTGTTTTACACTATATTTATTTGTC
>NC_048412.1:13832088-13840779 GCF_013103735.1 Etheostoma cragini
CCCCCCCCCCCCCTGTCCCATAACGCATACAATAGGGAAGTGCTGTTGTCTGCATAAGAAAAGCAATATAGACTGATAACAATTCACAGGAACACACTGTGTGGAAATATATCATCAAGTGAAGCATTCTGCCTTTGAGTTTGGACACATACAAGGAGATATATGGAAATTCAAATCGTCATCTGAAGGTTCCAGGTACACAGTATTTTTTTATATAAGTCTATAGTACTTTGACATTGAGAACTTGTGTCAGGCGTTTTTTAGATGCACACAACGGCTGGCAGCTCTAAATGTAACGTAGGTAAAATGTCAAATCTGAATTACTGGTGAGGACCACAGCTAATGCATTTTAATGAATTCAAGATATCATTTTGTGAAATACCACCGAGTGGAACAACATGTCCTCTGCCGGCTTTTTAGAACCGCAATAACTCACCCTTGTGACATTCTTGACCCGAAACAGACGACTAATGACATCTTCATCTGCGGACATGGATAGAAACTCCACTTCCATAGGCCCGTACTGCTGTAATCCAGGCTCTGGCCAGTACTGAACACAAGGCTACAGGTAGAGGGGGAGATAAGGATAGAGATATGACCTTACATGGTTATTATTTAAAGTTTGAAAACACAGAGCTTGTAAATTGTCATTCCTAAAAACAAAATCTCGATTCTGCATAATCAAATATCTTTAGCCTTTGGCTTTCTGTAGGTGTTTTTGTGATTCACTAGTTAAATATAGTACCTGTACGGATACATTCTTCAGTACTTGAAGTGCCTTTGCTCTCAAAAACATTGTGTTATCAAAGAGAAATGAACATTTGGGTTCAAACGATGACAGCATGCAAGTACAGTATGTTCATGTAAGTGTGTGTATATATGCAGTGGGGGTCTGCATGCATGCACTGTACACAAAAGAACATAATACAGTTGAAGAAACATGGAGACTATTCAAGTAACACTAAAATGTACATCACACAGACGCACAAGTATAACAACATTAATAACAATAACAAAAGTGGTGTTAGTGTGTTCCCACATAGAGTAGATGGTGTTATGGTACCTTACTGGTGTTAGTAAGGGGAGAGAAGCAGCACAGAGAGATTTAATGTGCTTTGAGAGATTGCAACAAGAGGGAGATAGAGTACTCCAGTGCCAAGAACAAACTTTATAACAGAGTTTAAAGCAAGATCTCGCAATGAACAACTTAAAGTGACTATAACTCAAATTTCAGGCCAGCCCCCAAAGGTTTGAATTGCACTGGAAGAAAAGAGATGAAAAACATTTAAAGGGGAGTGAATAAACAGTGGGATTGAACAGGGGGTATCTACAATTTCTTCATAGTTTGTTTTTATTACCAGAGACTGCACAGGCTGCTACAAAACAGCATGCAAAAAAGGCCAGCACACAAACAAAGTGTCCACATTTCATGCGCACATCTTCCATAATGATTCAAGATTCCAAATAACTTATTGACATCGTTCCACAGTTACAAATCCTGTCCCCATGTTAAGGTTAGGGGTTTACCGATTTTGACAAATATCTTTTGGTTGGATACCCTCATAACGCTCTAAACAGTTTACTTAACATTGCAAGGCTTAATTCTTAGACCAGTTCTGTTCAGTGTTTTTCAAACACAATTTAATAAGTTGGACACACAACGTATTAAAGACACATCAAAGTCTTTGGTGATTTAGTAAATCAAGTTGATTCCCTTGAAACCATTTAAACATTCCTTATTTTAAACTTAATACAAAATAGACCCTATAGAACCAATAGTGCCACTGATGCTACCTAATTATATCTCCACCAGAGCACTATCCAAGAAACAAGGAATAAAATGTTAGGTGCGGTTAAACAACAATCTTAGGCAGACCTTGGACAAATAAAAAATTTCAGAATTTAAAGTCAGCACCTGTTCTCCAAGGTGATACAATGTAATACATATTTTACATGGTTAATATCTAAAGTTTGATATAAAGCTTGTAAATATTCATTCCTAAAACCCCAAATCTAGATTTTGCATTAGCCATCATCTTCAATGTCTTTTGCTTTGTAGGTGTTTATTTTGTGATTCACACAGTACTTGAAATTTCCCTTGGCATATTGATGATATGCTGCTACCTAATGCTCTGTGTGCTCTGTAACGTCTGAAGTCTAAACTCAGTGCAGCATTTCACATAATGGATTCAATTCTTATTTAGAGGTTAAAGTATCTCCAGAGCTGTCCTTGATTGTTTTATTGTTTGCATATTTTCTTGTGTCTGGGAATGGTCTTTTCTCCATGCAGGCAGTGTCCCTGTGTGGTGTTCCACAAGGGTCCATTCTGGGTCAATCTTATTCTCTCCTTTCATGTTTTCCTACAATCCGCATGAAATTTCTTATTTCTTTCCATTATTATACTGCTGATATCAAGTCATACCTGTCCCAACATTGTTGAATTATTTAGCAGCATTACTGTTTATATGCCATTAAGAACTGGATGTCTGCCAATCTCCTTCACATTAACTCCAACAAATTGGTGTTCTTAATTATTGGCTGAAGACACCAAAGTCAAGTTGTGCCAGCTTTTTTACAGAGTATGTTGTACCTTCTGCTAAAATATCTGGGGGATGCATTTGAGTCAGTCTGGAGCCCCATATTACTACTGTAGGCTTCTTAAATTGCTTATTTTTAGGTTCGTTATCTTAGTTAGAAGGTGTACAACTCTGTTGATCTCTCTATTTAAGCTAGAGTGAGGCATCACACTTCTGTTCAATCTTTGTTGAGAGTCACACATGCGCAGTAAGTACTGTTAGCTTGTCAGTTGCAGAGAATGAGTGAGTGCCACACTAGCAGCTAGGCAAGCATTGTAACGTGTGTTACAACTTGACGCACGTTTGTCACAGAAGTTAAGGTTGAACTACAATAGAGCTGTTTGGAGCAGTTTGAGAACAGTGTTTTCTCTGAAAGATGGTATGTCCCTTTGGCCTTTTTCACTTTGAAAACCTTTAACATGCACAAAAAAGATATATAACACAATAAAGGAAAGGGAAAAAGCTAAAAAGCATAATATGAGGACTTTAAGACCTTTTCCGCCACAAGAAATAGATCGAGAATTAGATCATTCCTTTCTTTTAATGACACAAAGGCTATTTAACACACTTTCAATTCCTTAACGCTTAATTATTGTAATGATCAGGTCATCTATCTTAATTGTAGGATTGCTCAATTTGCTTAACAGTGGCTGCCATTCACTTGACAAAAACTCTGAGATATGACATATACTGTATACTTCTATGCCTTAGAATGGGCTTCAATTTATTGCTGACTTATAAAGTGTTCTACAGTATGGCACCTGAGTCCTTAGTTATCACTTTATCACCATTATAGCTCCAACCACATGTAATAGCTTTCCATGGGAGCTGTCATTAAAATCTCCTCTTATGAAAATAAATGTATGACATTCTTTTAGTTATTTGTTTAAAGTATTATATTGTGTTTTAACTATTGAACTTAAATCTTGTGTTGGGTTTCCACTTACTATTAGTGTTAAAAAAGAATAAGGAATATTGCAACGCAGAGAAAGAAGTATACTTGTGTGAAAAAGTGGGACGCCCAAAAAAAACCTGAGATGTGGCTGGAGGGTAATGCAAGCTCATTCTTTAGAAATGTAACTTGAGGAGGGTGAGGAAAAACTGGGGCGGGTGTTATCTAGTCATGCCTTGAGATCAATGTGGTCAGGGATCAAAGCCCAACAAAATGGCGTGAAGGAACTAATCCCAAGCACAGTAAGATACAGAAAGAGTAAAGGCAGTGTATGCCAGTAAAAGTCTCAAGTAAAGTTCAGATAACATCAACTTAAAGTAAAAACTTGTACAGCAAACAGCGGCTCAAACATTTTTCTACAGCTCTTTTCTTTATAGTGTCAACAAATCAATGGCAATAAAAAAAAGTACATAACACTTTGACCTTACCCAGGCAGAGTTCGACTGGTTGAGCTGGTTGAGCATGACAACTGCTGTGCAACCGTAGTCAAAGACCAGCCTCCAAAAGTCCGCCGTTGTGCCCGGCAGAGGGTGAGGGGTCACAATGAAAGCAGCCTGCCGATGAAAGCTGTCAGCAAGAGCAGCGTTGATGTAATTGTTGCTCTCCCCTTCGGTTGTAACCAGAAAAGCCAGGGCGCGATCAGGCGGCAGAACGTCCATGCTGCGGTTCTTTTCTCGGTTTCTGGGCAACAGAGCAATGCTGCACTCTTCCACATCCAGGTGGGGAGTCACAGAGTTGAGCGTCTGGAAATAGAAACGTTAAAGAGGTGAGATGAGAGAGAAAGTAGGATGAAATGAAATTAAAGAGAGGATTAAAAAGATGGAAGTCATGCTGAGTGAAGAGACACAGCAGATATGTCAAAGATGGTAGGAAGGAGGAGGAGGAGGAGGAAAAAAAAAAAGTAAATCAGACAGAAGGAGGGAGGACTGGGACATAGAAAATGCCAAGAATCCAATCCTTTTAATTGAAATTAAATGCTCTGAACATCAGGTTGACAAATTGATATGAAAGAATAAAGGGTAAATTAGGCCAACTGCAAACTAAAATTTAATGTAATGAAGTTTTAAAAAACTCAAAGGGAACTATTGCACACCAAATTTCTTTGATGAACTCTCTATGTACATTTAGCAGTAATTACATTAGACAACATGAAAGAAATATTTATCATTAGCACGCAGCATCAATAATAGATCTGTGATTTTTATTGATGTCAGTAGCCTACCACCAGTTTGCGGTTTGCAGAGTAAAACAGTGATCTCACTTTCAACAACAATGTCTGATGGGTAAGTTTACAAGATCAAAGCGAGCAACGTAACATTTTTCTTCATGAAGAACTAAGACGTTTGTTATCAGAGTGTCGCACCACAGACAGTAAAATTCCCTTATTCTAAGCAATATATCTATCATAATTCCTATATACAGTACAATTAAAGTGGGGAGCATAAGCCTTTTTCTAGTATTACTTGTAAATGCTAAACTTGGAATCAATGCAGCTGCTGTTTGAGCTCTGCAACGGGAGGAGGTGGGGGTGACGCAGGTAAAGCATGTGGGAACACAGCTGGCTCTCTTCTCTCTTAATCAACATCTAATAAAATGTTCTGAGACCGCATTTCTACAAACCAGGCAGAGGATTTCATTGGCCGTCACGCATAATCAAAAGTGAAAGGAAAAAACATTGTGCACAAAGACACACACAACACACATTTATGGATATATACACGACACACACACACACACACACACACACACACACACACACAAACACACACACACACACACACACACACACGCTCACATATATTCCCATCCATTAGCCCATTCCTTTCTGCACTCGTTAATTTTCAAATGTCGGCTGTAAGGTACATTTCTACATCAGAGAATATGTAGTCATCGTCTGTTGTTTATGTCTGTCTTAACTGAGCAAATATACAGTACATAATGGAATACATGCAACACAGACAGAATATATAATACTCACCAAATTGTATACAGTGAATCATTAATATAGCTACCTCTAGTAATCACCTTTACATGCAACATCCATTAATAGTAATGCTGTATTATTATTGTAAGTGGTAGTAAGAGTAGTAGTGTAGTTAAACCAAAGAAGGAATGAAATTCTATATCTGTTTTATAATACTGTAGTATAACTGTTGTAGTAGTGGTAGTAGTAATAATATAATAGTAGAAGGGCTAGTTTAAGTATTTTGTTTGTTGTTTCTAAAAGTAACGGGAGCATTAGTGCTAATTGGTTCCATTAAGGCAAATAAAATTACTTTGTTGATGATATTTGATAAATTGCATTATAAATGCAAATGCATGTGTGTGGGCTGTGTAATTCAGAATATGTGATTTGAAAATTGATGTAAGGCATGATATTGCCATCCAGCCAAGACTGACCTGAAACTCCTCCCTTAGCTGAGAGGAATTACTCTGGGAATCCACTCGCAGCATCTCTTTGTACGTGACCGCAAACTCATTCACCAAGATGGCCGTCTCTCCGCACAGACAGGCCTCCAGAATGGCATCATGGATAAAGATATACTGCTCCTAAAAGGATAACAGGTAACATAATCAAATGCTGCTGTGTAATTGTACACATGTGGGCGTGCGTATGTAATTGTCTAATTGTTTTGTGGTTGCAAACAGCTGAACAGACGTTGCAAAGGAGGCAGGTTCAGACAGAAGCAGATTCAGAACGTATGTAAATGTGAATAAATAATCAAACAATAACAAGAAAGGCAGATATTTTTCATAACTTTCTTCTGAATTAAACATGTGCTATGATGTCGGTGGTGTATAAGAGCTGTTGGAGAATAAATATATATTTCTAAGTAAACAAGCATATGCTGTGTGCATTTAATCACAGCACCCCTACAAATAACTACAAATGTAATAAACAGCTAAGTCAATGTTGGATTTACATAATAAGAGTTGAATATGCAAATTATCTGCACATCTAAAGAACAGCCCGTGTCTACACAGCACACTGAGAGTCAGTGCGAATCTTTTCTCTAAAACTATCGCAATGACCTTTACATGAGTCCCAGAGGGGGAGTATACAAATACAACACCCCCTACCCCCAGTCTTTCAATTGAATTGAAACAACAGGAGGGAAAACTAAATGTTTAAGAATAGGGTTTTTAGTGGAGACATGTTACCATATAATGACTAGTGATGTAACCTTCTGAATAAGTGCAAGACAAATTGGAGTTATTTGACTTGAATTTCAATGTGAATTAGTTTTCTGGCTGTGCAGTTGACCTGACCTCTGTCTGGATCATGTTGATGCGTCGAGAGCAGAGGGTTTTGACACAGTTGTAGATATCCACCACGCCTTCACACTCGGCCATGTCCAACATGACATCCAGCACAATGTAGCAGCCGGTGCGGCCCGCCCCCACACTGGCACACAAAGGACATGTTGAATGAGTGGCCATGCACGGACTTAAAGCATTAAATCACCAGAGATAGTAAAATGTTGTTTGAATGTCTCTGGATACAGGATGTCTCCTCAGGAACACAAGTTATTGCACTACATGATTTAAAACAGCATTGCAGAGTCTTGAAGGACAACTTTAATGTACGAGGATATTATTTATTCCATTGATGGAGTTTGCTTAGCTAGGACTAGCACTAGAGGCTAAAGGAGCAAGCTAGGCTACACTGCGCTTACTGCCACTGTCCAATTGCTACACTATTATCTTATAAGGTTACAACATTTTGAAGATTTTTTAATATATTACTAAATTATGTTTTGGTTGTACCTTCTGTACACTGAACTGACTGAGTTATGGGAAGCTTTGCTAGGCCAAAAGCAAGAGAAACGTCTGTGGAAGTAATTCTGTACAATAATACAAAAACTGAACAAACAGATTACATCTTGCATGAATAACCATGGCAGGTGCAAAGTCACATTTTGGAGTCCAGTCTTAATTTAGCATCCAAATTAGTTTCTCCTGACTAATGTCTTTGCAATTGAGAATTTTTAACTCAGGGTTTCATATAAATCACAGAAATAAGGTATTTGTATGTAACAGAGAACATATACGAGGAAGCTTGTTTAAAAAATTACATGTACTCTAGTTTGTGTTTCAATATTTTTTCAAAGGACAAGTAGCCTAGCTGCCAAGGCTATAGAATATAGCCTACCAAAGCGTGACCCTCACTCTGCACATCGTAGTAATTCTAAGCCTCTCAAAGACAAATACTATCTATTACTAATACTTCTTGTCTTGTATGAATACAAAACAGAAAAACCAATCGTGATAACATTCCTATTTTAATAAATGTTATTGGTACTTTGGTTTTAAAACACTACAGGTTAGGGCTCCTACTTAGTGTCACATTACCTGCAGTGGACCACCACAGGACCAGCGTCAGGAGGGGTAGAGGCTTTCACTCTTCGTATAAAGGCCAACAGTCCAGTGGCGTGATAGGGCACTCCGTGCTCAGGCCAGGATGTGAAATGGAACTGACGCACCTCATGCTTTGTCGAGTATCCTCTCTGTCAACAGAAACACAGCACATATTAGCATTACATGTAAAACACTACAGGCCCTTTACATCCAATCCAATCCAATCCACTTTATTTGTATAGCACATTTTACAAACACAAAGTTACCAAAGTGCTGCACAGAAAACTCAAACATACAAAACAATTAATGTAAAACATTGTAAAAACAAAATAAGAGCATCTGGTTTAAAAAGATAAAAAAATAGATAAAAATAATAAATACTAAAATACAATAAAACAGTAAGAGCCATCAGAGGACCACACAACTCACATGGAGTTAAAAGCCAAAGAATAAAAATGTGTCTTAAGACAATCCAAGACGTGCTCCCATCCATTCAGAGACATTTCCCCTCTGCGATGGATGTGACAGATTTTTTGGTTCAGTGTGAGGACAACCAGGACATTATTTACGTGGGGGTGTTAGGTCTTCGAGGACAGTTAGGCCTATGGGCATCACTTGCTAGAAGCAGCTGCGGTGTGACAGACATACGAAAAGGAATAACTGAGACTCTTGGAGCTCAGGGAGGGCTGGGAGGTTTCTCCTCTCTACGGGGAGGCTGCTGCAGTCACACAGCAATTTCTTCCTCTGCACAGAGATGACAAAGTAAAGCGACGCAAAGCAAAGATTTGTTGAAGACAGAACCCC
>NC_048412.1:13840789-13881691 GCF_013103735.1 Etheostoma cragini
AAAAAAAAGCTGTCACCGGCTCCCAAATTCGTGCCGATTTGAATAAGCAGCAGCGTGTGCCCATGGAAAGCGAATGTGACAGTGTGATGATAATGCTGTGTTTGTGCCACTGTCACTCCAGCGTTGCTCTGAGCCCTTCCAATGAGAGATCCCTCAAGAGATTGACAGGATGGGGGCCATCAGGGGCACAACACTAACAGCTATGTTGGAAAGACAATTTAACATCTGGCCCTCTTACCCATCAGCATTAAGTCCTGTCAAGAATCTAATCCCCTCTATTAATGTACTACTTCTAATTCTAAGAATATCATAACGAGTACTAAAACATGCAAAAGAGGGTAGGTAAAACGTGAATCATAGATAAACTTACCCTCTCCAAGGCAAAGGTGCGAACTGTGTATTCAGCCAGTGTCTCGGTCTTCAGCAGAGTGATTTTGATGTCACCGTACATCTCGCTGTCATCAGGCCAGTATTTACAGCATTTCACCTGTTCAAAAATAGTGACGCAACAGAGTTAAACCTCATGTTGATATTCTTGAAAATTCACTTGCAAAACATGAATTAATCTGTTTGATAGAGTGTTGTGGAGGTTGCATCTGCATTTCTTTTAAATTTAAAGCAGAAATTTGTCTAATGGTTCAATGTCATTTTTTAACACACTGCTCAAATCTCTTCAATCCTACTAGTGGTGCAGAAAGAATAAAAAATAAAAAAGAGGATTCGTGTTAACAATTAATTTGATTGCAAAAAAGATAAAATATTAACTGTGTCATTATATTTCATAGTTAAGGGATGATAATTAAAATAAAAATTAGTTAGTTTGTAACTAGAACAAAGAGTGATTTAAGTATGAAATGTAATACGTTAAAAATCCACAGAGGTTACACATCTAATGCTGTGGACGAACAAAAACAATCTGTTCTTCTCCAGATATTTCATCTTGGTGGGCAATGAAAAGAAAAGCACAATAATCACATAATGGTGGGAAGCACAATGAACAGGAGGGCAGCAATCTTTTTCCCCAACACCAGGCACAAAGGAGGTAATTTGTTTTGTTTAATGGAGGTGTGATTTGGATTTGGCCACACAGACGAGTCCTCATTTGTTGACTGTTCCCAGAATTGTTGGTATGGAAAACCAAAGTGGATGTAGGACTACTGCTAGAAAAATGGTGTCATTTAAGCCATCCACTGAGTAATATGTTTCTCTTGCCTCAACCAACAAGAATGGGGTCCTCAGAGCAGCATTCATATAGTACAGGTATTTATGTGAGGTGGATAATAACAGTACTACCGGATAGCCATTAAGCCTGTGTAGCCATGCAGTGTATATACAGCAAGGACAGCATCCCTAGAAATGTGGCTCAGACATTTTTATGCCTCCTAAATATTTTACAGCACATTTTATGGATTCTATAAACATTACAGTCGTGATGCAAGTTTCTATAAAACAACTTTGCAATTTCATTATGTTTTTCAAAACAGACAAATAAGGGATTACTCATGTAACACAGTAGTCTATATTGGTTCCACTTCCGGGATTGCTCTGTTGCCAACGGAAATTCTGCCGGATTTCACTCATTTAGGCCGGCTGTCCGTTACCTCGGGTGGATTTATGAGGGCTAGGGTTAACTGCTCCTCAGATCTCTGCAGGGTAAATCCAGGCAGCTAGCTAGACTATCTGCCCAATGTGAGTTTTCTTCTACACAACAAAAACAAATTTTGAATGTACACATGTTCCACATAAACAAGTTCCTTCCCAAGACTATTTTGCCGCGGCACTGCGGCTTTTCCCTGTGCTTAGCACTGCCCAAGGCGATTGTGATTGGTTCAAAGAAATGCCAATAAATCAGAGCATGTTTTTAAACTAAGGGGGTAGAGGAAATGGGATTGGTAGCAGAGCTATTGGCAACAGTGCAAACAGAGCATTAGTTAGCTCCATGGTTAGCTCACTCACTGGGGAGACCTGGTTTCCGGTGAAGTTAACTGTCCCAAAAGCCGGCTCGCTCTACATTATCCCTTATTTGTTTAATCTGTGTAAAAAGGGTGCCGGTAGGTCAATTTCATTGCTGCAAATTTCTGTCCAGTCTTTGTGCTAAGCTAACAGACAGCGGGCTGTAGCATCACCGTTAGCGGTGACATCAGAGGGGTTGTGTTTTTCTCATTTCACTTTCAGCAAAAAAGCAAATAAGTTCATTTTTTCAAAATGTTGAAGTATTCCTTTAACAGTTAGGCTCTCTGCTGCAAAAGCAGCTTGTGATTTCACATAAATACAGGGCGTCCTCGCCAAAATGAGCAGCTTTTAGGCTGCAGTTTGCATACACAGCAAGCTCCTGTGAGATCTATACTTATCACACACATAAAAGCCTTTCATATAGACACCAAAATGTTCCCTCATGGTGAATGTGGGATGTTTCTGAGCACTGGGGGGGTGACAGGAGGGGAAGAAGGGGGGGAGTGCACATCACTTACCCTGCCAACCTCCACCAGCTTCGTGATCATGACGATGCTGAAACAATTTTCCTGCCACACCATCCTCCAAAAATCATACAGAGTCTCCTGCTTGGGTCCTAGATCCGAGAAAAAGTGAAGACAAAACGGCAGCATCAATGCCTGTCCTGCTCAATAAGGGAGTTCTCGCTGTTGTGAAATCTTGTATTATTGCGACCTAAGTGTCCTTTGTCAGAAAGCGGGGTACTGATCTCCAAAGATTGTGCTGTCAATAAAGTGATTGGGAATTCCAGACAGGAAGGAAGAGGTGACGGGTGACAAAACAACAGCAGTAGCTGATGTTGAAAGCCCGGGGGAGCATCAGTCACTCAGTTCCATCTGAGGAGGAGATGTTTAGGAAGCAAGATACAACTTTGAAACGAGAATCACATAGGAAAGAAATGCTCAAAAACGCCGCCGATGTCTCAAAGGTTTTATCTCTCTGTCTCTCTAACCGGAGAGAGAGGAGGTGTCGGTGCAAGATAAGCTGATGAGCAGACCTTGGGTGACTTTGTGATGGGAGCTCCCTGGAAACTGACACTCCTCAGGGTTTAAAAACAGCAGAGGGACATTTTCAACAGAGTTTGACTGTCCATCAGAAGCGACTTTATATTTGAGGGACAGAGGGTGAACTGAAGGTTCTCCCACAAACAATGAACAGGCCGCTCCTTATATCGCCGAGATTGAGAAGCTATTATTAATTTGTTTAATTATTCACCTGTTCTTATGATTAATTCAGACATCATTGGCACAGCCTTCATGGGCTGGTAGTCACACTATCACCTTTGGATTTGCCATAGAGATGAGTTTGGCAAGGGACTGTGCATAAGTAGGCTCATTGGTTAGCTCATCTTCAATTTACTACATGGTCACAAAAGTACACACTGTCCTGCGTGCAAACACAAAACACACACTATGGCCCTGCCAGGATACTCACCCTGAGTGGCGATGAAGTGGTTGGATCGATGGTAGCCCTGAAAGAGAGAAGAGGGATGACATGCTGAGTAAGCCACCTGCGCCTCAGGCACAGCTCTATGTCTCAGCCTTTCCCCTGCTTTGTTCTCTGCATTCTGCTTTCCTACCGACCCACTGCAACAGCGTTTCCTGCATAACTGTTCATCACTCTCTTGAGCTATTGCTGACTCCTGACCGTGTCTTTTCTCTCACAGACTCCAAAAACAGTTTGAAGCAGTTAGGCAACACATGGTAAATACTACTTACATCTTGACAAACTGCTGATAAATCTAAAAGATAGTGATTCCGACGAGTGTTGCTAGCTGACTAAACAATTGCTGAATCCTTTTGACAGTTTAACAAGGATATAATAAATAAACTAAAGGCGCACATCTTCAATTTCAGGTGTCAGGTGTATTTATCAAACTCTCTCCCAGAGTGCCATCTCATAAAAAAACAAATCAATTTTCTTGTTGAAGACGCAATTCAAATCTGGGATGATCCATTTAACCAAAACCACATTTCTTTCTCCAGAAAACTTCCTCCTTGAATTCTTCTCACAGGTTGAATAAAGGGAAGAATATCATACACATGTTTCACATAAATGCATTATATCACTGATGTTAACAGGGTTCAAGGCAAAATCTGATATGTACAGTGAAGTATTCTGAGATGCTTCATATCAAAGGACGTGACATACAGTAGATGACAGACGTTTTAATACAGTGATAATGGGGTGAATTTAAATCAACACTGGGATGTCAGCTCTACAGCCTTGAGAGGAATAAACATAACCAAAGTGGCCTGAGGGACTCTGAAGCATGAACACTTTAGGGACGAGCAAACTGTTCAAAGGAAGTCCTGAAAATAAGCACCGCCTATCTAACCCTTTATAGTAAAGTGCAGCCCTATAAACACACATGGATGTTGTGGTTCACTGTTTGTTGTAATTTTGAGAGGAGCAGCTGGAAGGATAATTGATGCTCCAATTACCTTCCATGAGTCTGTGGAGGTCAGGAGTAATCCAAATAAACTCTCGAACCCAACCGGCTCTCATCAAATCAGCATGATGGAGCAATCCATATTGATAAAAGTTTTCATCTTTTTGCAGCGGGCATCCTTCTAATATGTTGAGTCCGTCTATGTTGCTGATGGATGTCTAAACTGAATTTCATCCAGTCATGTAAACATGGACATGTTTGAAATGGAGATGGATGACCAGTGCTGTGAGGCCTGCTATCCACAATTCCTCTGGCCCCGGCCAAACGCAATCAGCAATGCTACCACTCCTCCACTTAAGACGGTCGCCATAGCAACTAAACTTCCTGGGTCTTGGCCACTTATGAGAACTAAAAAAGACAGCGGGGTCCTCTATTCCAAGAGGACACATCTCCTTGTGTTCATTTAAAATCATTAGCTAAAAAGGGCATGTTTTTTAGGGGGGTTTGGGGTGGGGGTTATCAAATGTGCACAAACCTGAACACACTAACCTTTCAGCATTTGTGAATAGAGGATAGTGGAAAGAGAAGAGGAAGAAAAGAGCGAAAATAGAGTGATGGAAGGCAGAAGAATGAGCAGTGAAGTACTTACTTCCCTGTTAATCCGAATCTACAGGGTCCAAGGTTGAGGAAGTAGGAAGGGGAGTAGAAAAAGAAGACATATAGGCTAGTTAATGAAAAAAGCTTTTGGTAAGTAGGAGTTATGGTTAAAGACAGGTGAAAAGAGAGGAGTGTGTGTGTGTGTGTGTGTGTGTGTGTGTGTGTGTGTGTGTGTGTGTGTGTGTGTGTATGTGTGTGTAATTGGCTGGCCATGCTACACCTGTCAGTAAGACCCTCTTACGCTTTAGAAGAAGACAATATGTACTGGACTGCCCTACATGCACAGGAAGCTGTCAAGCGTGTGCACCTCTTCAAGCAAACACACAGCACAGCCAAGCAAAGTGACAGAGAAAGAGGAAATAGAGAGCTTGTGCTTTCTCCCCCCTATTTTGAAAACGGAATAATACTTCAAAGGGAGGAAAAACTTTTCCATTTAACCTCTAGTGAAATAATCACAGGCTGTCCACAATATGCTTAGTAGTTACCATTCAGCTTGCAGGGTCAGCCTTGTCAGGGAGTAACACCACTGACACCGACACTGTAGTGGCTGCTGAGTGGTGTTTTTCCTCTAATGCCTGCACCTCTGTGCCCTAAATGCTAATGGAGACCCTCACAATAACTACATTCCTAACAGCAGGCCAGGTTTTTTTAATGCCCTCTCATTGTAATGAACTCTCTAAAAGCATCTCACCACTGGCCATTCTCTGCAGAGTAATAAAAGAGAGGGACAGAAGCCTGGGGGCATTTTTTATGACATGATTTGGCCGGAAGGAGGCGTCCATGTGAAACCAAGTCAACTTACGCAGCTAGGAATTTTCACTCTCTGAATACTTTTTAATTAATATATATTCTTCATAAATATTTTGACAGAGACAGGATCTTCCAAACTCTTATCAGCCTCAAACAGGACTGGGAGTAATCAGCTTGCCTAAACTTCTCACCGAGTGCCATATTTACTTTGCAGTAGTCCCAATAGGAGACGTGCAAAATAAATCTTTTGTGAAGAAATCATATCACATTTACAGACTTCCTTGACTTGACTCAAATGAAAAGCACCAATTGAGGGCTGCAAGAGCAAATTCACAGGGGAACCAAAATACAAGTTTCTATCTATTGTACAAGCATATCTGGTTGTCAAATTGTATTTCTTTTTTTTCCAAAATCTGGGTGGATTTCTTTCATTAAGAACTTCCTTGCTTCCATCTAAACGCGTACTTAGGCTTTCTGAATAAACAGATTGCTCTAGTTTTTATGAATGGGAACATGTACTGCATGAATGAGACTGTGTGAGACACATTAGAAACATGTACATGTATTCCATATGACCTGTGGCACTGCATGTGTGGCAAACACTTAAGGTGAACAGGAAAGGATCAACTGCTCATGGCCCATCTAGAGATTGAATAACATCAATCATGTCTATTTAATTTAAGGGGATTTGGTGGCATCTTACAGAAAGACTCATCTCCTCTGCAAGGCATTAAATGCATTAATTCCACTCTGTTTTAATAAAAGTGATAGCAGAGTTCGTCTGGGTCAGGGATTCGATGCAGCAATTGACAACCACGGCAGCTGGTAAAAATAAATAAATAAATAAATCGCTCGGAAGGGTGTTTGATTGGATGAAAGCTTCCAGGTGAAAGTGGGCCAGCAGACTAGCGAGATTACAGGAATTAGAAATGGACTGTTGCTTTGCAGGGCGTGAGAGACAGAGACTCCACAGAGGCTGACTATTTGTATCCCATGTCGAACAGAGACAGAAAAACAGGATTCAACTTACATCAATGTAGTTAGCGTTGATGTAGTCCGAGTTGGGGTCTCCCAGGAGAGGGTGGAGCTTGACTCTGTGGCGGTCATCTGAGACAAATTAGTATAAAAGAGCAAAGAACTGTTAAAACACAAAGTTTCCACATTATTTTCTGTTATGTTTTTAGACAGGATAAAATGACTTACATCCCAACAAGGTGTCATGCCTCCCTTTGGTCTTGTCCTTCTTCTTTGTGCAGTCCCAGCCATCAAAGAAGCTCTACAGAGATAAAAAGACACTTGCAGATTTCAGACTCAGTGCCTCTCTAAAATAACCATTGAAATATCTGAGATAAACATTAATCAAAGCTTCAACACATCAATTCTTTTCAGTTGTGT
This sequence comes from Etheostoma cragini, assembly GCF_013103735.1. Lineage (NCBI taxonomy): Eukaryota > Metazoa > Chordata > Actinopteri > Perciformes > Percidae > Etheostoma > Etheostoma cragini. The sequence goes on from NC_048412.1 coordinate 13,847,976, forward strand.
GTGATTATTGTCATTATTAATATGGCAAGCACGATAAAAGCTTATCAGCACATATCAAGCATGGCGAAGGAGATCAAGAACCATTCTGTCCTACGTTAAGGTTCAGTGGTTGACATGACATGTAATTGAACAAAACAACTCCACGAGCATCATATAGTTTTTGTCTAATCCTGAAGCCCTCATGAGTCGTTGACCGCCTGCACCTATTCCTGTCAGCTTGGGTTACATATTGTGTACACCATCAATGAGCATATCAAGATATACATAAATCTGTCAAAAAATCCAGCAGAGGCTCATGGAGGTAATGGTTGTTGCATAATGCACAAATTGTCCAAACACTGACAACTATCCCAAAGTCAGAATCAATATAAGGTTTAATTTAAAGTAGGTTTTCACAAATAAGCTTTGCTTTGGTATTTTGGAGAACAGTCACAATAAACACTGTAAGAGATTAAAAAAAAAAAAAATTACTGCAAAAGCCAAGAACCATAGACGTATTACCAAAATTGTTTGCATTAAAAAAAAATTAAGTGAAAAGAGCTGTATGTTATTTAAAATAGAGAAGATGGAATGAATCAACTGTTGAGGATGCTAATTTCTTTGCCTGAAAATGTAGCTTTAGCCTCAGTCTTTTAGCACGATGTGGCCATCATGTGCAATTTGAAGACCGCTTAGGAGGGATTATAAAAAGCCAGCTGGAGAAAAAAAAAACTTAGCTTGAGTTGGTACCTGGAGCTCCTCCAACTCCTGCAGCTCATGTTAGCTTAAATAGCTAGCTCGCCATAGCTGATCAAATCTGCAACAGGTATAATTTCATTGCTAGCTAAAAATGACAAGTATACTTTTGTCTATCTTTGTTTGAAATAAAGGATCCATTGTTTCAAAAATTACAAAAACTTCCAGATGTCAAAAATATATATATATATATATACACACACACACACACAGTATATAAATCACAGTGTGCTGAGAAGACTGGTGAAGGCAGAGGGACAGCCTGCCACCCCCTTGGTGGATAGCTGATCAGGTGTATTATAACACATCATACTCAGCAACAAATCTTCTTATTCCCTGTCATCCACCTGTCTAAATGGATGCACTGGAAAGCGCTTACTTTCAGTCATAACGTCATAAACTACTGTTAAGCGTCAAACCCACGCACATGCACACACACACACAAACACACACGCACACACACATATAAACACACACACACACACACACACACACATAGTAAACACACAAGTCCCCTGTGGTTTTCAGCCACTAGGGGAATTTGGTGAAAGTCTGCCCAAGTATGCATGCTGAGCAGGGGATTACAACGCAGTTCTCCCCACAGAGAGCCAAGAACCAGCAAAATCCTGTCTGGGATTACACCCTCCTCCTCAATTTTTCCTCCTCATTCCGTGTGCTCTATCTCTCAGGGTTTGTCTCTCTTTCTCTGAATTTCTCCTTCTCTACTTCTCTTCATCACTCCTCTTCCTGTTCCTCTTATGCCTTATAATTCTGACACTAGACCTCTGAGCTCTCTTAGTTTCTCTGCTCCCACCACAGCTCTGCTCAGCCCTCCAAAAAGGAGAGAAGAGAATGGAGAGAAAAAACACAGGAAGAAAAACTGCAACTGAGTGGCAGGGACTGAAGGGAAACAACACAAACCCGTAAAGATTGATTAGAAACCCTCATTGGTAGGGATCAGTGGGATGGGTTGGGTAAGAGGATCATAAAAATTTAGTAAAATGGGATGAAGGAAATAATGACACAGTCCTGAACCATTGACACTTTTAAAGCACTTTAATTTTAAAATCTGGATGTGCTATCAAAACATCCCACTTTTATAATGCAAATTATTTGTTTCCCCTTAATAATTGTGGACATGCGGTTCTCCACAATTTCCCTTTCAGGATCACTCAATAACTGTTATGTCACCCCGCAGCAGGGACATAAATGTCAAAAAATACAAACTATAATAAACAAGTCTGATTCATGTTGCCAAAAAGGAAGCATGAGGTAGCTGTTGTTACTTTAAAATAAGCGCAGTAATTCAGTGGCTGTTAGCGCAACTAAACTTTGATTCAATGAGTCTATCATCCTTGCTAACCTCAGCCTCAGGGTACAAAGCGGTATAATGAAGGTTTTGACTTCTTCAGCAAAGCTCTGCTGTCTTTACTCTAAACCTGCTGTGGGAATATGACAGTAGTGACAGTAGCAGCCACACATACAAGCCCCTTTTACAGCTCACCGTAAATTCTTGATCAGTGTTTTCGAACAACATAGGTATTCTTTGGGGAAATAAAAACCTATACCTGCCGGGGTTGTGTAATATGATACTCCTCGTCATTTTACTTCGTAATAGAGAGAGACACTCTATCAAAACACATACTCTAGCAAAGAAAGAAAAAACAAAACAAGGAGGTGTGTATTGATTTTCTGAGTGGAGTGTGTTCTGCCCGTGAGGGACAGTTTAATGAGTCTACAAGCAGAGTTCCAGAGGAGAAAACCATGGACCAGAAACAAAAGATGTTTTCTCTTTTCATAAATGCCACGGTCTGTGGGTGACATGGACGGACTTCTCCCTAGGGTGTAATCTCAATCTCAGCCACAATACTTCCACTTGGGAGAAGTATTCAGAGATTTGGGAGCGTCATTATGTACACTGAAACATACCGCTAGAGATAGCAGCCATTGAGACAGCAGGAGGAGGATAAGCAATGCTCTGCCAAAGAAACAAGTCAGTACTTACAGTTCAATTCAGGACTAAAACCCCATGATGCATTGGTGCAAAAAAAAGAAACTAAGCTATCAGTGATCGGCCAAGTGATTTACAACGAGCAGCAGTGGTGGTGCAAGCAGATTTGGAATCATTTCAAGTTCCTGGACAGCGACCTGGTTAATTATAGAGTGTCTGAATAAATGGTAATTCCCTTCTTTAGGAATGAAGAGCCACTAAGACTAATCATCCCCTAAATGACGGACATCTGATTTGGACATTAAACATTACATGTTGTAAGGCTCTGAACATCAGCAGTATCATTATGGAGCATCATCAGACGTTGTGGAAGAAGGTCTGGCAATGCAAGACTAAATCTGGGATGTCTCACCCCACAAAATCTAGTGGTGCTCAAGGTTAAGAGAATTGTACTATGCATCACACTGTGATGTTCCAATCACAAATTATACAACATTTACAGTATGCTGCACCATATATTGCAGAGAGAGGTAAATACTAGTATTGCTCCTGGAAGAAGGTTATTTGGAGGTGACATGGGAGCCAAGACCTCTCCTTTTTCATGTTTCTCCCTCTGTACCCTTTCATCTTTCTTCCCTTCCCACTCAACCCCTCCAGACTCCCCTTTCCTCTCTTTGCTAACCCACAATCTGTTAGCTGTGACCAGGGGACTAACTAGCTAGAGCACCAGCAGGGACATTTAACCTCATCTAGGCTGCCGTCATGACAGAGGTCTTCTTTAGGCGTGAATGAGGATGATTTATTCATACGCGGAGTGATCCAGATGCCTTTTTATCCACGCTAATACATTTCAGTAAGAGTTGGAAAAAGGCATTCAGGTAGCCTGTTGTTTTGGAGTAGGTTACAGAAATTAGGGGCTGCTGTTATCTAAAAGATTTTTGATATAATGGCTCAATATTTAAATGATTTCAACAATTTGGATAAGGATGAAGAGAGACGGTTGTCATCTGACAAACATGCAACTCCACCTCCTCGTCCAGACAAAATTGTTATCTTTTGTTTTTTGCTTTGCCAAATTTTAGTTTTGCACTACTAGGGAGAGAAGTAGAAGGAAGGTTGTAAACAGGCGGGTGGACTTGGTGGTGTTATCAAACTGCACAATCTTTTGCTTCACGATATGCAAGCAGATTTCCCCCACAAAACACTCGTCTAAACACGGAATAAAAGTGATAACGCAACGCCACTTTGCGTTTTCTCTTCAGATCGTTTCTGTGTAAACATAACCTAAAAATTTGAAGCACTTAACTCCAACCCCTTGGTTGTGTCTTGACATTTTGACAGTAGTATCACAAAGCGGTGAGAGGAGAAGACGTATCAATGACAGAATCAAATCTGCACCTTGAAGAAGCTCAACTCACAGCTCTAAGTTTGAGTGCACAGGCTTAGAGCACGCCACAATCTGAGGGCTTTCGCCAGTCCATCCTTATTGGACTGTGTTCTTTATTTCTTTTTTGTTCGTTTTCTTTGGGGTATAATACATTTGATCAATGATGATGATGCAGCAGTTCCCACAAGATATTTCACTGTGGTCACAAGGACAAAAGCCGCATTGTTTATTGGTATGTAGGGGCTTGGCAACATTCTCTTCCACCATAGTCACCTCTCACTAGTGTACCTTCCCCTGCCCAGTATACAAGTTTAAACACTCCCAGAATCTTCCTGCAGCACAGAAGGCTTGTCTATAAGGTTTAGAGGTTCCTTCCACTTAATTAAAGTCAACCCCTCCGGCTGATGAGAGCCGCGGTACTGACCTACCTTTCTCCCTGGGGCACCAAGCAGAGTTGCAAAATCTCTTTTACCCCCCTTCATCATGAACAATGTTATCACTTCATTAAGTACTAAACCAGCAGCTTGTTTTCTCAGCTGTGTTAGGAGTACGCAAGTAAACCAGCCATGGAAGTACATCAGTGTGGCCACTGTACCCGGACCTTAGGGTGAAGCGAGAGCCAACCCACAAATCACAGGTTTGTCTTTTGTCTTTGCTGTTCCCCCCTCCACCTCCCAAGGGCAAGCAGCTCTGAGCAGAAAGTGAAAGAATGAGATCGGGGATAAAATAGGTTTTTATTCCACATGGAGGCTGGCCTCAGTAGGGCAAGGAGCTCAAAAAGCTGGTGGAACCTTTTGTGTCGTGCTGCTGCTCCTTTACACTAAGAGGAAAGCTCTGGGCAACTCGTATACTGGAGACTTCAGTATAGTGCTGTCAAACGATTAAAATATTTAATTACGATTAATCACATTAATGTTGTTAACTTGGAATCAATTACATATTTTTATCTATTCTAAATGTCCCTTTATTTCTTTTTGTCCCATTCTTTTTTTCTCATTTTAATGCTCTTTTAATGCTTAGTGCAAATGTTTTTTTTTTTTTATTGAAAACAACATTGGCAAATAGGCTACTGTAGTGTTCCATTTTAACATTCTCACTTTGCTCTTGTCAATAGAACCATTTGGCGACTTTTAAAAAGTAAACTTTCCATTCAGAATCTTATTGGCATCCATTTTGACGTCTCACGCCTGCCATCCACTGCAATGCAGGGAACTCAGGTGCTATAACATCACTGATAACCTCAACACACAATCAAATACATACAAAAGTTACATAAACCTAATTAGACTACATTTCCAATTACAGCATAATTAAAGTAAAGGTGATAAAGCCCGTATCTTTGAGATTTGATGTAAGTAAAATGTTAAAGGTGCTTTTATTGTCACATTGTTCACAGAGACATTAAATCTGTCATCTACATTTAACCCATACATTTGTTTATGTGATTATGTATAAAACTGCAGCTTGAGCATTACTGCTTCTTGTTATCTTGCTTGATGTAAATGGTAATAAATGTCTAAGTAATAAATGGACCAATTACACTAATGCTGTTGAAATTACAGTGAAGGTTGGTTATTTACAGATATAATCACAGTGTGACAATATCAACACTGTTCTTTAGACATTGTTGCATCAGCAGCAATGCTTTGTGTTGCTGTTTAATTTCATGTTGTCAGAGTGTAAGAGTAATAGCTACTGTAGCTGTATCTGTTTTGTAATAGTGCCCTCTCACCTCATACTCCTGTTTAAAGCCGTAGCCCTCGGCTGTCTTCATCTGGTTGATGTGCTGGAGAAGGTCAGCCACTCGGACGGCGGGGTGGAGCTGCCCGGTGTGGTAGGGCGATCCTTTACGTCCACACTGGTGCCTCGGGGAGCCTCCCAGCAAGCTGCTCGCCTCGTTCACTGAACTACGAGCATCACCTGCAACCAGACACACGACACACTGGCAATTTCAGCATGACTCCCAGCTGAAAAATCCATGTACAAAACATACTGCAATATAAAATGTTTTTTGTGTCTCAATTGGTTTGGGCTGACACACACTGGTGTTACTGACACAAAATGGCACTCTGCATGCTGATACTGACACATAAGTACAGTTTATGTTACAGGTGTGTCCCTTTATAAGGTTTGTCTGGGCAAAGATGTCTTTATAATAGACTGAATATAGACGTGACAGCAGCTCTGTCTCGGATGACGTGTGAGCGGACCAATATCTGCACCAATTTTAGAGTAAACACATCTGTCATTCCCTCTCTGTGACTGACAATATTAGAAAGAGGATCTCCTGAAGATGAAAAGTACTGACTAGCATCACAAATCATTTCTTTTTTTCGATTCAGGTGAATTCACTAGTGCATTTCTCCTCTTTTTTGAAATCTTGTGAGTTTTTTTGTTTGTGTATTAGCTGCATGCAGTAAATATCTGAAGGTGAGATGTATACCAAAAAACATTTTTTCTCACAGGGGGATAACGATCTTTCAGAATGATTCAGACATTTATGGAGTGACTGAGTGACGGTCAACAAGATTACAAGTGTCATGATGTCTGTCCATTTTGAAATTGCATTGTGTAGTTGTGAAAAGCTGGCAGGTTTGTGTACACTGTACTGTATGTTGCATTTGTCTTACTGCGTGTGCCACAGGTTTGTCCATCCATGAAGGAAAGGGCCATTCTTTCATCCTCCTGTAGGGTGCTCTGGTCTGTGAAACTGCGTTCCATAGAGCCCATATGGCTCTTCTCCTGCCGGTAGGTAATGGGTGTCTTATTCATGTTCACTGGTTTCCTATTCATGGATGAAAAAAACATATAGAATATATTTTAATAGGTAATAGAGACAGAGACAGGGAGAAAAATGAAATGTTATGTTTAGTAAGGACAAATAAGGACTAGTATGTGGGTAGAAATTGAGATAAACAAAGTGAAAAAGGTAAGTGTAAAATTAGTGAGAGAAAAACGCCTGCTTTATTGTCTACCCTCTACAGCTTATGATTGACAGCCAGAGCACAAGGACATAAATGATGGACCCAAGAACGATTGGAGAGCAAAGAGGTGGAGTCACTTACAGACAGTAAGAGTAGTAGTCCCTTCTGGCCAGAGTGCAGGAGAAGGGAAAAAATCAAGAGAAAGTAGAGGGGCAAGATGAAAGCAATGTTAGCTGAGAGCAGAATGCATTGATTACAGTCAAAATGAGATCTATCCTCTCGTGAGCTCTGCTGTGGGTGCAGCCGTATGACAAATGCAAATGTACTAAACAAGTGCTGAGAGACCAAACCACAACGAGGCTAGGTTTTGTCTTCTATCAAATACGTCTCGGTGTTACACTACAACATTTAACAATCAATTATCTAAGAGCGAACTTCATGGTGGCTTAGTAGAGGAACCCCGGCTAATGTGCAGAGTAGTGGTGACTTTGAGAATCAACATTATTCAATATCAGCCTGGACGCTGTGTCAGCCGTTAAAGAACCATTGCTGGAGCCCTGAGTAACAGCTTATTTGGCATGGCAGGTTCCGTTATTTTTGAAAGGCAAGTTAAGTCTTATTTATGTCTTGAACTCAGGTGTACAGCTGCTGCTATGTAAATCCAAAGCAAGAGATGTGGATGATCTACTGTAGACCTGTGGGATAGTAATCCCACAGGTCTACAATAGGCTAATAATCTCTAAAAGCACACCTTTTCCCTCCAAATTACAATCTCAATTAAGGGTCAGGGCTCTGCTTGGTGTGCGTAATTAAGTGGCTAATTGAATTGCAACCGCCTTTAATTAGATACTTCACACTCAGATAGGCCATGCAGATGAGAGTTGCTTGGTCCCTCTGGAGCACCATAGGGGAATGAAAACAATGCAGCTGTGGCTGTTGGTCCAGCATCTTCCCTAAATGAGCATGACCTTTTCAAAAGTTCAGCAAGTATAAAAACTGATTACTGAACTGTTCCAAAACAAAACATAAAGGGTAAAACAATGTGGGAAATGTGGTGTGATTGTGCATAATGAGGCATGTTATGCACTCAACAGTTATCAGCAGACGTTTACCCTTTCTTAATGATGATGATGACAGCACCCAGCAGAAGGATGAGGACAACCAGACCTCCTGCACACACCCCAAGAATTAGACCCATCTCCTCAGAGTGTTGGGACACCTCCAGAGCCTTGCGGTGATCCTTGCAGGCCGCTAGATACAGAAAAACGGGTGTACATTAAAAAAAGGCACAATGCAAATACAGGATATAAATGAGTGAAGTTAGAGCTGCCAAAGAAATGATTTATAGGATGTTCTAAAGCAAAGACTTTGAAAAATTGAATGCACAGACGGAAAAATTGATAATTCCCCACTTTGAAGAACTTATTCTTCATGCACACAAAACTCCCAAATGTAGACTTTTCACATGACACTACATACATTCACTCTGCTTATCTTGACTACTGTGGGGAGATCCACTGAATTGTAATGGTCTGCTTAAAGCCAAAGCTACACTTCAATAACAGTGGTATTTTCAAATAGCTGGTAAAGATGAAAGTGACACAGGAAAAAATAAGTGATGCCTTAAGCAAAGCAGCCAGTCACTGTCAGTGTTGTCCAACACAACACACCTGCAATCCTCAGACAAAAATAATGACAACTTAATGATTGGCTTGTTGTCTGAGAGTTTTTCAACCAGCTATTTAGGCGGTTGTATACTGACATTATGAAAGAGTCGCAAATATGTCAGCACAAGACACTAACTGGTTTGCTAAGATCCATTAGTCATGTACATAACAAGCGCAGCACGTTGTTCTTCAATCTATTAAGGCATTGCAACAATAAACTGACACCTTGTGACATTACAATTGTACATTTATATGCTATGGTACATACATTGAACCTTTGAGGTGCATTTCTGTTCAAAACTGAATTAAATATGATATTTTTCCCAGTGACAAGTCATCCACGCAGCCCTACATTACAAACTCAAGGTGCTCCGATGTCTGTGAGCTAGTGGATAGCTTCATACTTATGTAAATGGTCCCTTTTTTGTCTTGTTCTAGGGGCCCACTGATCTAGTTTTTCTTGTGTGTCAGCCTGTCCTCCAGGGCTTGACAGCCCCGAAACTAGCCCTTCTGAGTCTATTGGAACAGCACAACCTATCTGGAGAGCGGTAGAAGAAGTCAGAGTAGGCCTAGGGATAAAACTGCATCTTTCTGCCTGCTGGGTAAGAATCAGATCTGGGGCAAGGAAAATGAAAACAGAGAATTGTTTTAGCCAAACTATCTGCAGCAATGGGCACTGTGCTGGTGCTATAGAAGCCTCATCTTAAAGATCAAAGTAGGACGATTATATTTCATTATTTGGCAGGATATTTTAAATCATTGATGGGTGTTTGGCATATCTGAATGGAGAAAATGAGTCAGTGGCTTGATATCAGAAAGGAACTGTTCCTTCTGAAACCGTTTTGGACGTGGCTTTTTGAAATGCTACGGCTACATAACAAGTTCCAAAAATGGGACATTTCTCTGTGCTGTTCAGTGTATAGACACCTCCTCTGACAGGTGTACTTTACTTTGCAATAGTGGTAAGAGACGGTTTAGTTAGACACGCTATCATCCAAAGATGCCTTCATGTCTGTGAGCTACTGTAACTGAAAAGAACATGGATCTCTGCCCGTCTCAAGGTTCTCCATTCAAAAAACAGCCACAAACCCAACCCTTGCTGTTAATTTATGCTAGGACTTCATTTAAAGTTACACATACAAGTGAAATACAGGGATGTGTTATATTGGTTTGAAAAGTAGATGAGGAGGTGAAAAATCAATTTCACTTTTCTGACATTTTGGACAGATAAGGCGGTTTTGCCACATTTAGCCTCGAAATTTCTATTAAGCCAAACACAAGCATGAAATAGATTTCCACATGAATCCGTGCACCTGCCAGCTGCCCGATGGTGAAAATTGGCACTTAGAGGAGGAATGGAAGTCTATTGTTGTGTTGAGCCTGCCAGAGGATCCTTAATTAAACTGTCACCTGGAAGTTGAAATGTAATCTCCAGCTTTGTTATCCAAGCCAGAATCATTTGCCACCACTTTGCTTGTGATGGGCTGCTTGATAATAACGGCTTAGGACCTGATGATGCGGAGGCTATGTTAATGGTAGAGGGATCACAGAGATCAGCAACTGAAAAAACCTGTGACCTGTCGCACCTTGAAATTGGAAATATTCCTGGAAATATTTTTCATATCAACTTGCATTTCAAGCTTTTTTTCCGGTTACATCATCATTTACTGTACCGTGTGTGGTGATGTAACGGGGGCAATCTTTTAAACCATTACTTTCCGTTGTGCACTTTTCTCTCTCTTCCATTTTGTTCTCTCTATTCTTTATTTTATTGTTAATACCTTGATTATCTATTATTTTAACAGCTAGATCTCCATTTTGCATTCATTTCTTTCTGTCTTTGCTTATAGTCAAAGAAAAAAGGCAAGTACACTGTAAAGCCCATTGGTGTGAAAAAGCATAATTATTAAATGCCCAACTGGGTATCTGTGTGTGGCAGATAGAGTGAGACGCGGAATTGAAATGGCTGGCCTTGCCTTTTGGATTTATGCTTGAGGAGAGCCTCATCTATTTTGTTTTTCCCTCACAAAAAAAAGACTCCCCGCCAAGACAATTTACTTGCAAGGCTCTGCTTACTGTTGCGGTGCTGTGATTACTATAAATACATGACTTTTATTCACCATGATCTGACAGTGTACTACAGCAAGAGGGGCTCTCCTGCCATCAGGACTTAGAGTCAATTTCCCTGCCCTTTGCATGTTCCTTTGAATCCAAAAGCTGAGGTACAGAAGATGAGGGGGAAAGGGGTGGGGCCGGTCTTTCTCATACTGATAGGCCAAGGTAGCTCCATCTGGAAGTTTTGATCTGGAGGACCCTTCTGGACCTGGTTGAGGTCAAAGCCCTCAGATGTAGCTGGCTAGTGGGCGGCTGATGAGAACAAAGAGACAGCCTTTGATATAGTGTGTGCCAGCGTCTGCCCCCAAACAAACAGGATGAAAGCCTGACCTCTAATCCCTCCCTGCTTGTTGCCCTTTTCTCAGAGAACTCACTGCTAAACAACCAGGACCAGTCAGACAAAATCTGTCCAGATCCCTACCTTGAGAGAGAGGTGAATAACGTTGCAGTATAGACTAAACTAGTACTACTACTTCAAGTCTTGAAATTCTTAAATGGCATTCTTAATTTCTTATTTTCCAACAATGAGAGACCAGACAACATCACACCGCACTAAGCAACAATGCAATTCATTCAAGGGCATAGTGTTTGTGGGAGGGGAGGTTTTTGTGTTGGATTACCTTTGCGAGCAATGCGGATGCAGTTTATTCTGGATTCCTGAAAGAGAAAGAAAACACAGACATTAGAGGTGGATGATGTCGTCTTGCATTTTGCATAAAAGAGATGTGATAAAAGAAAAGAGGATGATGTGAAATACTGAACTGAGACACCCAAATATATCATGTGGAAAATATGTCCACAGCCGATAAAAACACAGTCTGAATGAACATGATGCTACACAGTAAACAAGTGAGTCCCACATCTGGAACCACAGCTCTGTCTCCCCTCTCTGTTGATTCAACCCTCTGATTAAATATATTAAATGACTAAACATTAGTGGGTTGCACTACTCTTTTCTAATAAAGCGTAATTACTTTATGATAGAGAAACAGATAAACTACAATAAAAATTATTTAGATTGATATAGACAAAATACCCAAGAGTTTTAAGTCCTATTAACAATATTATATTACAAAATGTTTTAAATCTGAGAGCTGCAGGGAAGTGTTTGAGAAAGAGATGAGATATTTTAGCGGAAGGATAAAATATGAGAGTTTAAAGAGAGAGAGCATAATTGAAAGCGGGGAATTCAGACCAGTGCATCAACATAAAAAGGAATTCATTTTATTCAAATTTTAACTGATGACATCTCAGTATTATGAAAAGGACCTTTGTCAAACAGCTTTAATGAGATCTAAGACTGTAATCCAATTCCATCCTGCCACCTCATGCAGGAGATGCATTATCAAATTAAGATTTACAGATGCTAATTCAGGCATTATGGGACAATTATGCAAATTTGACCATTCGGAAAAAATCACTTTTCTCAAACTCCGGTTAAATAGCTTTTTTTTTATATTGAAAAGCCATTTCAAGCTGTTCAAGTTCTTAATATGATGGTTAGATCTGAAAATACAGAGCCAGGTTCTAGACAAAGGTGTTTCTGTCAGACAGGAGGTTATTTCATTGCTATAAACAATCCGCACAGATCTAAAGACTGACATGTTAATTATTAGCAAATGCAATTTAAGATTTATGTCCTCTTTCATTAATATGCATGAAACATGCATAATCTAAGGTGAGATTGAAAAGACAAAACAGGCAAATAGGCAGGTATGGATACAAATGCATATTATTTATAGTACATCATAAATCCTTTGTAAAAATTGTCGTCAGTACATAGCCCTTCTCATTGAAAAACTATTCAGTTTCTTTTTAAGATGCCTTTTGAGATTATATATATATACTGTGTGTGTGTGTGTGTGTGTATATATATATATATATATATATATATATATATATATATATATATATATATATATATATATATATATATATAATTAAAAAATACATAATGATGTATTATAATGGAAAAGTACATTATTGATCCCCAGGAAGAAATTTACCAAAAAGTGAAAAGCAGTATGTTCAGGTCATTAAAATGAGTTCCATCTTTACTAGCCGCAACCTTAAAGTGATGAACACATCAGTGCATCAATCATTATTATTATTATTATTATTATAATAATGGGCTATTCAGTACTTTTACTTTTGGTACTTTACATGTATTTTAATGCTTATACCTTTGTGTTTTTACTCAAGTTGAATCTTGAATGTAGGACTTTTACTTACTTATTGCTACTTTTAGGATCTGCATACTTTAATTTAATTAATTATTTATTTGTTTATTTATTTTTTACAAATGGTTATTATATTACTAGAAGTTGAGACGTTTTTCAGATGTGTAAATAATCAATACGCTATGTGAAAGCAGTTTTTGTTTGTCATGTTGTTGCCTTTCCACACAGCTCCATGGTTAAATCTTTAAGCCCACTTACAGTGGTACATACTCTATTTATGAAATGCTAACTTGCAGCACTAATGCTACAGAATATGACATGGATGTGAATAACAAAATATGTGGATAGTTAACATTTTTTGAGAATCCTGCCTTCTTTGGTTAGTTATTACTAACTAACTAAGGAATTCTCCCGTAAAGACTAAAGAGCTTCCTCTCATAATCATGAAGTAACTGGACGAACTGCTTAGTAACTATTCAGTGTGGTGTAATCGTTGATTACCAATATTTAAGTGATTAGTAATACTTCATAGGGAGTTTCCCATGAAAAAAGTGGGGAGAATGTTAATTCACAAATATTTACTTATGGAAGATGTTGGACAAATGTTGACCTGATGCTGGTACGAGAGAAAGTGAAAAAAAAAGGAAAAAGAAAAGTTAAGGTATCAGCGGATCGAGCTAAGTGAAAACAACAAATACTTTTCTTGGTTTTGACATTGTGGCAGATATTTTTGTTGTAATACTTGACAACGGACACCTCGTTGGGCATTAACCCTTACATACATGACTGTTTTCTTCCACAGTGAGTGGCCATAAGGTAATTATGCTTACATATTCTCTTTATAAAATACCCCCCAGTACAGTATGAATAGGAATATGTTCAATGAATGTATGCTTCCATACAGAATCACATTTCAAATGCTAATATTCTCTTTTTTGTCCTACATTTTGTGTGACAACCGTAAGCACAGTGGTAACATGTTAAAAGCCTGAAATGCATAATTGTACACAGAGGATAGACAGGATGACAAAACACAAAGTAAGATATAAAATAGCACACACATTAAGCAATTGCAACATTCCAGTCCAAACAGGTTGCATGCGTCAAACCTTAACATCTGCTTTGTGGGTTTGATAGAGAAATTAACACTCATTAGGTCATTAACATTTTATTAACTCTGGAACGTTAATAATGCCAGTAACAGGCCAATGAAACCATGAGTGTCGTACTGTACTATTGGCGGTTTGTCTAATTGCTGGTATGTTATGCTTTTTTATGTTATTTTGCTTTTTTATGTTGTCATAGTCCTGTTGTGACGTGTATTCTATGTACTGCTGTTAATTGGTTGTATGCCCAGCAATTAGCCGCCCCTCTGCTGTGCTCATTGAATTGAACTACTGTAAATCACAAGCTTTTTAGCTGACATCCTGAGTAAAATCAAAACTTCTTGGTCTTACATCACGCCCACAAGAAAACCTATGCATTGAAAAAGCTGTGATGTCTGAAACACTTACCCTAGAATAAAGCAGTCTCTAATTATGTGTTTGCAGGATTAAGCTTTGTCGTATTTTGATTAAGTAATCAAGTAAGTGCGGAGGCTTAAGTAAGTTCCTGCCCTCCTAGCACACTGTTGTTCATTCAATAGGAATTGTTGCCCAGATTTTGACTCTGACTGACTGCTACTGTATTTCAAGGCAAAGCCAGCAGTGATTGAAAGACTGGAGACAGTGTTGGCTGTGTAATTTGGCCCTGTGTGGGTCATGAATGCTGGCCCCCTGCCAGGCAAAACAAAACCTAATCCCATCCGCTGGTAAAGCCAGGCCTCCCCTATCTAATCCCATGCTTAGTAGCCTAGTTGTGTGAAGGGCTCACACTGCACTACCTCCGTGTATTTCTCCATTGGCTTGGAAAAACATCCCACCGGTGTTCATGGGACTTTATAATACACACATGCCAAGTTAAAAAAAAAAATGACGTGATCACAAAGTAGCCATTGACAGGACTCAAAAAGTCAAACCAGTAACCCAGCTTGCATGTATTTCTGCCCAGATGATGTTACCCATGGCACCTTTTCTCAGCTCTATTGCTACAGTCTGTGGATATTTAAGCAGCAGCTTTCTACCTCAGATCATCTGCACCTGTGCCCAATTATCTCTAAGTAATTGCCTTACCCAAGTAGCAGCACTTCCTGTAATGGAATTTGGAAAGGTAATGTGGCGTCCTCTGGGTATGACTGGATGATGAGCAGTGAAATGGATGGAAACACAACAGTGTTAAATGACGCACTGCTTCTCAACTAACAAGGTCCACAACCAGGATTCACAAAGATTTTGTTATATGGACAAAAATGTCGAAATCTCAACGCTTTAAGCCTGGTTATAGGTTGGTCCACACTCACTGGCAATTAAAAGAAATTATGCAAGTGATTAGGTACATAAAGAAAGACAGGAGTAGATAAGGACATTAAAGAAAGGCCCATTGAACGAAGTACATGAGATAACAGGACACAAAAAGAAAGGAACGGGACAGAATAGGAAAAGCAAAGAAAATAAAAGCTGAATGAAGTGGAGTACATTGTTGATGCTGAGTAATTTCAGCTAATCACTGCTCTGTTAGCTGTAAGTAATGCATGCAAGTAATTCCCTGTTTCAGCTATGCTTTGTTTGCAGAGAATCAAAGCGGTTGGATATAAACATCATTTCCAAGTAGTTACACTGCCAGCTCAATATGTTTTCATCATTACAAATACTCTTTTAGCGATTAACAACACTCATCATTATTCTGAACACTAATGTCTGCAGCTAGCAGATGAAGTGTTTACAGATCTGGTGCCCAACTGGTTGGTGTTACCAATCACTCACCCCTCTGAAGTTGCTCATAGCCTGGAAGTAGACAAGGTAGCTTTTGCGTGGGTCCAAAGGGCTGTTCCAGTAGCCGTTGTAAGTGTGATTGTCGCCCACAGTGAAGGGACTGGCCTCTGGAAGGCTGCTGGGTGGCAGCTCGGCTGTGTAGTAGTGTGGCGTGCCCCGGGCCTGCGCTTCACCGTGGGACATGGGCAGCGGGAAACACTCCTGAAGCCCCAGCTCTCTCTTCACTTTCTTCACTGTCTCCTCTTCAATTACCACCTGATATGTACTGGACACAGAGATTTGCACCTTTAATAAGCCATGTTTGGTATAAAATAAAACATAAATCCAATGTGTACATCTGAGATTAATTCCTCACCTGACAGGTGCACCCCTGCCTTGGGCCGGGCGCAGCAGGACAGTAATGGTGCTCTCTGTCTCGCTCAGGGGGGATGGCATGTCTCCGTAGTCAAACGTGGGAGCTGAAGACACAGAAAAACACAGAATTTACATGTCCATACACACAAAAACACATAATGGCATACCCAGTGTTAATTTATGCCACCTTAATTCAGTTAATATTCAGTCTCTGCTTCCACATAAACGTGTTCAGCTCTTGAATGTCTTGTGATGCTGACAGACCCTTGAAAGCAATCACCCTCTCAGTGCTAATATACCCAATACCCATATCCTCATATTCAGTACACTGCTTGAATTTCCCTTCTACTTGCCTTGATACAAGTCCAATTAAAAGTTATGTGTGTGACGCTAAATTGAACAGGTTTCTCATTTAAAAGGATTTGGCTAGAGTCTTGCTCCTCCCTGGAGATGTGGCGGCACATTTGTCTTTAATATCAGTAGTCAATTAGTGAGGGGAAGCAGAGCAAACTAATCATGAGGAATCAATGATTATTATATTAAGTTTGCTAATACCGCAGCAGTTAAGGTGAGGCATTAAAGGGAAACTGAAAGCGCATTTATTGACAATAAAGGTCTGATGTGGTTTGTAGAACTAAAACAGGGTGTAATGCCTGTTGCCAGACAGAGTCTCTTTGAAGGATGATTGTGTATCAGCCACAGGGCGCACACATCGGAATGTGTGTGCACGTGTGCCTATGAGGAAATGTGTCTAGTTGGATACTCTGCGGTGGGTACTGCTTGAAGATGCTGACAGTAGTAGCTGTTGAAGGTGTTCAGTGTTTGCTAGCTGTCAGTGCAGATTTGAGAGACACTCAGTGTAAGTGAATGTTCTGAACCGTGGGCCAGTGGAGGAGGTTGAGGATGATCTGCAAAGACTTTTTGACTCTATCTGTGGTCTGTCTTTGTGCCAACGTTCTGTCAGCAGCCAGTAAGCAGTGATAGCACACTAAATCTATAATTAAACAAACAAGGCCTCTCTGTGAAAACATAGGGGCAGAGGGAAAGAGTACATTTGTCAGCGAGAAAGGGTGGGAGTGTGCTGTGCGTTCATAAGAGGGGGTAATCCCATCCCTTAACAAGCGTTAATGCATCATTAAGAGGGAACAGAAACACAAAGGCCGGATTTCTATCACCAGTAATAAGCTCGGAGACTCTCGGATGTGACATTGTGCCTACAATAATAGATTGCATCTTTCTTTATCCTTAACACATAGCAGTGTCCCCTCTATGGTGTTTCTCTGCTTCCTAGTTAATTTACTGTATGTCATGAGGACTGAGATGAGTGTGTCACTTGTTTGGAGAGGAAATGGAAGCTCTTACACACTGGGAGCAGTATTGCCTCCGCATGAGAGAAGACAGATGCCGTGGTCAAAAGAGAGAAAACCGAGATCCTAATTATAGGAGGCAGTGGGTGAAATCTTGCGTTGTACCTGCGTGGTGCATCAGTGATAGGCAGTGATGGCACGATAGTGATGTCTACATAGACAGGCAGTTTCCGTTTCTATTATACAATTTTACAGCCGCTTTCACGCTCCCTCGCAAGCACACATGCTCAATCAGTAAGTGGTGCTAATACCTGAGATGTTAGTGGTGATTTCAGTTAGGGCAGTCTGGCCAAAGCCCTTGACTGTGCGGGCTCGAACTGAAATGAGATAAGTTGTTCCTGGGTGGAGGTTGGAGAACATGTGGTAGGTCTCATTTTTCAGCTTGGACACAGTTCGCCTCGGTCCCGGGACGTTGATGCCTGGATCAGACGACTCAATGCTCTGGTAACTTATCTGTTGAAAACAAGATGGTCTCAGGGTTATATATTATAAAAACCAGAGTCACCTCAGCACTGATTTTATGTTTAATTATTGTAGCCGCTAACACAGCTCTGCAGAGGTCATTACATCAAGTGGCTCTGTCATAAGAAGTAATTCTAATGTGTGATTGATATGATTAACTTCACTCAGAAATTAATTTGGTTCTCCATATCAGAGTGCCTATTGCTCGGGTGGGTTCGTAGTTTTGGATGAATAGAGCTTGAGTGGCATGGCACTGTTAAGTCAAAGTCATTAGAGCAACCTGGAGTTTAAAAAAAAAAATGTTATTGGTAAGTTATTTACCAACTAAGTAATGCATTATGAAGGATATGGACTAAGGACGCCCCACAGTAAATAGAAGATTTAAGTGTTCACTCAATAGCGCTGACTGTTCATGAGTTTAATTAATTCTTATTAACACTCAAGAATTGCTTTTCATGAGCGTCCTTTAAAAGTAAAGAATTTTATAAAGTTTCTTTCTCGAGAGGTGATTTGCCTCAACTCAGTGCTACTCTCATGAGATTTCCACTTATGCTCTTTAAAATAGTGGAGAGCTAAATGAGACAACCTTACTGCAATCAAACAAGACTGAACATACTGTATTAGGACATACATTAGAGCTGGGAGGGATCCACTTCATTAAAGGAATGAGCACACACTCACTACGCACTGTATATGCTCATATGCATGTAAAGTAGTACACACACTCACACTGAAGATGCCACTCTGTCCACATCTGAGGCTTTGCTGATTATCATAAGAAGAGCTTAATTCCCTAAGATAGATTGGTGAGCCATCCAGCGAGTAAACACAGACAGACTTCTGTGTTTCCTTTACAAAGGCAGACATAAAAGATGCCTGAGAGTGCTCGGAGCAGTGAGGAGGGCTTGCAGGACAGCATGGCTGATGGGCTCAGCCAGAGTGGTCAATGGTTTAATCTGAGAGAAATGAAGAGGATTTCTACAGCTCTGTTCAAAGCTATCTTTGTCAGCTGAGAGAGATCAACACATTACAGGGTAAAAAATCCTGTACACCCTCCACTTTATATGTCAAACCACAAATCCTATTTAATAATATCCTTGAGGCGACATTGCAAGAGAGGCCAAGGAAAGAAGGCTTGAAGGTAGGTCGGCAGGCCCATTGATGGCTCACCACAGTCAGAGGGCATACAGTAAATCCAAAATCATTATCCGGCTGAACATAATGCTTTCAGCATAACAGATACAATACATGTGAGTTATCTATTAGTGACACAGGGCTCTATTTAAATGGCACAAGACCAGCGTTAAGTGCTAGGCCATGTGCACATTGTCTGTGAGAGCGTATCCGAGCATCGCTGTTATTTTCTCTCATGTAGGCCTCGTGCACCAAACACTAAATGGTTGGGTGAGGAAACATATGAATTGAAGCAGAGTGGTTTGGTAATGAAGGACATGTCTGTCTGTACTGTGTTAATTACAGTGGCATTTGAAGAAAATGGCTCACCAAATACAGGGGAAAGTATTTCTGCACTGACAGGGTGTTGCTGGAGATTAAATACATTTTAAATCCAAATTATTTCGGGACTCGCTGGCAAAAATCGTCAAAACTGACGGTTGTCGATCTAAAATTAAGACAGATTCAGCAACTGCATAGCCTATTTCTCGCATACATTTTGAAATCCTGGAGCAGACAGGCCCACGTAAAGTGTTTGTCCAATCGGAGTAGCCATCACAGTTGTATGAGGGCGTAGCCTGTTTCCCTTGCTTATCAGTGGTCAGTAAAGAAATCTGATAACTATTTCCCAACTGTTTAGGAGCCAGTCATTACTATATCCGAGTAAGTATGTAAACTAAGCTAATAATTAAGAAAAAACGCTAAAAAACAATTTTAAAGGGACAGGACATATACATTCAACAGGCTGTCTCTCTGAGCTCACCTCATATTGGGTAATGAGGCCATTTGGCTCGACGGGCTCCTCCCACTTCAGGAAGATCATGTCATCCAGCGGGGTGAAGGTAAGCGACTCTGGGGCTATGCCTCCGGGAACTATAAGAAATTTTCAGAACAAACATTGGTCGGGAAAATTGAAGTGTTAATCCCACAATGACCCTCTCCTGTCAATATCACAGAAGTAAATGTCATAGTGGCTCAGACCAATGCACCACATGAGACACTCAGCCAGCCAGAGAGAAGCAGGCACAGAACATCACATAAAGACACAGTTAATTCATGATCTGCATCAATTTACCCTCTGGTCTAAAGGCATTTTCACTTATCTTCTTAAATTTACCTTTTCATGGTATTTGCATGTAACGGATTCCCATGTGTTTCGTATCAAAGTGTTCAGAACAATCTCAGCTTTCCGTACATTGATGCCCAATTTATTTCTAGAGCAATGTGTAAAGAGATAATTTGGCTGAAACATTGATCTTGGCTTTTTGAAAGTGTCTTTTGAAAACAAACCTTAACTTGTGATGTGCTGTATGAATTGTTTTGGTGCCGCAAATTAGTTTCAAGTCTTAGGTTACATAAAACGATTACATAAACAATTAAATGTTTGAAAATAAAATTGTTATTATTGTTTTTTGAGTAGGAGTTTTGTCAAGGTGTCTTTAATCCTCATTTTAATTTATATCTATCTTTAGTTGAAATGTATTGATGGATATGTCAGACGCTTGCTGGTAAACTTGTTTCTGAATGACAGTGAGAAGACTGTCAGTGCCTGAACTTTCAACATTAGACTGTTAACAGTTTTTTTGGGGCCATTTGGTTGCAGCCCCTGTGTGTGTACAGAAGAAGACTGTTATGTGAGATCCAGGCCTGAGGCTAAAGCATGAGCCAAACAGCTGAGTCAACTGCTATTTTTGAATTGAGTTAGTCTGGAGGACAGAGATGCTTATTAAGGCTTTTGGGGGAATAAAGCATTTATAATTGACATGTACTGTATACATAGATATATTTTTTATCACTTCAGAAAAACTAAAAAACTCTCTTTCTCTCTTGATCTTTTTTCTATCTTTTGCGGTATGTATCTCTTTCTGAAAAATCTTGTTTGTTTTGATTTTTTCACAGCAGAATTGATTTCTCACTCAGCTGCCATGCAGACGATGTGCCACGGCACAAAGGAATAATAGGAGATAAGAAATAAGCACAAAATCCTATCTCAGGGTTGCCGGAGACTCAGATATAATGTTTTCTCTTTTATGGTATTTTTGTCTGAAAATGAAATGGATCTTTTGTAATGCCAATTCTATCCTCAGTCAGATGGTAACCCTCTATTGTGTGAGATAAAGTGAGAGGAGCTGGTGTTAATGTTTTGAAATTTTAAGCACATTTAGACAATATGAACCCAAACTGATTAACATATGTATTTTTAAATTTCATCCACATGTGGTGCACTTGATTTATGTTGAAAAGCACATTAAAAACCCCAAAACAACCCACTCAGTATTAGTTAAATGTGACAGTAAAGTTTTAGCAGTTGGCAGTCTCAGGTCTGCATAGTCTCCTCTCTGACATTTACCATGAGAATAGTTAAATTAAATTTAGTTAAATAGTTAGTTAAGTAGTTAAATTCGAGTTATTCTGGTGCTTTTTAAGACGTCGCACTCCTCCAAAACACAGCTTTCTAAAGTAATCCATGTGACCATAATTGAAGATATGACAATGATAACACCAAGTCTCTCTGAATAAAAGGTGAAGAAAGTAAAATGCATGTGGGACACTTTGCCAAACTGTTAACTGCATTTTAAAACAAGAACACATTCAGACACCCCGCTAGCAAGCTACACGCTGAAAGGTTCTGAAGAAAATGTAGTTTGTGCAACAAGGCAGGCCTGCTTGGTTCTTTCAGAGAATGATTTCAAAGCTTTACAAAAAATATGTTTACGGCATTTACTTTCTAACTTGGACGAGACTATTGTGATGGTAACACACTATATAATTTAAAAAGAAAAGTGCAGTAAGATCCTATTTCTGTAGCATAAACAACTTTATCTTTTACACCTTTAATGAAGATGCATTGCAAGAGGTTGCATTAGACTGCGTTAGTTTTACTCAGGGGTGCCTAATAATTCTAACCCTAACTAAGTTTGTATTAAAGTTAAAGTGAACATTGCTCTCAAAATATTTACCATTTTATACTGACACTTCAACTTTTTAGTTTTCCTGTCCTATACTTCCACACAATCTTTTCTGTAAACTCCTTCAGAGACTTACTGTCCTCCTCGGTCTGGAAGGTGACCTCTCTGCCCTCTTTCTTCCCCTCTGGGTTGGCCAGTGACAGACGGACATGGATGCCGTGGTAGGGTGGCAGATCACGCAGCGTGAAGCGTGAAGCATTATGTTCCACTGCCAGGCACTCGCGCACAGTGGTGTTGTGGCCTCCGCCGCCTCCCGCCGTGGTGTAGCGGTAGCACAGGGACACTGAGTAGGTGTGGCAGCGTGTCAGGTTGAACGCCAAATTCTCCCACTGCAGGGACAACTGCCTCGGCTGGATTTCTGTGGCCGTAAGGCCCCGCAATGGACGCATAGGCTCTGGGAGGGAGGAAGATTAAAGAATATAAAAAGGGAAAATTGAGTAATAAAGAAAGCAGACAGAAACACAAGCAATTTAATTAGACAAGTCCTGAAGAAAAAACACTGAATACTTTGTTTTATTGTGAAATATTTGATGTCAGACAGCACACCAAGCAAATGACATTGCTGATGATGTCCCAGGACTACCCTGGCAGTTTTTCACTTGTTCTCCTCCTACATGCTGCCATATTGCTCCGCAACAACATGGAGGTCAGCGGTTTGCTGCCAGCACAACCCACCCACATCCCAATGGCAGAGCAAGAACTCATGCCAATTGCGCTAATTAATAGGACAAGCTGTGGGTTGCTGGGGCACTCCCACCAGTCCCACCCGCCTCTGTGTCGCTGAGCAAATTGACTATCCAGTAGTTATACTTCCTTGCCCTGAGGTTTAATCCACACACAAAAAGGCCAGTGCTATACAAGGGCATTCACTTCTGCTGGTCACTTTTACTGCTGGGTCATCGCGATGGCCTGACGCATATCTTTAGAAGGCACCAAGTTAATTCTGGTCATTGCAGTTTTAACCCTGACTTTCTCGGACTAAAAGAACAACAGCTCTGTCTTTGATATCCTCCTTTTAAATGTAGTGGCTTGCTGAGAGATACAGAGAGCCTCTATACACAGCAGCACAGAGCAACTAGTGTTTAGGAGGACGTCTAAAAACTGAAGAGTGTCTGAGTTAACCCAAGGACTCGGCATCAATGGAGGCATTTATCAGTGGCCATTATTAACACTGTCAATTTTTTTTGTCAACAAATATGCTATATAACATATTGCATTTCTTTATTCTTTTAATAGAGCACGTTGAGTAATTGGCCAGAGAGGCAGGGAGTGACAGCAGAGATATGGGGTACAGGAAGAGATCAGTGGAGTTTGAGGTGACTGGCCAAGGTCTTCATTTCTTCAGTGGCTAGCACACTCAGTGGAATTCTTGCTGCAGCACAGATTAGTGCAGGGAACTTACTTACTTAGAAGGTAGGCTAATGCATCACTGAGCAGGGGTTGATGCACTAAACCAAGAATTATCAAAGAAAATGGATTCGAAAGGTGCTCTGTAGCTGTGCAAGGACACACATTTGCTGTATAACATTAGTTACCCCTCTAATCTCTTTATCACTCTTTTTCTAATCTCTTTTCATCTCTCTTCGCTCTATATACTTTCAATGTACACATGTTCAAACACACATAAATTAACATGCCAACATTAGATACAACAGCCCTATGCCCAGATTTGTATGCACTTATTTCTGTCTGTGGTAGAGCAATTTTTTTTAAAAAGTGAAATTCTATGACACTTCCAATTTATAGTAAAAGGCTTCTGCAGTTACCAGCTTTCTATTTTAATTTGCTGTCTGGCATTGCATACCAGATAGAAATATGACCAGAGCACTGATCAGAACCTCATCCACGCTAATGTGATGGCAGATAGATGGGTGGGCACAGTAATCGCAAAGTAGTAGACTGCACCCAGCAAGAACTGTTAATGTTCCATTGTTCAGTGTGACTGAGGATTGTCTTAATGGTGCAATTGATAGTCTGCACAGTCTGAGAGCTAAATAAAGAGAGGCATTTAACTGCTGAGTTAATGAAAGCCAAAAAGGCCACAGTGTGCTCATTGTGGGTTTTCTCAGTGGGCATTTGTGCCAGCAACTTCCCCTGGCCTCGTCTTATTTGTGTGTGTGGCACGGGGCACCCATTCTCTGGCACCCTGTGGCATGAAAACTGCAGCCGCCCCAACATGGCCAAAAGCCCAGAGCAACGTGCTGATCCTTAGAGATTGGACGTTAGAATGGATGTGACAGGTTCTGGTTTATTATCTCCCCTAAAACTGTGACCCGGGACAGCAGCAGGCCAAAGCAGAGTTGCCTGAGATTGCATGTATCTGTGGAGGGGATCTGCACTGACTGTGTCAGATGGGGAAAACCAAATTCATACAGACATGCATGCCCTATGCCCATGTGCGAGCAAAAACACAAGCACACATAAATCCAAACACCAAAAACGTGATCACATACTGTAGGGAATTCTGGCTTAGAGTGGAAGACATGATAAACGACATGCAAAGAAAGGCAAAGCACTTGTGTTCCTAGTGTGCCTAATTTTAGTCAAGATCCGGTATTTGCTCCCTCAAGTAGACCATGAGCATCATGGTCAGGAGCTTTCCAGAAGGTTCAGTGACCCAGCAGCAGGTGGAAGCCCATTAACATAGTTCGGGGACCACCTGCAGTACAAATGCTCGCCTCTCCTCTGTGATCTACTTGAGGGGCTTCAAGCTGTGCCAATGCACCGTGCTGATAATCACAGCAACGGCTCATCAAGCACACCTGGATGGCCATCAGAGCCAGGCAGAGACCATGTTCACATTCACGGCCATTAGTTTTACAGCACCCGCACAAGGACAGCTCGGCTCCGAGAGGACGGGAATGTGTACGGCAACACCTTCTAGCCAACATGTTTGGGAAGGAGGCAAAATATTCAGCGGTCACGGTGGCAAGACACAGCTTCTGGAGAGGAAATTCACTTTCCTCCTAAAGACAGCGAAGAGTCCAAATTTCCCTTCTGTTCACTGGATAATTACCTCCTCCCAGGAATCACTACAGCACCTCCATCATCTATTTTCTCCTGCTTAAACCCCCAACAGCAAGGGGGGGACGATCAGAATTCAGCGGTGGAATGTGAGGTCAGTTGGGATAGCATGGACCAGATGGTTTGGAGCATGGGTCAGGGGGAGCTCTTGGAACCAGGTGGTTATTTGAGTCTCCTGCAGGGTCAGGAAGGTGAGATACACCAGGTGGAGGAGGTTTACAGCGCCGCAGCTTACAGTAAAGTGTGTAACACAGCTATACACCCGGGTTGGAACTGTGAACACTGATAGAGCCACGCAGGAGTCAATCAGATGTAGCTGCATTATAAAACAAATTCAACCATCAGTCACTCGCAGCTTTGCAGCTACCGATGGAAAAACGACATGACTGGCAAAATTAATTTAACCTATACTTCCTCTGTATTGAACTAGTCCTGCATCTAAATGCCCTGTTTAACAGCTCAGCAAACCCAGCAGTATTACTTATCCCACACATGGTTGAACAAGCTAATGTCACAGTGGTTGAAATGTAAATACATCATTAAAAGGCTGAGTTTAGGGACTTTCACAAACACCGATACCAGCAACTGTGAAAGCAATTTCCGTACACCATGAATGCTTTCTCGCTTCACCTATCGCACATTCACTCTCTCCATCTTTACTGTTTCACTCTCTCACTTTGAAAAACTATCCTCTCTCCCATTCACACACTCCCACACCGCAAGCCTTCCTTACACTTTTTCCTCTCTTGCTATTGACTTTTTCTACTTTTTTTTATTATGAATTTTCTGTGTCTCTTGAGTTTGGGGTGGGTTGTGCAGGGATGGGGGAGGGAGGGCTGTGAGCTCACTCATGGCGGCCTGATGAATGGGGGGTGTCTGCGGCTGTTGAGAGAGGAGAGTAGCTTTAATATGTCATTGGAGAGGGGGCCAGGGAGGCTCTACTGAAGCAGTGGAGTGAGATATGTGAGGGATGGTGTGTGGCAGGAAGAGACCGTTGGGCATAGAAAAGAGTGATGACCGTGGAAGACACAAATCCAGAGACTGCCTTTGGGTAACACAAAGCTCTCCATTTCTTGTGCCTGTAAGTGCTGAACAAACATTGCAGATGCAGGCAGCGGTAATTACTGGCTGCATCTATGCTTGCATCTATACATCAACACAGTATTCTTTGTGCTATAAATGCGTACATATATTCAAAAGTAAGCATGGGTGCGGCTTGCTGACATCCCGCTCATCTCCCTGGGTGTTCTGTTTCTGGACAGTGACGAATGACATGGGTGCACAGATGTGAGCAGGGTGTACAAAATGTTGAACAAATGAAAAAGAAGCCTAATATGTAAGCTTCTACTGTAGTTTAGGGGGAAGTGATGCTTTTGCTGCAAAGAGGAAGCAGAAAGCAAGTGAATAAAGCTGAAACAATTAGTAAATTATTAAATCAGTTGAGCGAAATAGTATTAGAAATTGTATTTTGAAAGTCAGTTAAGTGTTTCTGGCAACCTGGTTGCAGGTGTCAGATGTGAGGACTTGTTATGTTTTTTTGTCATACTGTTTATGACAGAAATATGAAAATCTTCTAGCTTTGAACTTTTGATTTTATAAAACAAGAAATTACAAATAATTACATTGGGCTCTTGGAATTGATCATTTTCACTACTCTCTAACATTTATAGACACAATATTAATCAATTAATTTTAGAACATGACCTGCATATTAATGAAAATAATCGTTAGTTTCAGCCCTACCAATCTTTTATGAATACGTGAAGTTATACGTATATTAAATTGTCCATAATACTGTCGCCCTCATTGTTTAATTTAAAACCATTTACAGTGTGTTTCTGTTGTTTGTGTGTGTACTGTGATTGATATGTCTCCAGCACTGTCACCTACAAATTCTTGTTCGTTTATTGTATGTGCCAAAGTCAATTTCTATCCTCTTCAGTAGATACCAGAGGAGCCTGCTTTAGGCTAGCAACTGTAGACAGCCAGCTGTTATCTTTTAAATAACCGTCAAACCAATATTGCTGCAACAAAAAAGTCTCCCTCTAAGTCTCTTCAGCTCCGGAGTTCAGAGAATGCCAGTGATAGCAAATGCGCCTTTTCTTAAGAGATAAGTATATGCAGCAACTGAGTTTGAACTTGGCTATCAGCTCCTCTCTGATTGAATTTTAGCAGATTATCGTGACAGATGGAGGCGCATAATGTAAGACTATCAGAAGTTTAGCTGTATGGCTGTTGGGCACTGGTACTTTGAGCTGCGGACCTTTCATGTAATTAATTAATTAAGTCTGAAGAATATGTATTTATCAGTCTTATTTTAACCTAGTTTGTATGTATAAAACTATGCAATTTAGAAAAAAACAGAGCAATGTCCTGGTGGAGGCTGCATTTAACACCCTGCTGCTTCATGCTTGTGGTTTCTGAACAGCCAGGTGTTCAACACACTGAATTCCCTTTTCCAGGGCTCTGGGGACGGCAACATCTAAATAGTGCAGACTGTAATTCCCCTAGGCACTACACACTGCATAATGGGTGCTTTCAGAGGATTGTCTCTACCCGATAACAAATATACAAATCTCATATTTGGTGAGACAAACACAAAACCCAAAATGGTAATATAGTGAATACACTGGTTCATGTTTTCTCTGCAAACATGACAACATACTACACTTGGATACAGCTAAACAAAACTCCATAATTCAGCTCAAAACAAATAACATACGAGTGAAGGCTTGGTGGCGGGTGGTGAGTTTTCAGCTTGCAATGCAGCAGCAGCTACTGTGGCCAGAGAAAAGCAGTGTGCAGTAGCAATAGCACTTTCATGTTTGGAGTCGGGAGTTAAAATACACTGCTGTGTTATTTAAAGGAGAGTGTAGTTGATGGTGATGGTGATGGTTATGGTTATGGTTGTGTTGCCGTCTCCTGAACCTACACTCTGAGCTCTATTAACTAATATGGCGTGCAATCCAATGATGCTTTTAATTTTCTCATTTATTAATAAGGTGGCTAATGAATCACTGAGCATTTTCTCTTTTATTGCTATTGATCTTAATTACATATGTATATGCTTATTTTGTCTTCTCATTACTTTGTTTTGTGTCTTTTGCTTCTTGTTTTTATTTGCCAATTTTGTCTTGCAAATGTATGGCCCCGCTGTTAAGCTATCTGTTATTTTATCAGTCTTGCTGTCTTCACAGCGCTGCGGAGGAGGGCGTGGCGAATCCACACCGCTGGATTCTCTTTCAACCAATTACAATCGTCTTGGGCAGCGCTGGGCAACTCTACAAAATAGCCATGGGAAGGAACTTGTTTTGGTGGAACATGTTCATTCACAGGTTGTTTTAGTCATGCAACAGAAAACTCAGATTGGACAGATAGTCTAGCTAGTTTTTTTGGATTTACCCTGCAGATATCTGAGGAGCAGTTAACCATAGTCCTCATAAATCCACCAAAGTTTAGAATGAAAACACAAAGGAAGCCCAAGGCAATGGACATCTGTCCTAAATGAGGGACATCAGGCGGAAAACAGCTTCAGTAATTTGACAACAAATGTACAGCATTCAGCAAACATGCTGCAAATACACACAACACAATCAAATACATAAAGCGCTGCAAATACAGAAACAATGCAAAAAAAAGCAGGTATATATATAAAAAAATATATATTAATAATATACAGTCTATGCTCGTGTTTCACGCCCTCTTGGCTGGTGCCGTCCCTGAGTTTTGACTTTTCAAAAAAAAAAAAGTGGTAACCATGTAAAATCACAATATTACACTTGAAGAGGCCTACACTTCAGTGGTGAGCCTTTCGGACCTTAAATTAAACCCTGTAACCCCATAACCCATGTAATATGGCTTAAACAAACTTCAAATTTAAACGCTAATGCAGTTTTAAATGTTTTATTACCAAGTTTACAGACACATCTCTGCTGCTTAAGGATCACCTGTGACCTGAGAGCTAAGACCTGAGACCTGAGCCAAGACACACCCACCACACAAGAGATAACATATCTCACAACAACTTAATATTAACAGTCTATGATCTCAAAGCAGTTGCACACCGTTTCACACCAAGATTGAACGTGTCCCATCTCTGTCTGTCTCTGTCTCTCTCTCTCTCTCTCTCTCTCTCTCTCTCTCTCTCTCTCTCTCTCTCTCTCTCTCTCTCTCTCTCTCTCTCTCTCTCTCTCTGGTCAAAAATCAAGCTGTTCCACTTAGTGCTCCCCCTAGAGGCCTAGAGAACTTCCATTGTGTAATCTGGATGTAACGTTTTTTTTGTTGCATTTGTTTTCGGGGTTTGTTTATGTAGCACATTTATGTATTTTGTTAAGTAGCGTGTATTTGCACACATTTGCTGAATGCTGCACATGTGTTTTCAAATGACTGAATTTTTTTTCGTAATTTGCTTGTGTTTTGTCTATTTCCATGTGTTTTCTGAAGTTACAGGGCGTTTGCCCCTGTCTGCCACAATGCAGACGGATAAGATTTTATACACAGTTATGTTTATTTTGTGGGGATAAAAAAATTTCTTGGGAAATAATACTTTAACCTCATTGGGGCTAAAAACCCTTGAAATTAAACAACCAGAGTGGAAAATCACTTTGTACCCAGAGTGCCATAACTTATCATAAAGGATCTCAGGTTTATGCAGGTTTATTAAAGACAAAGAGGTTAGGAACAACTGTATTAGGCGTTCACACCCTGTCCAGTTGCACTGTGTGTTGGAAGCTCACCTGCACACTTAGTCCTGCTCACAAGAGGCGGTCCAGGCGGCCCAGTTCCTCCCTCTCCGGGCCGAGTCAGCAGCACACTGATGTGGTACTCTGTGTCTGGGTCCAGGTGCCACAGCTTATAGGTGACCATGTTGACGCCGTGCACCTCTGACCACGGAGACTGGCTGGCGCGGTACTCAATCTCCTTCCTTATAATGGGGCCATCTCCCAGGATAGAGTTGGTGTTGAGCTGGATGATTAGGTAAGTGGAGCCGGCTCGCAGCAGCTGGGGCGGTGCAATGGGGGATGGAGGTACTGTCGGAGGAAATGAAAAACTGTATTTTCTTTTTCCTGTTCAAACACAAATTTGTGTTGGTAGAAGCATTTGTTACTGGGCCCACAGCACTGCTGCACAGTCTAGGGAGGTAAAGTTTTGTTTGTCATTATTATCTGTTTAATGCAAACATATTTCTCACCATCGTAAAGCCCACTGAGTCACAAGTGAGTCCCTAGAGACTGCAGGATGCGAGCAGGTCAAACTGTGTTCAAATACCAGATTAGTCGTACCTATTAACAAGACATTCAGAGTTTGCCACACATTTTAGCAAAGTAGTGAGTGATAAAACAGCTGTGCATGCAGCACATTTAATGTGTATGATCTTTGTAGCTGAAGGACTGAGTGCTGTACATCTTTTTTTACTCTGAGTGTTCTGTCCTTACAGCTGGTAACCATGGTGAAAGAGGAGATTGCATCACTGTCGGTAAAGATTGCCAAACCATGGATTAATTCCAGAGCCCACCGGTCAAAAGTCACTTACTAGCAGATCCAAGCCACTGAACAATTACACGGGCAACAGTGAAAGGGAGGGAAGGGAATGCAGAAAAAAATGAGGACAAAGCATGAGAAAAGATCAGAGTTATATCTGTGGCTGTGACTAATCACTCGTTCCTGCAGAGGCGCCTCTATCTTTTATGGCCCCCTTTCTTTGAGCTTTCTACATTACCAGCACCTCACCTCCACTCTGCACTGCTTCCCTTTGCTTTGACTTAGCCTGTAGCAGCTCATCGTTTGGGCTGTCAAAGACTGCATCCCTAATGAAAGGACACATTTAGGCCTTAGGACAAGCAGCCAATGGGGCTACAATTTAAACAACTCACTCGTGTCTTTCAAGTTCTTCTAAGTTCACAGCTGTAGTTTTATTTTGTACGCAACATTATTGTCTTTTTCATTGTTTCCATCTGTATATAGAGAAATAATTAAACTAAACATCTTCCTGTTTAATTAGAAATTTAAATGCACTGACATCTATGTTTTAACAAGGTAAATCCCTGAAAACACATCTTCAAATGCGCTCAAGATCAAAATTGAATATGGGGCAACACCAAAAGCCAGGGAGAAGGAAATAAAGATGAAAATGTTTTATCACCATTGTGGACATGCTGCTGTCTCTATGGGGCAAAAAGAGAGCTTCATTGTGCTTCCTGCAAGCAATCTAGGGTCTTGAAATTAGTGGTTCCAACTAATTAGGTGATTATAAGGCTAATTTTAGCTGGGCAGTTGGGGTAAAAGAGTTAAGGAAAGTCTTGTTAAGGACTCGGCCTCAGCTCCTATGAAATAGACCACATGGTTACAGGCAGTTGACTTGAACACAACTCACAGCCGGCCATCCCATCTCGGTGCCAAAAATAACGTCTTTGTCCTAATTGCAAAACAAAACAAGGAAAAAACAAAAACGCCTATTTGCGGAGAGTGTGAGCATTTTAAATGTGATTTCATGGCGTTCTATGAATCCTCATTTACTGGCAGCTGCATGGTGAGAGAGTTTAGTAAAATGTTGGCAACACACCATTGCTTTCTATAACACACCGTTGCCATGCATGGCAGAGTGTTGCCATGGACACAGTTCTGTTCACTCTGAAGGACAGCTATATCAATCCGCTGGAAGAAGTCCGTATAATTTATCAGCTGTAGAAAAAAGTGAGAAAACGTTGATCAACTTTTTTCCTCCAATTCAAGCAATGAAAGCAGGTCTGGTGAGCGCCTATTACTGTATCTTTATATTTGGTGTATGATCGCTACGCAGTACCTTCAGCCGTAGGGACAACAACGTTAATTAGTTTGCTTACATTGCAACATGTTTAGGCTCCCATTTACCTTGTCTTACTTCCTCGGTTAATGGAAATGTTTGGTTTGATGTTAATTAGAGCAGCCGATAGCACGCTAGGTCAAGCTTCAGCTAATGTTTTGTCAACTCAAGCAGGGATTAATATAGCAGCTGGGTAATTTGTCCCCTGTCCCTTCTAGCTAGCGTTAGCTAGTGGCTACCTAACATTGATGTTAGCTACTGATAGCTAGCTGATTCTAGCAATTTCTAGTAGGCAACATATTTTGGGCTTCATTTTATAAACAAAACCTGTAATAGTACACAATCGTATGTGTATTGTTTTGATTACAATGTGTGGACTTTACGTTACACTTTACTTTTACTTTACGTTTCCTATTTTTACTATTTCTTACTGCGTCTGTACCGTATCAACAGGGATCGCTATTGTTGTTTATGTGTGAGACGTCAAAACTGTAACTGGGAGTACAACTATCATGTACAAGTTCACGAGTAGGAAGTTACGGGGTTGACTGCCCTTCCAGGGCACTTTCACGGGTAGAAAGTTACAAGAGTACGGGTTGGCTGTTGTGCAGTATTAGAGATGAAACTAAATTTTCTTTGGCGGAAGCAATACAATCGTAATTAAATCAATAATATCCTTTTTAAATCAATATTTTGCGTAAACAATTTTGATTTGGTAAGTTCAAAAGGCCATTTGACCAAAAAACTAAAATCCGGTAAATCTTAAAAGTGGCAATTCCGTCCTGATTATGAGTTTTAACTAAAGTTTGACTCGGGTACATACACAAAAAGACCTTAGGCTGCATTTTGGTGAGAGATACGATTTAAGGGATTAACAAAAATCCAATAGCTGTTGAGACATTTTTACAAACAATTACAAATGTCAAACGGCTAGTAGCATTAGAGGAAAGTCAAGGGATCCTCTGCGGACCATGCATGTCTGTACTAAATTTTATGGCAATCTATCTGACAGTTATTAGGTTTTTCAGTCTGAACCAAAGTAATGGGCAGACCAACCAATTGAGAAACAGACCAACCTTAGATCGATTATTTAAAAAGGGTGATATCAGCAGGAGCATACAGTAGAGGACAAGGAGATTGGGAATCCTTATTTACCCTTCTCATCCTCCCTTTGCTGAGGGCTGGAGTTTGTTATGCCATCAAACCATCCCACAGCCATGTCATTACTATGCTGTCAAAGCGGTGTCAGACTGTGGGGTTGGAGTGAGTAATGAGAGTGAGGTCACCATCTGTGGTACATGATATGACAGGGGCTGCAGGAGTCCAAGTCAAGTGAACAGCTCTTTGACAGCGAGCTGAAGAGCTGAGAACGGCAGCCCATTTGACAACTGCAGCTCAGAAAACAACACATGTCAGGGAGATTGCATTTGCAATCCAAAGAGCCTTCATGTGTGTCGAGCACCGTGCAATCTGGGTTTTGAGAGTTTTATGGAAATTAGTTTAAAAAAGGTGTGTGTGATTAACACAACCATGCACAACGGATGTCCTACGGGTAATTTGAAATGTGTTCACACTAGTGGCTATTACTGTGTTATGATCAATTTAATGTTTAATTCTCCTTTGAATCACAAGCAGTAATCTAGTGTGACCAAGAAGAACAGGAAATCTTGTTATGATAAAAACCGCAGGAAGACTGATGGTTCGGATTAAAGAAACAAGGGGGGGGGGGGGGGGGG